>NC_134583.1:81979330-82279330 GCF_037038515.1 Microtus pennsylvanicus
TAGCAAGACAGGCCAGAAAGTCTCAATAACAATTATTGAATTAAAAAATAAGTGAAGGCCTTAATAGCTCAATGGGTAAGGAGCTTACCACCAAACCTGACAACCTGAGTTTGATCCCCAGGACCCACATGGTGGAAGGAGAGAAATGACTCCCACAAATTGTCCTCTGGCATGCATATAAACAAATATTAAAAAATGGTTCTAAAATTAGGGTTTATAGGTAAGGGTACAGGGAAAGATGTTTTAGACATTCTAACAGGTGAGACAAAAGAAAGTGACCGTTAGCACTGCCACATCTAAGTTCTCACACCACGTGGGGAACTAACCCAGGTTTTGTACATGCTAGGCAAGTAACACACTAAGCCCCATCAGCATCCCTCAAACCTATTTTTAACTTCACACTGGCAGAAAAGTAAAACATGTCCTTTAGTATTGGTGAAAATGTGGGGAAATGGACCCTCATACACTATCAGCAGAAGTCCCTGCATGGGTGTAAACAAACACGGACAGCCACCACAGGCAGACAATACAAAAATACTATTTGTCTCTGCTGTCCATCAATAAATAGCTGCCTACAGAATTTTTCTCATAGGTCCACAATTCCTTGTCCTACAACCCTTATGACTGGAAATGCTTCAGAATTCTGGATGTTTTAGATTTTTAAAAAGATCATATGGTTTTAAATGCCATAAGACACAGTAGAGATCCTGGGTACTCCAGAATCTAGCATGTTACTATTGTTTCCATAGCCATGGGATCCAGGACACTGCAGATCTGTCAACCCTCTCCTCCTGGCTGGGCCTCATACTCACAGGCACACCACAAGCAGGACACCAGCAAGGCTGCTCCAGACGGGTGTGCACACCATCCACATAACAGTGTTCAGCCTCTGGCCAACTGTCCCCAAGAAAACTCAAGAGAACAGGCCAGAATATTAATAGGTACTGGGCTTAGAGCTAATTCTCGGGGCTGGAAAGGTGACTCAGAGGCTAAGAGCTCTGGCTGCTCTCCCAGAGGACTGGGGTTTAAATCCCAGCACCCGCATGGCGGCTCACAACTAGCTCTAACTCCAGTTCCTGGGAATCATGCCCTCTTCTTGTCTCAACAGGCACCAGAAATACATGCAGTTAAAACACCCAAATACATAGAATAAAAAAATAAAGTTTAAAAGAAGTAAAGATTCCTCATTTTAACTATGTTGTTACAAACGAGTCTTTTTAAAAGAAGCATATGGTTGGCCTGGCAGTGGTGGCACACACCTTTAATCCCAGCACTTGGGGGCCGAGGCAGGTGAATCTCTTGAATTCAAGGCCAGCCTTGTCCACATAGTGAGTTCCAAGACAACTAGAGCTATGTAGAGAGACCCTGTCTCAAAGAAAAATGCAATATGGTACTTTGACAACCAGGGGGGAAAGGCTATTTTCATTTTTCTTGAGGAATAAGGATGTAGTCTTAGTGTCCTTATCTGATAGCTGCTATAACCAGCAGGGCCCATACACTCCTAAGTACCACAGACTGGAGGACCTACCCACTAACTCGTAATTGTCCCCCTACCCCACCCAAACCTATCCTCTATTCCAAGCCTGTATCTGACAGCTCTCTGGAATCTTCCGCTTGCTCACCTTTCACCCAGTGCCTCCCATGTCCTCCTTTGTTACTTCAAGTACATGTAAGGTATTTGTCTGCGCTGCTCTCCTCAGTCCCACCCAGCAGGAACAGGCACATCCTAGGCCTGTGGCAGCTCAGCTCGCCCGTGTCCCACAGGCCACAGTGCTCTCCGCCTTTATAGCTACAGCTCTGGGTCCCTGCTGGCTTACCTATTTCCTGCCAGCACCATCCAACCCCACCAGCAAGGGCCAATTCACAGCACGGCCCACAGGAGTCTTTTAAGTAGAGTCAGGGCACCAGACTTCCCAATGGTCATCCCCGTGACCCTGGCCTCATTGCTGGACACTATGGGGTGCCCTGCCAAAACTTAACTGGACACCCTTACCTCTTCATTCAGATTCACGGACAAGGCTCACACCAAGCAGCCGCCACGTTTGCAATGTAAGCCCTCCCCAGCCCCCACCACAATGCTCATTTATAGTTTCCCTCTGTGCACACCACCCCTAATGGTGCCTTAGTTTTAAATCTGACTTTAGCGGTCTAAAGCATCAGGACTGGCCTGGCTCACATCACACAGTAGCAGGGACAGGCTGGGTTCACACAGCCCTAAGCCTTTGCACATCTGGTCTCCTGAACAGAGCGCTTTTTGGCCCCTCTGCCCCTATGACTACATACAGCTGGGCCCTTGCCCATTGTCTTACCTCTTTATGCCTTTTGGGAATTTCTTAGCATTCAGACTCAGAGGCAGATCACTCCTTGTCCACCTCCAGTGGTCATCTCCCAGGAGCCTCATACCCACATGCAGATCCCAACTGGTCCTCCGACTGCATCCTACCAGCTAAACTGATGCTGCTGCAGCCAACCTTTTCCCACCAAAGGTCAGGACTTCCATCTGTTCTTCATCCCAAAGGACAGCTCTGGATCTCAATCAGTCCCTTCCATCCTGCCTCATAGCTAACCTTTTACTATACCCTTATGCCCGCCTACACAGCCATTGCTCCCAAACCCTGGGATGTCACTTCCATTGACTCTGCTTACCTGAAAAGGCAGCACCATGAACCAGGCCTACCCCCTTCCAAGCCCTCCTCCCTCCCACCCATCCCCACATGCCTTTCAACAAACCTCCAGGGAGGTCCCAAGAATGAGCAGCAGATCTGCCATGGGGAAATCAGCCACGTGTAGTAAGAACCTTGCAGGCAGCGGCTCTCCAAAGAACACGATGTCAGGTTTCACAACGCCAGTACAGACAGAGCAGTGGGGCACCCTGTCTGCCAACACATCGGTCTGGGGAATCGGGGCAAGAACCAAGGAAGGTGACTTTAAAAAGAGGAAAAGACAAGAGCTTCTCAAGGAAATTTTAAACATGTCTAAAATCTGAACTGAGTAATGGACCCCATGTGGCTTTAGCAATTTTTATCAACTGTTTCTTACAACCCTCAAAAAATGGGGGGGTGGTATGTGTGAAATATTCAAATCAAATACTAGACATTGCCCAATTTTACCCTCAAATTCTCTTGTAGGCTCCACCTGGGATGAACCACAGTCCTCAGACAGGTTTGTGGGCATCCCTCATACAGTGAGAAAGGCAGCATAAGCCGGGCCCGTTTAAGCCCAAATGACCAGGTACTGCTTCCACCCTAGAAGGCATGTGGGTCAGCGTCAGCTTACTGCTGGCATAGTCAGGCGTGATCAGAGCTGCCAAAGGCTGCCTCGGTGCAGAATAACAGCCACACCTAGACCACGTCTCACGCCAAACAGAAGACGAGGCAGTGCCACTTTCTGGCAAAGCGCACAGCAACATCCTTGTAAAATAAATCTTTACAACTAGAAACGACTGCAAAACTATGTCAGAGATTGTCAGCTACAGACAATAAAACTATATGGTATTTAAATTAATGGGAAAAATGTGTAGCTTGAAATATCTATTAAAAATATAACAACTTTAAATGCCATGGATTAAAAAAAGAATAACCAAGCAGAACTTCTAAAAGTAAAAAGCAAAAGAAAATTCAATGAAAGGACTTTATTCTCTGTAACAGAACAATGTGTTGATGAGTTTGAAACAGATCAAAAGAAATCTCCCAGAATGCAACACAAGCAGTAACAATGGCAGACACTGCCAAGTGCCCATGACTGTCGGAGAGAAGGTGAGAGACGCATCTACTCAGAGTAGTGCACAGAGTGGGAGGAACAGGCCGGATGGTGAACGTCTGAAGAGAGAATGGCTGGGGATTACCCTGCAATGATAAATGCATTTCAAGCAGAATAAAGAAAAGGGGTCTATACGGAAACAAGCACAGTGAAATTGCAAGTTCTTGAGGGAAACGTCTGAAAACTAGGCAGCAAACATGATTAGCAAATGGATTCAGAATAGCTGCTACAACATGGAAGGAGAAAAGCGAAGTCAAAGACTTCCCAGATGTAAAGACTCTAAAGCCAAGCTATCAAGACTGCTGAACTGGTGAGAGAATAAAGAGGTCAGAAAGAGAAGAGAGGGAGTTCTAAACTGATACAAGCCTCACCAACTGGTCTGACTAAAAAAACAGAGCCAATTTAGTAGAAAAAGAAAAAGGACATTTTCCTTTTTTTCATTTTTATTTATTTATTATACAGTGTCCTGCAGGCCAGATGAGGGCACCAGATCTCATTACAGATGGTTGTGAGCCACCATGTGGTTGCTGGAAATTGAACTCAGGACCTCTGGAAGAGTAGTTGGTGCTCTTAACTGCTGAGCCATCTCTCCAGCCCCATTTTCCTTTTTTAAAAAATTATTTATTTTTATTTTATGTGCATCGAAACCTCTGAAGCTGGAATTACACAGAGTGTTAATCTGCCATGTGGGTTCTGAGAATTGAACCCAGGTCCTCTGGAAGAGCAGCCTGTGTTCTTAACTGCTGAGCCATCTCTCCTGCCCCCCAAAAGGGCCTTTTCAAAACATGTGCTGGAACACACATTCACATGCAACAGGATGAACCTAGACAGACTTATATGCTTCACAAAAATTAAAGTGGATCAGAGACCTACACATAAAGAGAAAAACTAGAAAATGACATAGGAGGAAACCTAGATGATCTCTAGTATGGCAATGAATTTTTAGATTCAACACCAAAGCAACCTCATGAAAGAAATAAGGGATGGTGTAATACCAACATTAAGAGCTCCTAGTCTGCGAAAGACACTGTAGAAAGAATGAGAGAAAAGCCATAGACTGGGGGAAATATTAACAGAAGATAATGAACTAGTAACTAAAATATATAAAGAATTCTTCCACTACATTGTTAATTATTTTTGGGCCAGGGTACCCATGTGCCAGTTGGCAGGTGAGACTCAGGGCAACCTGTAGGAAATGGTTCTCTCCCTCAGCATGTGAGTCCCAAGGATCGAACTCAAATTGTCAGGTTTGGCAGCAAACACCTTCACCTTGGTGGTACTTCGAATAAGCAATGACCCCCATAGGACATCTGAACACCTGGTCGCTAACTGGTAGTGCTCTTGGGGGTCGTTTAGGAGGTGCAGGCTGGCTGGAGGAAGTATGTCAGTGTGCAGAGGCTCTGAGAGCCGTATCCTCACCCTACTTCCACTTTGCTCTCTCTGCTTCCTGCTTGAGTTTGAAGATGTGAGTTCTGAGCTTGCTATTCTTGCAGCCATGTCTGCTGCTTGCTGCCATATGTCCCCACCATGATGGACTCTTATCCCTCTGAAACCATAAGCAAAAACAAATTCTTTTTTGAAATTGCCTTGCCTTGGTCACAGTGTTTTGTTACAACAAAAGAAAAGTAAATAATAATACACCTGCCGAGCCATCCTGATAGCTCTGTAATAATAATAATATATAATAATACACCTGCTGAGCCATCCTGATAGCTCTATAATAATAATAATATATATAACAATACACCTGCTGAGCCATCCTGCTAGCTCTATAATAATAATATATATAATAATACACCTGCCGAGCATCCTGCTAGCTCTATAATAATAATAAATATAATAATACACCTGCTGAGCCATCCTGCTAGCTCTATAATAATAATACATATAATAATACACCTGCCGAGCATCCTGCTAGCTCTGTAATAATATATATAATAATACACCTGCCAAGCATCCTGCTAGCTCTATAATAATAATAATAATAATATATAATAATACACCTGCTGAGCCATCCTGCTAGCTCTATAATAATAATATATATAATAATACACCTGCTGAGCCATCCTGCTAGCTCTATAATAATAATAATATATATAATAATACACCTGCTGAGCTGTCCTGCTAGCTCTATAATAATAATAATATACATAATAATACACCTGCTGAGCCATCCTGCTAGCTCTATAATAATAATATACATAATAATACACCTGCTGAGCCATCCTGCTAGCTCTATAATAATAATAATATACATAATAATACACCTGCTGAGCCATCCTGCTAGCTCTATAATAATAATATACATAATAATACACCTGCTGAGCCGTCCTGCTAGCTCTATAATAATAATATATATAATAATACACCTGCCGAGCATCCTGCTAGCTCTATAATAATAATAATAATACACCTGCCGAGCATCCTGCTAGCTCTATAATAATAATATACATAATAATACACCTGCTGAGCCATCCTGCTAGCTCTATAATAATAATATATATATAATAATACACCTGCTGAGCCATCCTGCTAGCTCTATAATAATATATATATATAATAATACACCTGCTGAGCCATCCTGCTAGCTCTATAATAATAATATATATAATAATACACCTGCTGAGCCGTCCTGCTAGCTCTATAATAATAATATATATAATAATACACCTGCTGAGCCGTCCTGCTAGCTCTATAATAATAATATATATAATAATACACCTGCTGAGCCGTCCTGCTAGCTCTATAGTAAACTCTTTGTTTTGGTTTGTTTTTTTGTTTTTCAAGACAGGGTTTCTCTGTGTGACAGCCCTGGCTGTCCTGGAATTCACTCTGTAGACCAGGCTGTACAATGAACTCTTTAAGCTCAGTGTTGTGGGACATTTGTACACTGTGTGAAGATTTACTGCTGTGATTGGTGTAATAAAAAGCTGAACTTTCAGGCAGAGAGAGAAAGGAGGAGGAAGAATCTAGGCTCCTGAGAGAGCTTCAAGGAGGTAGGGAGGAAGCAGGATGGGTGGTCCATGACAGTGCAGAATAGAAATGGATTGGTTTAAGTTACAAGAGATAGGTGAAAACAAGGCTAAGCTAACAAGTCATAATAAGTCTCTGTGTCATTAATTTGCAAGCTGGTGGCCCAAAGAAAAATCCAACTACAGCTCAACAATAAAAATCAATTTGGGGGGCTAGGGAGATGGCTCAGTGGTTAAGAACACTGCTGCTCTTCCAGAAGACCTGGGTTTCATTTCCAGCACTCACATGGCAGCTCACAACTGTCTGTACCTCGAGTTTCAGGGGATCCAACACCCTCACACAGACACACATGCAGGCATAAACCAATGCACATAATTAAAAAAAAAGGAATCAGCCAGGAGGTGGAGGCCCACACCTTTAATCCCAGCACTCAGCAGGCAGAGACAGGCAAATCTCTGAATTTGAGGTCAGCATGGTCTACAGAGCAAGTTCCAGAACAGGTTCTAAAGCTACAGAGAAACCTTGTCTCGAAAAAACAAAACAAAACAAAGAATCAATTTTGAAAATAGCAAAATACAGCGTAGTGGTGGTACCTTTAATCTAAGCACTCAGGAGGCAGAAGCAGGCAGGTCTCTGAGTTCAAGGCCAGCCTGGTCTAAAAAAGCAAGTTTCAGGACAGCCAGGGCTACAAAGAGAAATCCCTTCTCAAAGAAACAAAAAAAAAAAAAACAAAATATACACACAAAAAGAAAATAGCAAAATACATGGACACCTCCCAAAGAAGAACAGCTGACAAATGACCACTTAAGAAGCTGTTCACTATTAACGACCTCCAAGGAAATGCAAGTCAAAGCAATGAGATATCGATCACTGCACACCTGAACAGATGTCTAACACAGATCCTGAACACAGATAACAAAAGATACTGATCGTGGAGCAGTAGGAGTTCTTGACTGCTGATTGGAATGCACAATAGCAGAGCCACTTGGACAGCTGGGTGGTGTGTGTGTCTGTGTGATGTTGGGAACCGAACCCAGGGCCACACATGAGCTAGTCAAGCTCTCTAAGTTACACCCGCTACATACACCACTAAGTTATATGTAGCCTTAGTTTTGTGCTTCTTACAAAACACACTGCTACGATGATCCAAAAATTGTTTCTTGCTGGGCAGTGTGGCACATGCCTTTAATCTTAGCACTTGGAAGCAAGGCAGGTGGATCTCGAGGCAAGGCAGGTGGATTTCAGTGAGTCTGAGGCCAGCCTGATCTACAAAGTGAGTTCCAGGACAGTCAGAACTCTTACACAAAGAAACCCTGTCTTGAAAAAAAAAAAAGATTAAAAGAAAAACAAACAAAAGTTTCTTGATATTTTCCCAAAGAACCTGAAAATGTCTGTCCACACAAAAGCTGTATAAAGTGATTCATATCCTTGAAATTAAACATTCATATTGCTAGCAGAACGGATAAACCATGGTATATCTAGACAAATTAATTGCACATTACTCAGAACAAATAAGAAGTCAGCTGCCAGGCCAGGAAAATACATGGAAGGAACAAATACATCCTGGTAAGTGAAAGAAGCCAGTAGGAAAGGCTGCACGCTATGTGATCCCAACACTATGACACTCTAGAAAAGAGAATGGTAAGAAGTAAGATCAGAATGGCTAGAGGTTGGGGTAGATGAAGGGTAAGCAGAACACAGAGGAACTTGAGAAGACAGTACTGTGCATGATACCACACTAATGGATACTTGTCTCTACACGTTTATCCAAACCCATAGAATATACCACACTAAGGTTACGGTGGATCCTGGGAAGAATGTCGTCAGTGTGGGCTCATCAGCTGCAAAGTGACTGACTTTGGTGTAATGTTGACAGTGATGGAAGCTGTGTGTGCAATAGAATACAGATATACGGTAACTATCTGTACTTTCTACTTAATTTTGCTAAAGCACTAAAAAATAAAGTTGATTTAAAAACTTAACTCCAAAGGCTATGTGTTGAGGACTCAATCCCCAGCCCATGGGACTTATGAGAGAAGGTAGCGCCTGTAGCTGGTAGGTCTATCTAGAGTCTCAGGTCATATGTGAAGGGACCAGTATTCGGCCCAAGACAAAGTTCTCAGCACAAAAAGGATATTTATTTGTCCAGAAGGACAAAGGGCAGGAGGGAATAAGAGACAAAGACAACAAGAGATAGAGAATGAAGGAGAAGAGGAAGGGAACAAGGTAGGGGGACAGGGATATTTGTCCAGAGGGACAAAGGACTGTCTCTGGGACGGCTTGCACTCACTGGCAAATGCAGACCTCATGAACTATTCCAAACCACGGTTTCCTCATGAGACGGTTCTACCCTGCACACCAGTCGCAATCCCAAATAAGCCCCGAGATTAAGCCGTGAACACAGTCATCATCACGGCACATTCTCGAGTTCCTGAATTGTCTGAGTCCACAATACTAATAAACTCCAATAAAGGTAATTCCTTGTGACAAACTAGATTGACTTTTATCTCATCTGACAAGTTGGAACCATATATGTATAATATATATTATATACAAAACTTATTATATATTACACACAAAAATTAATTCAAAAAGGATCAAATTCATAAATGTAAGAGCTAAAACATTTAACCCCTTAGGAAAAAACACAAAAAAGCTATGATAAATGCCAAAAGCATAGCCAACCAAATGAAGAACACCCTGACAGCACAAAAGCTGCAAAGTTCTGTGCAGAGCAGACAATGTCAGCAGAGGAAAATAGTGCAGGAGACAATGGGCAGGGATGTAACTGGTGCAGCCTCTGTGAAAAAGTTCAATGAAACCGCAAAAAAAATTAAGAGTTAGGTTTCCCATAGGATACAATTTCATACCTAGGAATACAATGGGAAGAACTGAAATCAGGACCTTAGAGAGATATCTGCACACCCACATTCACTCTCAATAATCAAAGAGTAGCAACAAACCAAGTCTACACCAGCAAAGGAACGCAAGTGTAAAGCACGGCCGGCTGCAGAGTGGGACATTAGCAAACTTAGGAAAGGACGGAAAGTCAGACACACACCATAGGATGGCGAAATCTGAAGACATCACACTCTGGAACTAGCCAGTCACAAAAGGCCAGTGCATAGGTGACAATAGAAGAAACAGTACCACAGGCTGGGGGAAGCTGGTGTTTAATAGCTATGGAATTTCTGATTGGTATGATAAAGATTGTTCTGGAAATAAATGGTAGTGCTGGATGCAGAACATTAAGAATATACTTAATACCTTGGAACTACATTTAAAAAATATAAAAATGGGGACTGAAGCGATGGCTCAGTGGTTAAGCACACTTGTTGTTCTTGCAAAAGATCCAGGTTCAGGTCCCAGAACCCGCATGGCAGCTCACAACTGTCTGTAACTCCAGTCTCAGGGCATCCAATGCCTTCTGACTTCTACAGGCTCCTGTACCCACGTGGTGCACATATATGCACTCGGGCACAATTATACATATATGAGGTAAATATTTTAAAAACGGTATGCATAATGACTTTTGTGCTATATGTTTACTACAAGGAAACATCTTACATCCTTATGAGGGTTTTTTAGAGAGTTTTACTACGTAGTCTAGGTTAGCCCTGAGCTCACGACCCCCCACTATCTAGCCCTTGAATTCTGCAGTTACAAGTATACACTATAACTCAGCTAGGAAAAATATCTGAAATGTGAGCAAAAAGAAGTATGTACGTGTTAGTTACTACTAAAAGGGCACAAAAAGATTATATAGCTTTGGTCACAGCACTTTTCTCAGAACTATGACCAATGCCTGGCAGAAGCAACTTAAGGGAGGAAATATTGTGACTCACAGCTGGAGAGGGAGTTCAGTCCATCATGGTGCCAGGATTAGCTCTGTGGAAGTTTGAAAATGGACCCATTTTCAAATGGGAAGTGTGGCCTTGATGGAGTACATGTGACATTGTTGGAGGAAGTGTGTCACTGGGAGTGGGCTTTGGGGTCTCAGAAACTCAAGCCAGGCCTAGTGTGTCTCAGTCTCTTCCTGCTGCTTGGAGATCCAGATGTAGAACTCTTGACTCCTTCTCCAGCACCATGTCTGCCTGCACGCCATCAATATCCCACCATGATGATGATTGACAAGGCCTCTGAACTGTAAGCCAGTCCCAATTAAAAGTTTTCTTTTATAAGAGTTGTCACGGCCACAGTGTCTCTTCACAGCAATAGACACCCTAACTAAGACAGGCTCCATTTGTGAAGATGGGAATGCATGGCTGCAGCTTTTCATACTATGGCCAACCTGGAAGCTGAAAGCAAAGACCAGAACCTGAAGCTGGTATAGCCTTCACAGGGCCACCCAAGGGGCCTACTTCTGTCAGTCAGGCCTCATAGCCCAAAGGCTCTACACCAGCACTAACTGCAGGCTGGGTGCTCAAACATACAAATGTTTGACATGTGTGGGGGAGCATTTGCTTTAAATTATAACAACTTCCAAACTGATGTCCTAGAAGGAATGGAAGAATGGAGCAAGGGATGAAGAAAAGAAACTATAATCATTTCCAACTCAATTTATCAGGCCTGGTGGCAGGCAACTTAAGCTAAGCCACCTTTCTGGCCTAAAGCTTTGCTGTCTGTCTGCCACTTCTACCTACCCACGTTCTTGCTGCTTGTTCTTTCCCTTTTGTTTGCTATATATGCTTAACAAACTCACTGCTTGAAACAGAAAGCACAGCGACTGTAGGTGATTCTCTGGACCTTCCAGGATAGGACTGCGGATGTGACTGTAGGTGATTCTCTGGACCTTCCAGGATAGTGCTGTGGATGTGACTGTAGGTGATTCTCTGGACCTTACAGGATAGTACTGCGGATGTGACTGTAGGTGATTCTCTGGACCTTCCAGGATAGTACTGCGGATGTGACTGTAGGTGATTCTCTGGACCTTACAGGATAGTGCTGTGGATGTGACTGTAGGTGATTCTCTGGACCTTACAGGATAGTGCTGTGGATGTGACTGTAGGTGATTCTCTGGACCTTACAGGATAGGACTGCGGGTGTGACTGTAGGTGATTCTCGAGACCTTCCAGGATGGTACTGCGGATGTGACTGTAGGTGATTCTCTGGACCTTACAGGATAGGACTGCGGGTGTGACTGTAGGTGATTGTCTGGACCTTACAGGATAGGACTGCGGATGTGACTGTAGGTGATTCTCTGGACCTTACAGGATAGGACTGCGGATGTGGGCCCACACCTATACACACGCCTGTGGAAGACAGAGGTGGATGCTGAGCACCTTCTTCAGTCACTCTCCATATGTGTGCCATGTGTGTTTTGAGACAGGTCTCTCTATCTAGTCCTGGCTAGATAATAATGTAGACCAGGCTGGCCTTGAACTCAGAGAGATCTGCCTGTCTCTGCCTCAAGTGCTGGGATTAAAGGCGCGTGCACCACGGCTTGGCTTCACCTTATGTTTTGAGATAGGGTCTCACCACTTGCAGCTCACTAGTTAGGCTAGCTGGTTGGCCAATGAGCTCCACAGATACACCTGTCTCTACCCACTCAACCCAGGGTTACAGACATGTAGGACTATGAAGCCCAACTTTTACATGGGTTTTGGGAATCCAAACGCAGGCCTTTGGGTTTAGCAGAGCTAAGCCAGCTATCAGCTTGTACTAAGAATCTGAGATTCTAGGTGGGCTGCCACACCTGCCCAGGACTTTATCCACCCAGCCATCTCCCTATACCCTCCAGCCTTAGTTCTTTTATAAGTATGTTTTTCTTAATTAAAAATAAAGGAGCCAAAAAAAAAAAAAGGAGCCAAGCATGGTTTAGCACATCCTTAATCCCAACAGAAGCAGTTGGATCCCTGTGAGTTCCAGGCCAGCCTGCTCTAAATAGTGAGACCCTGTCTCAAATAAACAAACAAAAGCCAGGCATGGTGACATATACCAGTAATCCCACTCTGGAGAGGCAGAGAAAAGTGGACCCCTAGGGTTCCCTGGCCAGCCAGGCTAGACAATTTGGTGAGTTTCAGACCACTGTGAGTATCCTGCTTCAAAAACAAGAAAATAAACAATCATAAAATACCACTATTATAGATCTTCCACTCCCAAGGACTGCAGAAGGCAGAAACAATTTCACGAGGTAACTCACCCAGAAGTCCTCCCCCGGAAAGGACCTTCGACAGACTGTGCACGTAGCTGATGCAAAGGTCCCATGAGCTTCAACCAGCTTTGAGGCAGGAATACCAGACGCTGAAATGCAAACCAAAGCTCAGTGTGCAGCCCGTGATGGCTATGCAAGCACAAAGCACAGCTCCTGGACTTGACAGGACAAAAACAGCTGTGTGGCTGACAAGCGAATAAAAGCGACCTCTCAGTCGGGTGTGGTGGCCCATGCCTGGATCCTGGCTGAGGCTAAAGAACTGAGAGTTCTAAGACAGTCTGCGGGAGGAAATTCAAGGAGACCAGCATGAGGCCAGCATGGGCAATAGCAGAACCTTCTCAACAACCAAAGATTTCTCATGAAGTTCATTGCTGCTGTTTGGTAACTGCAGTGCTGAAACCCAAAGCCAGGGAATTCCTACCTTCCCCCAAAACCTGTCCTGTCTGGGGAAAAGGCAGCCTTAGTGGGGCAGCCACTGCTGTCTCTGTGCTTCTGAGCTGTAGATTCTTCCTTAGAAGGATCCTGTCCCTGGAGTAGGGGGCCACCTTTGTTCAGACCACAGCACCCCCTCGTGTCTGAGGAGGTAGCTGTTCACTGACTACTGCCATGGCTGCAGAGTGCACCTTGAGGAAGCACCAGCAAATTCTCCCTCACTGCTGCTGTCACTGGGTGAGGCAGAACCAAAACAGGTCTGACTGAGCAGGACAACAAGGAAATGCTGGTGGTTCTTCATATAACACTACCAGAGCTATGCTTAACAAGGCTGTATCTTCATATAACCCTACCAGAGCTATGCTTAACAAGGCTGTATCTTCATATAACCCTACCAGAGCTATGCTTAACAAGGCTGTATCTTCATATAACCCTATCAGAGTTATGCTTAACAAGGCTGTATCTTCATTACCAGAGCTATGCTTAACAAGGCTGTATCTTTCAGGGATATCCAGAGATATTTAGACTCTGTTTCTATATGAACATTATGAAGCGAAGGTTCTGCCTGAAAACAACTGGAGGGTAAAAGAGGACAGAGAACAAGGCCTGGCCATGTGTCAGCAATGGAAACTGAGGGACAGGACTCATGGGAGAGAGGGAGTCGGAGAAGAAAAGAAAAAGGGAAGAAGAGAGGAGAGCGGGAGGGGGAAAGAGAGATAGATCCACACCAGATTCAAAATAATGTGAACTTTAGTTCCATCCAAATCTCAAACCCCAGAAGGAGTGTGGGAGACAGGCCTACTGAGAGGGTTCAGTTGTGGCTCAAACACAGAAGTGGCACAGGCATACAGCTGCCTGGTAACGTCCCAGGGATGACATACAGACACTAGCACAGACAGTCCTCCTTAGGAGCAGGCATGCAAGGAGCAAGCGGCTCACCTCTCTCGAGCCCATCGATGTTCTGTGTGTAGAGCCGCAGAAGCAGCTCCTTGTCGTGGAGCAGTCGAAGGAAGTAGTGGGTGACATTAGGCTTATAGTGCCCAGGGTACAGCTCCTTGGCCAGTGTGAAAAACGGCTTGGGATTGTGAAAGAAAAAGTCAAGTTCAAAAATGGCCTCTGGGTATGGGATGTTGTACTGCTGCAGGTTGCTGTAGAGGCCACTCCCTGGGGATCTGTGGAGACAGAAGGGGAAGGCTGAGCCCTGCAGAACAGAGTGGGGAATGACATCACAGGGAACTGCGCCATACCTGAAGTCTGGGATGCCACTCGGTGTGCTGATGCCAGCTCCCACCATGACCACGACCCTCCTGCAGGCTCTGGTCCGAAGCAGCTCAGCCACATCCTGCAGAGAGAGCTTCGCCTTCTCACTGCTGCCCCCACATCCGAAGGCGCTGGAGGCTCCCACAGAGAGGGCTATGGGCCTTCTCCCACCTGTAACACTGACGGCAAGAGCACAAAGACAGGCAGCAGGCGGCAATCAGTCCGAGGTCAGCAAGAGCGAGTGCCCTGTGCTGTTTCCACCACCAAAGATGGACACGCACTTCTCTCGAGTGTCATCCAGATAACCACTTTTCAACATGCATAGCTACCATCAACTAAAGCAGAAAGCTGTCTCGTATCAGAAATTAAGATTTATTTAGGGTTTACAGACACTGCATGCATCAGGGAGCACTGCCACAGCCCCATCATCAGAAGTGTGAGCAGGGGTACTCTGGAAAGGCCACAGCGGGGACAATTTTGCAGGCTGACTGACAAGTTAGAACCTTAGAGTTGGAGTGTTACAGATTTAGAGCTAAACCTGCCTTGGGCTATCTTTAGACCCTTGGGTAGGACACCTAACATCCTTTGATTATGATGTAAGACCTTTGGAATGTATTGACTTCTAAGAACCGAGCTTCCACTAACCTAGGAGCTACAGATGTCATTAGATAGGATCTGAGGCCTACAGCAGAGATTTACCGCTTGGCTGTAACCCACCTCCCTGATGTCCCCACCAATGTACTCAGTAAATACACAAATTTCTGACTGTCCTATAATCTATGACTGGAAGCTTATATAACTCATTCTAGATTGAGATTTAACCCGAGTCCGTGATTCCAGCATGGCCTCTCCTACTGGGCTCAGGATAAACTATGTCTTATTCCCTTTAAAGCAAGAACTCTGCTCTGTGTTGACAGTATAGGCATTCAATGTGAGACACCCTCCCCCACCACCAGGTATGATCCGGTCTCATCAGGAGTCATCAGGATCAGTGCCAAGTGACAGATTGAGCCTTCTGTGCCCAAATATCTGTCACCTCCTCGGGTAGACATGTGAGAGTCCTCCCTGGAGTCTGGAGTCTGAACCTGCTTTCATTTGACTGATGGTCCACTGATTTATCTGAGCACTCCACTGGATAGACTCTTACTGTCGCAGAGAATCTGTGATAAGGCATTCATCAGAATCTTTGTTTCTGAGCAGTCATGCTTTTTCTCCCAGAACTCCTGCCTTTTTAATTTTCATTCTATTTATTTATTATCTCTGTCTCTTGCTTATTGCAACCTGGCTCCTCTCATTCAGCACCATCTTCTCTCTTCTCCACCACAGTATCCTCCCTCCTTCCTGACTTTACCTCTCTTTTTTTTCTGTTTGTTTGTTTTTTGAGACAGGGTTCCCTTGACTTTCCTGGAACTAGTTCTGGAGACCAGGCTGGCCTGGAACTCAGAGATTTTCCTGCCTCTGCCTCGGAAGCACTGTGATTAAAGGCCTGTGCCACCGTGGGCTGGCACCTCTTCTTTCTTTATCACCCTTTCCTGTCTTATCCAGTAACTCCCAAGAGGAAGAAAGCCCTGTATCTGACCCAGTGTGGCAGTGCACCCCTTTAGTCCCAGAGCCTGGGAGACAGAGGTGGGCAGATCCCTGTCATTTCTAGGCCAGCCTGGTCTACACAGTAAGTTTCAAGACAGCCAGGACTATATAGAAAGACTCTGTCTCAGAAAGCAAAAAAACAAAACCAAAAACATTCTGTATCAAAGGAAAAGTTTGTTATAACCTCTGTGGTGTTTTAAATAAGAATAGCCCCCATAGGCTCATACATTTGAATGCTTACTTACCAGAGTGTGGCACTATTTGAGAAGGATTAGGAGGTGTGGCCTTGTTGGAGGAAGTGCACTACATGGGGTGGGCTTTGAATTTGAAAAGCCCATGCCAGGCCCAATCTCTCTGTTTTGGGGTCAGGAAGAAACTCTCAGCTACTTCTGCAACACCATGCTTACCTGCACACTGCCATGCTCCCTACCATGATAATGGACTAAGCCTCTGAAACTGGAAGCCAGCCCCAATTAAATGCTTTCCTGTATAAGAGTTGCCATGGTCACGCTGTCTCTTCACAGGACTAGAACAGTGGCTAAGACAGCCTCTCTTGGGATAAAGCCTATGTGCCAAGGACAACTGTGGAAAAAGGTGGGTGGAGTTCTTAGATTTACACCACAATACAGAGTCCAGAATCCAGATACAGACCCACATATGGTGATTTAATTTGCAATAATCAAGGTATATAGTGCTTTTTTAATAGGAAAAGGTCTTTTGTGTTGCTGTTATTTAATATTTAAACGTGGGAATAATCAGATATTAATGAGAAAAAAATCACATTTGACACCCTTCTTCACCATATACAAATACTGATTTGAAATAAGCTAAGCACATTGGCATATCCTGTAATCATGACTACTGAGGCAGGAGGGCCCCTTAATACTAGCAGTCCAAAGCCATCCTTGGCAATATGGCAAGAGCCCATCTCAAAAGATAATGCATCATAGTGAAGAACAACAAGATCTCAGCCAGGCGGTAGTGGTGCACACCTTTAATCCCAGCACTCAGGAGGCAGAGGCAGGCGGATCTCTTGAGTTTGAGGCCAATCTGGTCTACAAGAGCTAGCTCCAGGACAGGCACCAAAGCTACACAGAGAAACCCTGTTTCAAAACACAAAACAATAAGATCTCTAAGAAAAATCACAGAGGGATATATCTTTAAGACTTTGGGATTGCAAAAAAAATTGCCAACTATTTAAGAAAACAGTAAAGTACACTCTCCTCTCTCCCTCAAAAAAAAATAAAAGGATAAAAAGATGAAGCCTAGAGGAAGAAAATATGGGTTGGGATTTTTGATTACGGGTTTCCTAACCCCTATCAGGACCCCCTAAGAGTTGCTGAAGAATTTCAGATCATCACAGCCTAATTCAGCTCCTGACAAGGCAGATGGACAGTTTCATTCGGCCGACTGGGGAAAAGCCTCCTTTGAAGACTGTAGAAAGACAGATGCTGACGCTAAGGATGCTTGTTAACACACACACACACACACACACACACACACACACACACACACACACACACGAAGCAATATAAACAGCACAGAACCTGCAACCTGGCCTGAAAATGCCCCCACCAAATTCTGCAGCCAAAGAAACACTGGGCACTGCAGTTTCACATGGTCCTGGAAGGTTCCTGAATCTACAGCCTTGACTCGGGGCTCTCTTGATATCTAAGCAAGCTGCAATGTCTCCATCACCATGGTAATCTGCCCTGGATTCAGGGCCTTCTGCCTCAGGCCACGGAAACTTTTCCTCACACCTTGAGAACTGGGACACTGGGTCAATTTTCCCATAAGATATCCCTAATGACCAGTATAAAGACTTCTCCACACTGGTTAGAGCAGATCAGATTGACCCTCCCCACACAAATGACTAGTCTATGTTAACTAGTTAACACAGATGTAAAACAGACAACTAAGACTACGTCTTTTGCTCACAATACAACCCAGAATAAAGATGCTAACAATACATCTTCAGCCAGGACAGTTCAGAGCCTGTCTCCTAGCAGGACGATCCCAACAGTCTCTGCTCTCCTGTCACATCCTATGCTCCTCACAAAACTGCCTTCCCATCCTGCTGCTCTCCCAGCTCTCCTCAAGCCATCGCCATTCTAGTGACAGGTTTTGTTGTTTGATTTTTTGGTTTTTTGAGACAGGGTTTCTCTGTAGCTTTGGAGCCTGTCCTGGAACTAACTCTTGTAGACCAGCCTGGCCTCGAACTCACAGAGATCTGCCTGCCTCTGCCTCCCGAGAGCTGGAATTAAAGGCGTGCGCCACCACTGCCTGGTTTCTAGTGACAGTTTTAACCCTTCATTTTAGGTTTATTTGTTTTCATGTCCTAAATCCTAGTGGTTCTAACCCTTTCCCCATCCAGCATATTCTGCCTGAGAAGCATGATCTCCACTTCAAAGTGCCATAATCCACAAAGTTTATGCTTACTTGCTGAATCCCAAGGATAATCACTGGCCCTCCTCTTAAAGGCAACGGTGCTGGCTCCCTCTCCTGTTAGGGTGCCTGTCAGCTCTCTCTTCTGTGACCTGCAGAACACAGCTGCCCTATCCACACAGTCAGTGTTCAGTTATTCTGGGACTTGTGTGCCACCAGCAAGCCAGCAGTAATTCTCCATCACCCGGAGCCTCGGCCGACAAAGTTCAAAGCAAGGAGGCCAAAGATGACTGGTGTGCTTTGTTGCTGGTTTTAGCATTGTTTTATTGTGCGGGGGGTAAAGAGGCAAGAGCTTTATCTCAGAATTATATCCCTACCCCTAATCTGATTCTTAGTCTGATTTGGAGGAACGTATGTTTATAAACCTCTCACCAAAGTACAGGAAATACAGAGGACAACAGCAAGAAAAAACAACAGGAGAAAGGCCACTGCAGAGATGGGCCAATGCTTCTGAAGGTCCTGCTGTATCAGACGAGGGCATAAAAGCAATTTACCAAGGTCCCTCTTCTGAGCTAAGTCAGTGAAACCCTCCAAGGGGGCTCCGGATGAAAACAATAAAGAATTAGAAAAAGAAAACTCTGGCTCCAAAACCATCTCTCCCCCTCCAAACACCCCATCTCACACAGCACCGAGGACAGCTCACTTATAGTGCGTGCCCTAACATTGTCTGAACTCCTCTTAAATACAAACCATGTGAGAATACAAAAGGGTTAAGAGAAAAGTTGTGACCACTGCTGAGTGCCTGGCAACTGCCAGCCATCCACGTCAGGGCACATGAAGAATATTTCTTAGTCATCTGTACAAAAAAATGTTTGCAAGTCGCTGACAATATCTACTTAATATTTACTTAAGATGTGACTTAAAGTACATCTACATGACATGGGAAACCCCTGGGATGAAGAGACCCAGAGGCTGACATTGAGTGATGCCCGAGACACTGCAAAGAGATAAAAGGATGAAGTCACCTAAGAGTCCCAAGATCTAAAATCAAGAGCAGAAGAAATGTTCTGTAAAGTCGCTCCTCCTCACAGACATCCCCAGGGTTTTGTTTTGTTTTGTTTTGTTTTTTTCGAGACAGAGTTTCTCTGTGGCTTTGGAGCCTGTCCTGGAACTAGCTCTGTAGACCAGGCTGGTCTCGAACTCACAGAGATCCACCTGCCTCTGCCTCCCGAGTGCTGGGATTAAAGGCGTGCGCCACCATCACCCGGCTCCCAGGGTTTCCATGTTGGGCTAATGACAGATGATCAGATATCAGAAATGCCTCCACGAATCTGAGTGTCTTTCCTGATCTTTGCTCCATCCGCAGCACCCAAAGGTCCGCTGCAGAGAAAAAGCTCTGTAGCCATAGCCTGACTGCACACCTCTTTAGTAAAGTCTTCCACACAGCAAGGAGATAGACCATTGTCTACCCAAATATTTATCCATTATTGGGCACTTAGATTTCCTTGCTAACAACTGTCGGCCCTAAAAATTAAGGACTCTAGACTGGGATATCTGGAAGCACAGTGCTAGCTTAGCCTGCCAGAGAAGTGCAAAGCCTAAGATTGATCCCCAGCACAAAAAAGAAAAAAAATCCAAACATGTCCATCACATTGGTAAACTATGTGTTGTTTGAGCTCACTGAGAAGCTCGTTTTGGAGGCAGGGTTGATAACCCCCATTTCAGACCCATGTTTGTCTCAAAGTCCAAGGTCTGAATGGGCTGGCTCCCCTAACTGTGTGATAGGAAGGAAGAGAAGAGCAAAACAACCCAGCAGTGAAAGCACTGGGCCTAGGAGAACAGCTAGGTGACCATTTCCAATAAAGGTTCCTGTTGTTTACCTCGCATGTAAAAGTGCCTGAACTCTAGCTGACTACCAACTTCCTTGGTCGTTTTTGTTGGGGGTAGCAAGTATCCAATTTGATATTATCTCTCTGCGCTGCTATTTGTTCCTTTACTGAAAGACCTCACCAAAGGAGTTACTCTGTTCCACCAGGGACTCTCTTGACTGGGAGCTCCACCGGGATACCTTAAAGGAGCTTCTTCGGTAGATTTTTGTTGGATATTTTTGAATATCAATGTGATAATTTCTCTCTCTAAACTCACCCGTTTGAAACTGAAAATACGCTCGTCATAGATCATTTCCAGAACTATACAAAACATGTTACTATTTTGCAGACAGTCTGACTGTTGGTGAAATTTTAACCTCACAACCTTTACGGGGGTCAATTAAAACAAACAACAACTGGACGTGGCGGCAGCGACTGTAATCTTAGCAGTTGGAGGTGGAAACTGCAGGCTGGGGAGTTCAAGGTCATAGTCCTTCACACAGCCAGCTGGAGGTCAGTACGAACTAGGAGACCCAGTTTCAAAACAACACAAGCCATAAACTTTACACAAGGCAGTCTATTGGGAATCCATCCTCAAAACGGCGCGCAAACAAGGTTATTCAACACAACTTATTTGTAATAATTCGAGCTTAGGAAATAGAAAGCATGTCATACTTTCTGTCACAGAAAGTATGAGACACCCATACAATGAACTTCCACAAAACGATTCAGAGACCATGCTGCAATGGAAATAGCTGCATTTAAAAAAAAAAAATCTTTAAAGAGATGAGGGACAGATGAGGCCGATCAGTCGAGCCTTGTGGAAGAGCGCACCTGCCAGGTTCTCAGGACTTCAATTGCTTTCAGCTGCCCGCCCCTAAAACACCTCCGACTGCCTATCTGCGGGACCCGGTGGCTTCCCTGCCGTGGCTCACCTCCGGGGCCCCACAGTCTGAGCGCGGCCAAAGCCAGTCGACCGCTCAGCGCCATGATGCTCAGCAGGGAGACGGCGCCTAGAGGGTCAAGTGTCTTCTGAATCCCCGCCCACGTGCTTAGCTAAGCCCCGCCCGACACCCTTATCCCCGCCCCCTCGTGCCAAGTCCCGCCCCCAGCACCATCATCACCCCGCCTCTGCCGCACACGGCGCCCAGCCCAGCTCCCGGCAAGGTAACAGGGTCCGGTGCGGGCAGCTTCCCGTGCTATGGGACTCTGGGAAGCCAAACTCGGAGGCTTCCTCGTTTAACCCTGCGTTCGACCTTCTTGACCGGGAGGGTGATAACTAGTGCTCTCTGAGCGCTGACCGCGGTCAGGAATTTCATCACACCTAGTCCTCGCCAGACTCCATCCCTGTTTGAGGGGACCCACGTCCGAAGGCTTGAGGCCACGTGACCACTCGGTGACCAGCTGTCCCCAGGCAGCTCTACTCTTTAACGCCTCCAGGGGAGGGCCTAGTACGCGGGAGAAATTCGGTCGATGCCGAGAACGCGGTTACCTTGACGACCGCGACCAGCCCGGACTGGGACGCTCCCGGCATGCCCCGCGCGGCGCGGTGCCGGAAGTGAGCGAGCACTTCCGTCCGCCATCCCTGCCGGTTCAGACTTTGGTGTTTTCTGTTCTCAGGTCTCTGCAATCATGAAGGATGTGCCGGCCTTCTTACAGCAGAGCCAGAGCTCCGGGCCGGGCCAGGCCGCCATTTGGCACCGTTTGGAGGAGCTGTACACGAAGAAGTGAGCTCTGAGGGTGGACGGGAGGGAGAGGGCGCTGGGAGCGCCTGAAAGGGGCGACAGCCAAAGAAACATCTGTTGCCAGGGTTCTTGAATCTAGACTCCCTGCTTTCCATAAACGTACTGGCTGTGACAGGCTTTGTCTTCTGTATGGTCTTAACTAAAGGGGCTCGAGCTGACCTGTGAATGCTAGCTCTTAATTCAGTCAAGCAAATAGTTTTGAGGCTAAGGTGCCACCCCGTTTGACACACGGGCTCTGGTAATTTGTACTAAACCGCGGTATGATTGTCTACCGCTTGTAATTTCTTCTTGATTCTAGAATCGTTGATTCATCCTCCACTATCTTAGTGCTTGCGTTTGATTAGAAACAGGATGAACTTCAGAACAGTTACAAATTGCTGACATTGATCTAGAGCGTTCTATGAAGAAACAGCTTTCCTGGAGAACCTTTCCACACAGACACTCATGTGTTTTGACGCTGTTCAGCAGTTTTCTACTATTAATGTTTTCACGAGAAATTTTTCGGTGTTTGGTGGGTAACATGTTGTATGTTTCAAAGCACTTTGTCTGCACTGTTAAATATTAGCCTTTAGCCATTGGGTGAAATGTGCTACGTCAGTGTCCTAAAGATGTAGATACTGGCTTATTTCATCCTTCATCTCGTCCTCAAATGAGGAGACTCAGGATCAGCTTTCTATTCCTTCATGAGATATTCAGCTAATAAATAAGAGAGCACGGAGTTCAAAATATAGCTGTAGGATTGCAAAGTTCTTCCAGTTGACACTCAAAGTGAGTGCTGATGCAGTCTCAAAAGATGTTCTCCATTGTTACCTAAGAAAACCGAGTCTTAGACTAAGTGACCAAGGGTAACAGATTTAAGAAATGTACTTGAATTAATTGGCATATGCAGTGGGCCCTCAGTAGTGCTTGATGCTTCAAAGCTGAAGGTGTCTGTTACTTCCTGTTAGTTTATGTGTCTGAAGCACTTTTTGTTTTTTAGGTTGTGGCATCAGCTCACACTTCAGGTGCTTGATTTTGTCCAGGACCCGTGCTTTGCCCAAGGAGATGGTCTCATTAAGGTAATGACTTGCCATACTAGGTCAGATTATGTTGGGTATACTCAAAGACTTTTTTAAAAAAAATTTT
Organism: Microtus pennsylvanicus; assembly: GCF_037038515.1. NCBI lineage: Eukaryota > Metazoa > Chordata > Mammalia > Rodentia > Cricetidae > Microtus > Microtus pennsylvanicus. The sequence continues at coordinate 82,002,619 of NC_134583.1, forward strand.
ATTGTGTGTGTATCAGAGAGAAAGAAAGAGAGAGAGCGCGCGCAATATGTGTGTAGATGCCCAAGGAGGCTAGAACTGAAAATGCTCTTAACTATCTCTGGGCTATCTCTCCAGTGCCTGTTCATTACTTTCTGTTTATTTGTTTGTTTGTTTGAGATAGACTCTGGCCGACCAGGAACTTGCTGTGTAGACCAGGCTGGAATCAAATTCACAGTCAACCTCCTTGGCCTTCCAGGTGCTGGCATTAAAAAGCGTGTGCTGCCATGCCTGGCTCTACTCCTGAACTTTTAAAGAAAAAGGATGGCCTTTGTGATGGTCACAGAAAGCTGCATCTTTTCAGCAATCACTTTGTGCCACAGACTCTTATAAGCACTATGCCCTCTGTGACAACACTGGGACAGTGTTTTATCACTGTCTCTCCTTAATGTAATAGCAGACATAGATGAATCACCATAGGTCATGGCTAATAAATCACTGCATTGAAACAGACTTTCTGGTTTCTAAAAATGTTGACTAGAGCTGGAAACATGGCTCAATGGGAGTATGTGTTTAATAATACCCACAAGGCCTCTGAACCTTACAGAACACTACCAACAAACAAACAAGGCTCTCTGAGCCTCACATAACACCACCACCAAACAAACAAACAAGCAAAATCGAACCTGCACGGTGGCATACCTGTAATCCCAGCACTTAGAAACTTGAGGCTGGAAGATCAGTTGTTCGAGACTAGCCTGGCTTACACAGAAAGATTAGTAAGGTGAGGGACCATTTGAAAAGCTCCCCTCACTTCCCAGTTCTCCCAGCCCATCCATGCACAGTGGTTCCACTTGCCCAGAGATTTCTGTTCTGGGTAGTATAGAAAAGAGAATGTCTGCAGTTGAAGGTGAGACAGCTGGAGGGGGCCTACATGATATGCTCTCTGTAATAGTGCCGTTTTCGAATTTTATCCGCAGAAAAAATAGAAATGCATACTCCGTCCATGCCTCACAGATGCGCTATCAGATACCCCTGGATTTCCTCAGCAGAAGCCTCTTTTCTGAACTCTGTCCTGCCGTTGTCTGATTTTGAAAGGGGAAGTTAGCTTGGACTCGTAGCTTGAGTTCTTACTCCTGGATACATTATATTGTGCATAATGAAGCTTACCGCTCACTACCTCATCTCCTGGGGCTTAAGGTCTTCTTGGGATTTTTATTTATCAGTTTGACATTTTATCACCCTTAAGAATTTGCAGTCACTTGTAAGCCTAAAGATTTTGCTGGGTGTTCTGTCTCTCAGATCATGTGGGGAAATGATAAATCAGACATGTTGCATATTCTATATCATAGTGGTGCATATTTATCCTTTTATAGTCTTCAACTGATATACCCCTCCCCCTTGTTTTTTTTTTTTTGAGGAGGTTTTTATGTATAAGAATGTTTCGCCTTCATGTGTGTATGAGTACTGTGGGCATGTTTGGTGCTCTCAGAGGTTAGAGGAGGACATCCGATCCCCTGGAATAGGTGTTAGGTATGGTTATAAACCATCACGTGGGTAGTGAGACCAGAACCCAGGATCTCTGCAACAGCAGCAAGTGCTCTTAACCACCAAGCCACTTCTCCCATCCTTTTCTGTGTTTCTTAAACTAAGAATGTTACCGTTCGCCTGTTCTGTCTTCTCCAGTAGTTTAGGAGCATCCTGAACCTCAGCATTTGCCTCTCATGGTGTGTCTGTAGTACTGGCCTAGTGTCTGAGGAGGTGCTTGTGTGTGCTGAGTGGCTAAGAAATGGTAACACAGGCCTATCGAAGGCCTAGAACCTTCTGAAATCTGAAGGAACTCTATTCTGTTTGATTAGGAACGCTTCACCCTGGTGCAGATATTGTACTGAGCACCTTGGAAGAACAATTTAGGATTTGATATTTATAAGATTTTTTAAAAGATTTATTTATGTAAATGAGTGCTTTATCAACATGTATGACTTTATGCCAGAGAAAGGCATCAGATCCCACTATAGGTGGTTGTAAGCTACCATGTGGTTGCTGGGAATTGAACTTAGAACCTCTGGATGAGCCCCAGTGCTCTTAACCGCTAAGCCATCTCTCCAACCCCTGATTTATTTTATTTTATTTTATTGTTTGTTTGTTTTTTTTTTAAAGCAAACTCTCTTTGTAGCTCTGGGTGACCTGGAACTAGCTCTGTAGACCAGGATCACAAAGATCCGCCTGCCTCTGCCTCCCAAGTACTAGGATTAAAGTCTTGCACCACCATCACCTACCTGGCTGTTTAGGAGACTCTTATAGACCAGTGTTATGAGTCTCAAAGCTAGGAGCTCTGGTTTTCTTCAATAGTCTATTGGTGATCATTTATGCGACTCAAATAAGCCCTGAGATGGTTGGTTCTCCTATCATTCAGCAGAGGCTTAGGCAGTGCTTTCTGTGTGACGCGCATTGTGGTTTGCACACTTGCACCTGACAGTCCCGGTGCTGCAGCTCTGACCAGGAGTAGTTTTCAGAGTCTGGTTTCACAGAGTGAAGCTTTCTCTGTACTAATTCTCCATCTTTGGTTTGCAGCTTTACGAAAACTTCATCAGTGAATTTGAACACAGGTAATCCCCTTTTGTTAGTTTTCTACTTTGAAAATAAATACATTAGTGGTTTTTAACACTCAAAAACTGGTGATTTTTATTTCAGGGTAAACCCTTTGTCCCTGGTAGAAATAATTCTTCATGTGGTTAGACAGATGACCGGTAAGCCTCTGTTTGTTTCATAATAGAGAATACCAAATTGGCCAGGGTTAGTGATGCCCACTGAGGTGCCAGTACTGACTGAGCAGTGATGACAGCCTGAGTCACATAGTCCCAGGCTAGCATCGGTGCACTTGAGAGAGAAATGTCACTGTTTTCTTGCCTAAAGATGTCTTAGGTGGTAAAAAGCTGCTGTTGGTAGGTCTGACTTTGTTCATGTTTGTATTCTAGATCCTAATGTGGCTCTTACTTTCCTGGAAAAGACTCGTGAGAAGGTAAATATGAAGTTTGAAAGGCATTTTCTGATGTATATGTGATTCGTAATGTATGTCTACTCATGTAGAAGTCACATTCCTGGTCTCAAGTCAATGCCCAAGGAACAACTCGCTTTACAGTTTCTGAGGTTCCCTTTTTCTTTACTTCCTTTTTTTTTTAAATCTCTTCAGGTTAAAAGTAGTGATGAAGCAGTGATCTTGTGTAAAACAGCTATCGGGGCTCTGAAACTAAACATCGGGGATCTACAGGCTACGAAGGTGAGAGCACAATAATAAGTACCTTCTCACGTTCTGACCTAGATTTCCCCGTTGTTTACTCTTTGCCACCTGATTGTTTTGTTTGTTTGGTTTTGCTTTTGTTCTGTTTTGTTTTCCCATTTAAGGTTAAGTTGCTGTGAAGACGTTTACTCCCTGTGGCTGTCCATCTAGTCAGGACTCCTCGTGGTCTCAGTTGTCTAAAGCCTGTGGGCTCTCATCATGGCAGGCGATATGTTTCCCTGTTCTCTTTCTTCCTCTTGTGTTGTTGAAGTTTCCTGTCTGTATTTATGCCTTTAAAAAAGAGAGATTTCGCCAAATGGTAGCGGTAGGGGCACACACCTTTAATCCCAGCATTCAGGAGGTAGAGGCAGGTTGATCTCTGAGTTCAAGGCCAGCCTGATCTACAAGAGCTAGTTCCAGGACAGGCTCCAAAGCTACAGAGAAACCTTGTCTCAAAAAAGCCAGGAGGAAAAAAAAAGAGAGAGAGATTTGTTTTTATCTTATGTGAGTCTGTGCATCACGTGCATGCAGTGCCAGTGGAGGCCTGAAGGAGGGCATTGCATCCTCTAGAACTGGAATTATAGCTGCCATGTGGGTACCAGGAACTGAAGCTGGGTCCTCTGCAAGAGCAGCAAGTACTCTTAATGGCTGTGCCATCGCTTTGATCCCATTTGTGCTGTTTTTAGTTTTTGTCCAGTTCGTGAGACAGGCATGAATAGAGGTGGCAGTGAGACTAACATAACGAACATGGTGGTTGTGCACCATGTTCATCTACAGACTGCGAGTGCAAAAACAAAAGTTTTGCCTTCATTTTGGTAACCATGATGTTAACAAAAATAGTGAAAGTAGTGGTTGAAAGTGTGTGTTTTCATTGGCCTAAAAAGTCCTCCCTTGTTGCTTCCTCGTCCCAATCACATGCATCCTAACTACATTTGCTTGAGGAATTTAAGACACATCGAAGGCTATGACACAATGAGGAGTGCTGTCTGGGCGTTCTGCGACTTCAGCAGTCCCCCAGCAGGCCCATCTCACCCGTGTGCACCAGTTACTGCTCTTGTTTCTATGACCACATAACTGACAAGAAGAAACTTATGGGGTGGAAGTTTATGCAGGGAAGACTTGGCTGCAGGACCAAGAAGTGATTGGTCACGTTGGTCTGCAGTCAGGAAACAGAGAAAAGCTGATGCTTAGCAATTTCTTCATTTTTTTTTTTTTAGTCCAAGACCACTGCTCTTGGAATGGTGCCAACATTTAGGGTGGGTCTTTCTGCCTCATTTACCCCAATCTAGAAAGTCCCTCAAAGACATGCTTAGAGGTTGTCTTCTGAGTGATTCTAGATCCTCTCAAGTGGATAAATTAACTGGAGATACATATAAATATCTTGGTCTTCCCTAGCCAGGTTCGTAAGTTGGTATGTGTAGGCCGTTCATTTTTACCCCGGGTGCTATCCCATTGTATACGTGTTTTATAGCATATGTAGCTATTCTCCTGTAAAGGAACTTGAGCCGTTTATTGCATTACAAGTGCTGTTCATGTTAGCATTTCTTACTTGGTCTCCCTGTGCTTGGCCAGTCCCCTGGGTGTGTGTCTGAAGGTGGTAGTGTGAGGTGTTCTACTAAACCTTGCAGGCCCCTCTGAAGCTCCCTGTTTCCGGCTTTTGATATTTTCACGCTATTTAGTTCTTCATGACCCAGTGGAGGTCAGGTGGTTTAATTTTGCATTTCTCAGCTGCTGGTGGTTTGCAGCAACCCCATTCCCACCTCTGCTTCTCTTAATTGCCTGTTGCTGTCTTTGCTGCTTGTCTACTGCATCCTTCACATTTTCTTGCTCGTTACCTCATAGGATGTGGAGTTACACAGCCTATAAATGTCTTCTGCCAGTCTACAGCTCGCCTTTGTATTTTATTCTATGTTTTGGATGAACCCAAGTTTTCATTTTTGTAGTCAGTCTAACTAATGTTATCAGTCTTTGCCCTGGTAGCTTAGACTCTTTATTTTGTGTCACTTTAAAGAGCTTTTAAGCTGAAAGACGATTTTACTTCTTGTGTGTAGGAAACCATTGAAGATGTTGAAGAGATGCTCAACAATCTCCCTGGGGTGACATCAGTTCACAGTCGTTTCTATGACCTCTCCAGTAAATACTATCAAACAATCGGAAACCATGCGTCCTACTATAAAGATGCTCTACGGTTTCTGGGCTGTGTCGACATCAAGGATCTGCCAGGTACACTGGGCCCTCACACTTCTCAGCACTCAGAGATCATGGCTGAGCATAGCAGCTGTGAGGTGCTGAAGAGAGCTTAGCTCTGTCAGAGGCACATCACTTTTTTTTTTTTTTTTTGGTTTTTTCGAGACAGGGTTTCTCTGTGGCTTTGTAGCCTGTCCTGGAACTAGCTCTGTAGACCAGGCTGGTCTCGAACTCACAGAGATCCGCCTGCCTCTGCCTCCCAAGTGCTGGGATTAAAGGCGTGTGCCACCATCGCCCGAGCACATCACTTTTAAAGCAGAAAGCTTTGTGTACATTCTCAGTTTTACATCTTATGTTCTCTGGTGTTGATTCAAATCCTCAAATCCATGCAACCCCATCTTTCTCAGTCTCTTCACTCTTCTGTAGGTCCGTCTTAGAAGCTGAGTCAGATCCTATAGGTATTGTAGTGGTGTGCCTCTCCAACCCTCTACAGGGTGGAGGGTATATGGAATCCCTACAGCTGAGACCTTTGCTCTAAAAGGAGTATTTCATACTGTGGAAATAAATTACAGAGTCTTTTGGGAATCTGAAAATGGAAGGAAAAGTAACCAGAGAATTTTGGTGAAAATAAAAGGAGAGTGAGTTTGGAAGAAATTTTCAACATTTTTTTCTTTTTTTGGATTTTCAAGACAGGGTTTCTCTGTAGCTTTTTGGTTCCTGTCCTGGAACTAGCTCTTGTAGACCAGACTCAACATTTTCTTGAATGTGCTATTGGTGGTAAGGAGACTGGCCACTCCTGAAAATGCTGATAAAGCTTTGATTGCTATCTCTAAGCAGAAATATATTAGAAAAGCAACTACTTTAGCCAAGAGACGAGAAAGCAGTCTCATTCCATCTAAAGAGCTGCAGACTGTTATAACATGAGCCAGCTGTGAGGGTAAAGACTCTTACTAACCCAATAAGTACTACAAACTGAACAGTACGGTAGATAGATCGCATATCTCTATGGAATAAATTTTAAATGAGTGGTATTTCCACAAAGTTCATGTGTCCATGGTTCCTAGTATAACCTGAATTCTAGCACTTTCGAAGAGGTAGCTTATACTGAGGTGTGGTACTAGACCCATTCTGATAATGGTTTCTGTACTTTGTTACATGAGTTTTATAAGGCCAAACAGGACTGGGATGTGACTGACTGTGTCATTTTGTAGTGTCAGAACAACAGGAGAGAGCCTTCACGTTGGGGCTTGCTGGACTTCTTGGAGAGGGAGTTTTTAACTTCGGAGAGCTTGTAAGTTGGCCTAGCACAGATTCCTTAACAATGTGGGGAAAAGAAAGTCCGACTTTGTGCCAGCTTACTGTCTCTGTCCCCACAGCTCATGCACCCTGTGCTGGAGTCACTGAGGAGCACTGACCGGCAGTGGCTAATTGACACTCTGTATGCTTTCAACAGTGGGGATGTAGATAGGTTCCAGACCCTGAAGTCTGCCTGGGGCCAGCAGGTAGGTTTCATATGCCCCTGTGTTTCCTTCCAACAAGGATTCCGTAAGCCTCTACTCTACACACACCAGATACCCAGGAGGATCTAGGCATAGACAGGACATGGGCAGGCCAGGCTTAATCTTCCAGAAACAAGGCATTAGAGGTCTGGGTCACTCATGAGAGGCACAATGTGCTCCTCTGTCTGTGCTGAGTAAGGTGCATTATAGGCCTCCCAAGGGAAATGGTGTCTATGTGATCTTGAATGAGTGAAGAGATTCAGGGGGAACAGAGGAAAGACAACTCAGCACAGTTATTGAAGTGAAAAGTGTGTGTGGCCAGCATGAGCAGGCAGTCCCCAGGGACACAGTGTAGCAAGGAGAACAGAGCAGGAACAGACACTGAATAAAGAAGCCAAGATCAGTAGTAATAATTAGCCAAAGGTGCTTAACAGTAAGTCAAACTTGTTTTATTTTGTTTATTTTGCTTTTATTTTGTTTTTGTTTTTTTGAGACAGGGTTTCTCTGTAGCCCTGGCTGTCCTGGAACTAGCTCTTGTAGACCAGGCTGGCCTTGAACTCAGAGATCCGCCTGCCTCTGCCTCCTGAGTGTTGGGATTAAAGGCGTTCTTAATCATGTATGTGTGATTGTGTGCATTCATATGTGTTCATATATGTTCACATATTTGTGTAAATGCATGTGGGACACAAAGTTGATATCAGGAGTCTTTCTCAGCCATGTTCCACCTTATTCACTTAGATGAGGTGTGGCTAGAATTTTCTTTGGGCTGCCAAGTAAAGACATGGAGACATATTATTAATTATGAATGCTTGACCTTAGCTTAAGCTTGTCCCACTATCTCTTTTAAAATAATTTAACCTGTTTCTATTCATCTACACTTTGCCTCAAGGCTTTTTACCTTTCTTCATTCCATGTGTCCTACTTTTCCTTCTTCTTCTTTGTCTGGCTAGCTGGTCCCTGGTCTGTCTGTCTGTCTGTCTGTCTTTCTTTTTTTTCTTCTTCTGAGCCTAAATTTCTCCTCCTGTTGACTCTCCCTGCCAGGAAGTCCCACCTATATCTCATCCCTCACTATTGGCCATTCAGTTTTTTATTAAACCAATTAGGTGCCTTAGGCAGGCAAGGTAAAACAGCAACACATCTTTACATAGTTAGACAAATAGTGCACACTTGAGTCTACCACTTGAGCCAGAACTTGCCTATACGGCTAGTCTTGCTACCAGTTTGTTCTGAAGATCCCCTGTCTCTGCCTATTCAGGTTGGAGATCCAGGTGAGCAGCCATGCCACCTGGTGGCCCACCTGGCATTACTTGAGTTCTGAATATCTGAAGTCCGATCCTCTTGTTCACATGGCAGACACTCTATTCTCTGAGCCTTCTCTCAGCCTGGCCACGTCTCTCTTTTAAAATGAAATTACTAAAAGTAAATATTTCTAAAACATCAAGTGTGGTAGGAACTAGTTATTGTTGTTCTTGTACTTTCCTGAAACTTTGGACTTTCTTAATAATTCAGTGAAAAACTTGTAAAATGTATGTGTACTAGAGGAGGGTGGGTAGGAGTGAAGGGACTGAGAAGACAGAAAGCACTGGGTCCAGCGAGACTTGGCTGCAGTGGGTTCACATGTCAGCAAAATGAGCCACCCAAAAAGGAAGGTGGAGCCAGCTACTGTGGTTCATGCCTAGAGTCCGCTGAGGTCAGAGGGTCACTTGAGACCTTGAGACTAGGAGTCAGAGACCAGCCAAGACAGACAGACTGGCTTGCTGTAGCAATGTACAAGAAGAAAAAAGATTCAGGGGGATGTCTACAGAAATATCCCTGCTGGGACTTTCCTTGGCAGAGTATGACCTGTTTTTGTTTTTTATTCTGAGACACTGTCTCTCCATATTGTTCTGGTTTGTCTTAAACTCCTAGGATCAAGTAATCCTCCTGCCTCAGCTCTAAAGTGCTGGAACCACAGGTATGCCAGCTGCAGCCTTGCTAAAGAATGTGTTCTAGTTCTCACTAGTAAGATTTTCTATTGTGAATTAACTACTGGCTCTTTTGACTCAGCACAGGCCACTAGTTCTTAGGTACTTTAGCAGACCGTGTTTGCTGACCAACATGCAGTACCACCCAGAACCTTTCAAGACACAAGACCTGTTCTTTGCTGGAGGTGCCTCCACCAAGAGTCTTGAGGTTCCTGTTCATGGTGTTTGTAACATCAGTGTAAATCCTGTTTCGTACATTTCTGAGTACATGCCCATGAGTCAGTTTCTTCTTCAGATTCTCTGAGACAAAGGGATTTAGTATCACTAGTGAGCCTCAACTACCCACAGTGTAAAATATTTTCTTTTGTTTGACCCATAGTAGAGTTTCAGAACCCATGTTTCTCTCTTTCTATATTTTCCAGCCTGACTTAGCAGCCAACGAGGCCCAGCTTCTGAGGAAGATCCAGTTGTTGTGCCTTATGGAGGTAAGAAGCACCCAGGGATCCCTGTCCGTAGTACTTGACAGGGCTCAGGAGCTCGCTAGGCCTGTGAGCTGGCCTGCCTCTCCTAAGTAGTTTTCTCCTCGTGGCCCCGCTCTTAACTTGTGTCCTCCTTCTTGCCACTGCTCATCTAAGTTTGAATTTGGATCTTAGGGTTTCTTGTTGTCACTGTTGTTCATTCTCTGTGGGGGCAGCGTCAGAAACCAGCTCATAGCAGTCACTTCTCTCCTGAGTGTCAAACTGTGGGTTTTCAGGCTTGACAGCAAGCGCCTTACCCCCTGGATCATCTCCTTGGCCTTTGAGTTTGTCTTAGACAGGCTCCATTAGACAACACTTCATAAGTTGTCCCTGCCCATTGAACCTGAACTGTCTCTGTGACACACCCTTTCTATCCATGTACTTTTCTGTTTTCTCTGATAGAATGTGAGCGTCTGGAAGGATTGCAGTGTGCATTTCCAGTTTCCTGAAGTGGTCCCTGTACAATGGACTTGGTGGCATCGACTACCTGGTCAAGGAATGCACATTTGTTCTTGTCAAACATTCCTTTACAGTTTGCTTTTTCCTTTAACCGTCTCTGAGCATTTACAACTTGTTTGTAGTAGACGCTAGGTTAGGAAACTTGAGTACTTGCGTATGGGGCTAATAAGACGATCTGTATTTTCAGATCTTTTTTTTCCTTAAGTCCAGACTCTCACTATGTTACCCTGACCCCACCTGGAATTTGCTATGTAGACCAGACTGATCTCAGCTTACAGAGATCTACATATCTCTGCCTTCTGAGTGCTGTGATTAAAGGCATATACAACCATGCCCACAGAACAACTTTCAACTTTTGACCAAAAAAAATCTTTAAAAACAATCTCTGACCACTTTTGCTTAAAAAAATGGTTCTGTTTTTCAGATGACTTTCACACGACCTGCCAACCACAGACAACTCACTTTTGAAGAAATTGCCAAAAGTGCCAAAATCACTGTGAACAAGGTATAGTTCTTGGACTTGGGGTATCAGCAGCAGAGCTGCCCAAGACAGAAGTCTGGCCTTGGTGAGGACTGTGCTCCCAGTGTGTCTCATGTAAGCCCCTTTGCTCAGGTGGAGTTGCTGGTGATGAAGGCGCTCTCAGTGGGGCTGGTGAGAGGCAGCATAGACGAAGTGGACAAGCGGGTTCATATGACCTGGGTGCAGCCCCGCGTGCTGGACTTGCAGCAGGTAAGGGACTGAGCTCCTGCTCACCTTTATGGACTTGGGTTATCCAGTGCTGTCTTAGTTTTATGTGAACAGAAGCCATTTAGGAAGAAGACACAAGGTAGTGCAGATGGGATTACTGCTGCAGAGACCCAGGTCATGCACACCCGGGGTCTGAACCCTGCATTTAGAGGCTTACTCTGACAACAGTGCTGACTGTGCCCGTGAGGCCTTCTAATCCCAAAATTGGTACTCTGATCAGACATGTTCCTGGTTTGTGACTTAATCCCATATCCTTACTCATATTTTCTGGACATTTGATCCTGTGATTTCCTCCATTCCTTTCCTTTCATGTGAGTTTTTAGAGCGTCCTTGTGATAAGAATTGGCACAGTGACCTATCACACACCTCCCCCTTCAGCTCTATTGTCCTTAGTGTTACCCTGAGAAAGAACTAGGGATTTAGCACTACCACATAGGGCCTGTGCTCCCTTCTAGCCTGACACCCAAGTGATCTGGTTTGTCTTTAGATCAAGGGGATGAAGGACCGCCTGGAGCTGTGGTGCACTGACGTGAAGAGCATGGAGATGCTGGTGGAACACCAGGCTCAAGACATCCTCACCTAGTGACCCAGTGTCCCACAGACCCTGCCTCACCTTGCAAGTCATTTCTGTGGCCCCTGAAACCATCAGCAGAGATCTATATTGGATTGGCATGGAGTTTGGGATCCTGCTAGGAGTCGGAACTGTTCTTGCTATTAAATCAGAGATCTTTCATTGATGGGGTTTGTTTACTTGGAGAAGGCTCCTGTGTGGGGTGTTTTGTAACCTGCAAGGGGTGGGAGGGGGACCCCAGGCCTAGATGATGAGGAAGGGCAGGAATGGGAATGGGGACAGAGTAGTCTCCACCCAAATCCACTTGAGTGGTCCTTTTCCAGCGTGGTCTGAGAATGCTCCTATAATAAATGCCTTTGCTTTATTCTGCTGATGCTTCTGGTTTTGGACTTCGCTTCTTGGGCAGTCCTGTGCCTGAAGAAGCCAGCAGGTTGATAAGGATTAGCCTCACTCCTCGTCTACAATGCACAAGGAGGTTGTCATCAAGGAAGAGTGTGTGTGTGTGTGTGTGTGTGTGTGTGTGTGTGTGTGTGTGTGTGTGTGTGTGTGTGTTGTCAAACAGGGGAGGCATTCGATCCGTTCCGCAGCCCTCTTCAGGGCTTTCTCAGACACAGGCTTCCACACTCACCACCTGGCATCACCGGGACACTGGACAGTCTAAGTAGCAAGCACAATCAAGCAGTAGGTAGATGGAAGAGTTTAATCTTTCAGGGCTCTGCCACTTCATGCTGTGGAGCTTTTCTTATAGCTCTCCAAGTGAGATAAGACCCATCCTGCAGGAACCAAGAGGCTGACGAATATGACCGTGATCCCCACAGCCTGCTCCTGTGGAAAGATAAACATGAATCCATAGACCATTAGAAGGTCTGGGCCTGGCTACTGGGCAGGGAAACTTCCCTGTCCTTGGAGCCCTGCAGTGTGGGCCTTCTGCCTCAGCTAGAAGCCTCCCCATGGCTAGAGATCACTGCCATTGCTTTCCCTCTCTCTTGGTTGGCCAGCCATAGTCCCCATTTGCCTTCTGCGTCTCTCAGCAGTGCTGTGAGCGTGCAGGCTCTGCTGCGTCAGTGAGTTTGGCAGCCTCGAGTCCTTGCAAGGGAGAATGACCTCAGACACGGGGAGAAACAGCCTTGGGCCCAAGAGCCCAAGATACTGCACAGCTACAGCAGCTGCCAGCAAGGCAAAGGTTCGCTCGGCCCCCTGATCACAGCCGAATGTTCCAGGGTGCTGTGCAGAATAGTAGAACAATTAAGGTTCCCGTTGTTATAAACAAGCACAGGGCTTTTCCTGAAAGCAGTCCCATTCAGAAGCAAACTGGGTGATGTCAGATACCTGCCCCACATGGGTGTCCAATGTGTGCAGCAGTGACCCCATTAGGGAGCCCTGTGTTCTCAGTAGCTTTACTTTGCAACTCAGGCATGAACGGCATGGCACTGAGTTTCCCTGCCAAACAAGGCTGGGGCTCTGAATTTAAGCAAATCGGGCATAGAATAGGAATCTTAGTTTGGACCATGTCATAGCTGTATGCTTGTAACCACATGGCCTGGTTCTTGGATTAATTCATACTCAGACCGACACACTTCATATGTGGGACTCCATTGGGCATGCTGCCGACTAGTTTCACCCTCAGAACACCCCACCTTTTCCTGTAACGGTGGAGTACACACCCCGATCCAAGCCCTGCACCCACTTCAATTCTGTGCCCCCTAGTTCTGTCACTGTTGACCTTGGCCAAAGGTATGTGAGGCCTGAGGAAAGTCCCCACCCCGCCATTTGTAGCCCAAGCAGTGGTGCCAGAACCCCTCCTGGCATTCAGACCCTGATACCTAGTGCCACAGCCACCCCTCCATTATCACCTCAATCTTCCCTGTCGCCCCGAAACCCAGGAAATGCTACCTTAGGAGTTACTCACCATAGCAGAAGTGGGGGCTTTGGCTACTTTGGCAGAGATATGGGCTTTGGAAACCACTGTAGACTTCACAGAAGCTTGGAGCAGCTTCAGGACAGAGGGGAGCCTTGGCATGATTCTCAGGTTGCGCTCCTTCCTTGGCCCCAAAGAGGTACCCTGGGTGTCCGCTGCACGTCCTCTGCTCACTTAGACCGTTAGGGCTTTTTATAGCTGGGCTGGGCAACTGCAGCTGTCTCCTGTCACAAGACTTGGCAGAGAGGATGCCTGTCAGTAGCTGGGCGAGAACCATCCTGCTCTGTGAACCTGCTGGGAGCCCCTCAAAATGTAGGGATATGGCATGGGCCCTTGTGAACAAGACTAACTTCTTTGCAGAAAAAGACCTTAATGGGATAGGCCCAGGAATTAAAATGCAAGAGGTGTGGCATACTTTAAAATAAACCTTAAATCTCGGGGTATCAGCCAGGCTTGGTAGTGCACGCCTTTAATCCCAGAACTTGGGAGGCAGAGGCAGGTGGATCTCCAAGTTCGAGGTCAGCCTGGTCCACAGAGCAGGACACCCAGTGCTACACAGAGAAATCCTGTCTCAAAACAAGGCAGCAACAAAAGATTTTGGGGTATCAGCCGAACAGTAACATACAGAACCTGTGTTGAAGTTCTGTGACATGTTCCTGGGTGAGCCACTGGCCTAGCTATTCTCATGTGGTACACTGAACCAGCAGCCCTATTGTCCTGAGTCTATTCACTGGAGGTTGAGGCACCGCGGGGGAGTTTCTTCAGGGAGCCGTATACCTCCAGCCATATACCTCCAGCCATATACCTCCAGCCATATACCTCCAGCCATATACCTCCACATGGTAAATGGCCTCACAGTTGTGCTGCAAAGGAGCAAAAGTGGAACAAAGAGCAGGCACCTGCTGCGTGCCAACTGTGGGCAGGAGCCTCGACTGTCTCCAGGCGGAGGAAGGGCAAGTCCCTCCTCTTACCCCACTTGACGTCTGCCAAATGCAAAGGGCCGTTTTCCAGCACTGTCTCAGCCTTGCTGGGCTTGGCTGCTGGCTTCCCTCCCATCTCATTTAGTCTCTTCCTGACCTCCGGCTAACCCCAAGCTCTTCAGTCTCCATCTGATCTGTTCAAACCTCTAGCCCTGGACCAGTCTGCCGCAGCACTGCCAGCTTCTCAGTCATGATCTGGGATGGCTCTCCCCACCTCAGGGTCAAGTTCCGTGGCCCTCAAATGTTCTTCCCCAACAGCAGCCTCTTCCATCTGGAGTTCACACTCCGCTTCCAGCCTCCCCTCCCCGTGTAGCACCACATCCCCAAGAGATCAGCTCCCCATCTTCCCACAGTCTACCTTCAACCATCTCTACTTTGACCTCTGTACATTATCTCAGACAATTCTTGTAAAGCGGTCGTCATTACTGCCTGTGCGCTACATTCTGCTCCGGGCTCAATGCACTCCCTCCTCCAGAGCCCCCCCAGGCCCAAGTGATATACACAACACTGCCAACACACACCAGCGTCTTTCACGGGATCCTCTTTCCCTCCTGCTCTCACATATCTGTTCAGGTCACAAGGTCGTTTACATGGCATCCTAGGTGTATCTTGCTCCACTGTGTGTTCCTCTGACTGAAGTAGAAGTATCCTGAGGGGAAGGACTCGGAGCCTAGAGCAGTTTCCGGCTTGGCAGATTTGTTCGGCCAGTGTGAGGCAACGGGGATGGATGGGTGAGTGATGGGTAGTCAGCTGGGCAAGGAGATGGAAGGATGGAAGATGTGTCTGTGACGTGCCAGGCACAAGCTAGATTGGGGATGCAAAGCTGAGTCATCTTCAGGGAAAATGTCCCATTATCAGAAGGTACAGGATATTGTCACAGCTGAGCAAGGCCACAGCTCAGTGTTTGTTCCTTGGTTGCTTTCAGACAATATTGGTGTGAGCCCAAGCCCGAGATAGGACACATGGTCACTGAGTATTCAGTGACTCTGCTGCACCAGGAACTTACTTTTTATTCTTTTCCTGGAAACCACATTTGCTGTGTACTTGGGACTCCTCCATAATCTCCACCTGTAGGCCCAGTCTAGTCCTCAGCAAGGAGCCAAGTCCTAGGAGGTCAGAGGGAGGGCTTAGGTGGGGAGGTGTCCTGAATATTACTCTCACCAGCACTGGGCTCCAGATTCCAGCCTCAGGCTGGGGGTGGGGAGTGGGGGGTTTCTCCCCTCCTCTGGAGTAATCCCTTCCGCCTAAACCTTTAATTATAGCCTTGGGGTCCAGTCTTGGATAAGGTAGTGAACCTGGGCACTTTATTCTTAGGCTCACTCTCTCGGTGATATTTCTTCTTCTTTTACAAATAAGACCTGTCCCTAACCTGTCATGGGCCAGCTTATGGCAGAGGTCCCCATCTCTGCTACTGGGGCCTGGGCCATTTTCTGGCTGGCCTTTGGCAGGACCGTCCTCAGCTCTCAAGACTGCATTAGACCTGCCTCATACCACCCTACTCAGAGTGACTCCAAGTTCTGTTAGCAAAGTCGAGACAACTGAATCTCTCCTGGTTTAGATCTGTCTGATATTTTATTTTTTACAGAGAAGTTGTGAGGCTAGGGCAGAGTGTTTCCATGTGACCTACCTCTTCCCTATTTACTAACACAGCAGTAGGTGTATGGTCCAGGCCTTGATGCCCAATACTATAAAAGCGCCTCAAACAGGACATGAGGTAGAGAGGCCTACCACCCACCACAGCTTCAGGCTTCCCAGAATCTCTTAGCCTCACTGATGCCTCAGGGAGGGCAGGGTTGGAGGAGGTGGGCAATGCAAGGAGTTACAATCAAGAGAGTCCGCCCGCCCTCCTAGAGCCCAGGGGCCACACCAGCTATAGCCCTCCACTCCCTTCCCACACTTCCCTAGTCTTTGCAACCTTCCAGAACTTTCCAGGCACAATCCAACCCTCTTTATTCCTCCACTGAAGTAGTCTCTATCCTGCTACTCCCATAGGGAAGTGCTTATCCCTCCTTCCTGGTCTTCCTTTTACTTAACAGTGTTACCAGGAGAAGGGGAAGACAGCCGAGTGCAGTATAGGATAGAGATGAAGGCTCGGTAGAGCTGCCAAGAAAACAGGCGTTGAGAAGTCTCAGTACAGGCCAGCCTAACCTGGCTTGGCCTGAACATGAGTGTCTCTCCGGATGTCTGGTGGACAAGCCGCCCTTCTACTCAAGTCTTTAGTCAGTGTTCAAACACACAACCTACGCATGTGACACCGCCCTGGTCCTGTCCTTGCCTTCAGAAGTGTGAGAAGACCTACAGCCTGAACTCCCGGTGAAACTGAAGGTCACCTCTGCCTGCCGGACCGCTGGAGATCTGAGTGGATAAGGGTGGACACAGGGCACCACCCTGTGTCCAGACTTAGAAGTGCAGGAGCTGCTGGGGAACTTAGCAGAGAATGAGCTAGTGGTGTTCCTGAGCTGTCAAAGGGATGCTTTATCGACCAGAGGCCGTTGATAGGACCCTTCCCGTGCGCTTTACATTGGGCTTCTATTTATAGCTCATTAAACAGGTTCCCAGGGTGTGGTTTCTGAGCCAGCAGCACCTGGAAACCAGCTCGAGGGGATTCTCGTACTCTGGGACACACCAGCCTTGGACAGAGCAGGCTGGAGGCATTTAGAGCAGATAGATTTACTATAGGTCTGGAGGTTTGTTGCACATTTCACATCACCATTTTCATGTCACAGAAAGAAAATGGGATGATTTGGGCTGGAGAGATGGCTCAGTGGTTAGAAACACTTGCTGCACAATCACAAGTAGTGGGGTTCAGATCCCATGTAAGAAGCCTCGCATCCCGCAATTGCCTGTAACTCCAGTTGAAAGGGGTCCAAAGTCATCTCCCGGCCTCTGTATATGCACAGCGACCCACAGAGTGGGTGCCCACACATACACGGCAAAGGTCACGTGGAGACATACACTTAAGCACATAATTAAAAACAAATAAGAACTTGGTGTTTCACACTTATTGATAACAAATCAGCCATGTTCAGAAATATTAAAGGCTTGCCCAGGTGAGACTTGTATTTGCTAGAATTACAGAAAACAGATGAGAGATCTTAGGATGTAGCTTTTTGGGGCTGTGTGTGTGTGTGTGTGTGTGTGTGTGTGTGTGTGTGTGTGTTGGATGCTGCTCTAGAACGGATGGATGCTGAGCTAATAACCTCAGAATGAGGGAGACCACTTTGGCCTCAAAGAAGATTAACCTCAGAGCTCAGAGCACCGTCCCTGCTGTGTCAGAACAAGACCACAGAGAGAGATCCCTAACAAGCCCTGGCTGCAGTCTCTCTTAGGTTGATGAGGCCCCTGTTTCTACTCATTCATGAACAGGCTCAGACCCTCAAATGTTTGTATCTTGGTAACCCATGCTGCCTTGCGTGGACAGCAAGTCTCGAGATGACAATCCACTATGTTTAGAAACATACTCTGGGTTTGTCTATGTGGATTGTGGTGGGTTTTGTTGTTGTTGTTGTTTTGTATTTTGTTTTAAGAAAATGGCTCCCAAAGGGAGTGGCACTATTAAGAGGTGTGGCTTTGTTGGAGGAAGTGTGTCACTGTGGAGGTGGGCTTTGGGGTCTCATATATGCTCAAGGTACGCTCAATGTGACACTCAGACCACTTCCTGTTCTCTACAAGATGTAGAACTCTCAGCTGCTTCTCCAGCACCATGTCTGCACGTGAACCACCATGCCCTATCATGATGATAATGGACTGCACCTCTGAAATGTAAGCCACCCCAATTAAATGTTTTCCTTTATAAGAGTTGCCATGATTATGGTGTCTCTTCACAGCAATAGAAGCCCTAACTAAGACATGGATGTTTCCAGAAGGGTTTGAGTGAAGAGGAAGACCTACCTTGAATATGGGCAGCACCATCCCTTGTGCTGGAACCCCTGACTGAAGGAAGAGGGGCCAGATGAGCACCAGCGTTCTCTCTCTGCTTCCTGACTGGATTTAATATAACCCGCTGCCTCGTGTTCTTGTTGCCACACCTCCCCACCATGATGGACCTGCCCCTTCAAACCGTGAGCCCAAACAAGTACAACCTGCTCTAAGTGTTTTTTTTTAAATATTTATTTATTTTGCAAACAATTTCTGTCTGCATGTATGCCTGTAGGCCAGAAGAGGGCACCAGACCTTCATTACAGATGGTTGTGAGCCACCATGTGGTTTCTGGGAATTGAACTCAGGACCTTCGGAAGAGCAGGCAATGCACTTAACCTCTGAGCCATCTCTCCAGCTCCCCCTAAGTTGTTCTTATTGGACATTTTGTCAACTCAACAAGAAAAGTGAGTAATACACTCAGCAAAGTCAAATGTCCACCAGGCCATCCATCCAGGTAGGAGCCTGACCTGGTGCATCCTTAACAACCAAGGCGCCATTGCAATTGAAGAACCAGCTGAAAGCTCATACAGGAACTCCCACCATAGAATGAGCCTTCACGGAATGGGGGTGCAGCATCAGTTGGTTGAGTGTTTTCATATCAGAAGCCCTGAATTTCATTCCCAGCACTACATAAACCTAGCATAGTGATAGTCATCCCAATATTAGGGAGGTATAGTCAGGAGGATCGTAGGTTCAAGGCCTTCCTCAGTTACACAGAGAGCACAGAGCCAGCCTAGAGTGCATGAGATCCTGTTTGGAAAATAGTAAACATAACCAGCAAGATGGGTCAGCCTGGTGACCTGAGTTCAGTCCCTACCACCCACAGGGTAGAAGGAGGACACAGACTCCACAACTATTCTCTGACCGCCACAGAAAGGCTATGGCTTGTGAACCCCCGCCCCCCAGTAAATAAGTAACTTTAAAAAATTAAAATCAAACATTAAAAAGTTAAAAAAAATACCAGATGGTAGTGGTGGTGCATTCGCCTTTAATTCCAGCACTCAGGAGGCAGAGGTTGGAGGGTCTCTGGGTTCAAGGCCAGCCCTATCTACAGAGTGAGTTCAAGGACAGCCAGGGGTGCATGAAGAAACCTTGTCTTAAAAAAAAAAATTAAAATGAAATTTTTTTAAAGAGCTCTTAGACTCTGTAGTTTCCCTCTGCTGCTGAAGTGTGTTTTAGGAACTGGCGCTGGCAACCTTCATCTGTCTCTGGTGAATTTATTTACAGTGGATCGCTAGTCCAACAGGGTTGTGCATCCATGCTTTGATCTCCTTCTGTGGAAGGCAAGCTGACTCGAGCTCTCTTCACGGGGATTTGCCCTATGGACCTGGCTGCAGAGTTTCAAAACCCCAGTGTTTTGTTAATGTATAATGGTTAACTTTATGTGTCGATTTGGCTGGACTCTGAAATCCAGCTACTTGGTCAAACACTGTTCTAGATGGCTCTTCGAGACTGTTTTTGTGGTGACAATAACAGGCAAGCGGGGTGGACTTTGGTGACGCAAATGACCTTACATAGTATGAACGAGCCTTGTGGTCAGTTGAAGGCATAAAAAAAAAATAATCCAAAATCTGACTTACCTTGAGCAAGAAAGTTATGAATTAGAACAGGGTTTTCCTTCAGTTAGCCATTTGTGCAGGCCAAAATGCAGACACGTTGAATCTTATAAGGAGTGACTGTATTTATCAGCATTAAATAATATATATGAATAAGAAATTAAGTATTAACCGGGCAGTGGTGGCGCACGCCTTTAATCCCAGCACTCAGGAGGCAGAGACAGGCGGATCTCTGTGAGTTCGAGACCAGCCTGGCCTACAAGAGCTAGTTCCAGGACAGGCTCCAAAACCACAGAGAAACCCTGTCTCAAAAAACCAAAAAAAAAAAAAAAAGAAATTAAGTATTTTAGGAGCTTAATATGAACCCATAACTAACACTTTACCCCATGGTGTGCAGAGTGCCATCCTGAAAGCCCAGCAATGCAAAAAGCAAGCAAGAAAAAAAATTACATGGTGTGATGATTCATTTTATGTGTTAGACATTCATTCAAGCATTATTATTCTAAGGATGTCCATGAGATATTTTTGGATAAGATTAATATCTAACTCAACAAAACATGGGCAGCTTACAAAGCATCAGAAATATCAGATGTAAGAAGTGATGACTGCAAAAGAATACTCTGAAGTTAACGAATCTACAAATGCTCGCATTCCTGAACTCTAAAATCTGTGGCTTTTACCAAATGCTAGTGTCCCCAGATTATACCTTGGCTTTAGTGAGTGCAATTCTAAGAAAATTCTAAAAGACTGAGGCAGGCCTTAAAATGGACAGAATTAGACCAACAAATAAATATATATGTATATGTACATATATATATACATAAATATATATATTTGGGGGTTCATATTAAGCTCCTAAAATACTTAATTTCTTATTTCAGATATATTATTTAATGCTGACAACTACAGTCACTCCTTATAAGACTCAATGTGTCTGCATTTTGGCCTGCAGGAATGGCTACATGCATAAGAGCCCTTGTTGCTCTTACAGAGGACTCAGATTGCATACCCAGCACCCTCACGGTGGCTCACAACCACCTGCAACTCTAGTTCCAGGAGCTCTGGCCTCTGGTGGGCAGCCAGTACACATGTGATACACATATATACATAGAGGCCAAACAGTCATACTCATAAATAAATCTTTTTTTTTAAAGTCTTTTAATTTAAAATGTCGCTCTCAGTTTTATGCTCAGCCTCTTGCTTCTGCCCGTTCCAGCCAGTCTTGCCCTTGCTTCCCGGCTGTAAGGCCAAATAAACTTTTCTATTAAACAACAACCAAATTTAAATGTCTCGAGGGCGAATCTGTCCCTTGACTGTTGGAACCACTAGGCTCACCTGTGCAACAACACAGCCTGTGCTGCTACTGCCCACCGGGGACTGCGCCTGTGTGCAAAACAAAACAGAGGAGCAGCGGGGGTGGGGAGAGCCGAAAGCCGCAGGAACTGCCGTGTTGGCACACCATCATCTCGGAAGCCGCGTGGCTAGGGAGGGGAAGAGTTGAGGAGACGAGGTGCGTGATGGGACAAGCGCTTTTACAAGCTTATTCTGCCTAAGTGTTAGCTGAGGCATGAGCCGAGGCAGAGTCAGGAGGTGCCGAGAGTCTGTTTGGAGAACAGAATCAATAGGATGATATCTCTAAGAAGGAAAAGAAATTCACCACTCGCCGCAAGTACCTAGGACAACATCCAGGAAAATACCTAGGAACAGCTTGTTCCGGCCTGCAACCCAGGAGTTCTCCTTTGTGACCTGCAGGTGGAGCTGTCGGACTGTTATCCTGGCCAGAACTGAGTACTGCGCTTCACCTTGGAGATCACCAGTGGAGCTTCAGGGTGTGGACAAGCTTCAGAGACATCTGAGTTCAGAGCGTAGAAATGAGTACTCAAAGTGCCAGGATCTGCAGGACGCGGCAAATTACAAGGTGTAGGGTGCAGAACCTGAGATAAACCTACTGACAAATCTGTGAACCTGGGATTACGGCAGCTATAGGTCTTTGCGGTGACGGTGACGACAGGGTTCTTTGTAGAGAGAGAATGGAGGACTAGATGGAGGTGCAGAAGCAGATACTGTTATGGAAAGTGGAGGTCTCCAGGGCGCTAGGGTTTGGGAGTAGTTCGGGCCAGTGGAGCTTGGATGCCTGGCAAGGCTCAGATTTCCGGGAAGTGAAGGTGCAAGGCTTGTTTTTGCCATTTTAAGGGTACAGTTCAGTGGCATTAACTGCATCCAAAATACTGTGCAGTCATCACTACTGTTTATAAAATTCTTAACACCTCAGAGACCCCTTCCCCATCAAGCAATAACTCCAGGTTCTCTTACTTTCTGTCACTTTGGAGGGTTTTTTTGTTTTGTTTTGCTTTGTTGTTGCTGTGTTGTTTGTGGGTTTTATTTTTGCAGGTTAGTTGTTTTGGTGTTTGTTTTCTTGAGACAAGATCTTACTACGTACCCCAGGCTGACCTCAAATGCACTATTTAACCCAGCCTGGCCTCTAAATCAAATCAATCCTCTTACGTTAGCCTCTTCCTACTTTATGTCTCTGACTTTGTCTGTTCTATGAGCTTCAATTATGAAGATTAATAAATTCCTACACTTGTTCCTTTGTGCTGGATCGCCTAGCTCAAGGTTTGCCCACCTTCTGGCACCTGTCAGAAATGTCTTCGTTTTTGTGGCTGAACGACATCCCATTGTTGGTCCTGACCACGTGCGAAAATCTGTTCATTTGTGATAGACACTGGATTCCAGTGAGTAGCGGCACCCTGGAGGGCCGGATTACACAGGCCATACTCCTACATGGTATGACAGTCGGAATTCTGAGCGACTTGGCAAGGTACAATCTGCACCTGCCTCACACAAGGTGGTCGCCTAGCCTTTGATAGTGAGACAACCTGATGCCATCCAAAGCAAGTGGCCAGGATGTGCTAATACCATTCTGCTCCTTCTGTAGTAATTTAGGAGGTCCCCTGGGGAAGAGGTGTTTTTCAGTCTACAGGACAGAGCAGGCATGGTTGTGGCCGTGACCTAATCACCTAGGAAACAGAATGCTAATGAACTTCCCCCTCAGTTTATGTTTTGATTTAAAAGCTGTTTGGATAATAAACGTGGGTGATCTTCAGGATTTGAATGACACTCCCTCCTGATATTGCCCTGTGAACTGTGCCTCAATTAGTCCCACACCTCCATTCTGGTACAAGAAATACTTCATGTCGGGGCTGGTCCCGGACCCCAACAGTGCTCCACTAAGAAACCACAGAAACGAGAAGTATCTTGAGTTCCTACTTTTGTTTATTTTCAACAACCACAAAACTTACCAGCAGTGGTTTCATTATTTTCTGTGGGTTCAGCATCTTTTCTTCCTCCCCCCCCCCCATTTGTGCTTTATTTTATTTTATTATGGGACCAGGTCTCTTTATGTGGCCCTGGATATCCTGGAACTTACTGTGTAGACCCAGGTTAGCCTCTATCTCAAAGAGATCTGCCTCTACCTCTCACCTCAATGCCCCTCTGCCCCCTCTGCCCCCTCTGCCCCCTCTGCCCCCTTTGTTCCTCTGCCCCTCTTCCCCTCTGCTCCCTCTACCCCCTCAGCCTCTTTGTCCCTCTGCCCCTCTGCCCCCTCTGCCCCTCTGCCCCCTCTGCCCCCTCTGCCCCCTCTGCCCCCTCTGTCCCCTCTGTCCCCTCTGTCCCTCTGCAAGTGCTAGAATTAATGGAGCCCACCACCATGCCCAGCTGTTTTATTTTTAATGATAACCTTTCCCAGGGGATATGGGAAATTTCCTCTTCAAGTCCGTTGCCTTTTTCTTTCTTCTTCATTTAAAAACTGCTTTGTTGCCGGGCCATGGTGGCGCACGCCTTTAAGCCTTTAATCCCAGCACTCGGGAGGCAGAAGCAGGAGGATCTCTGTGAGTTCGAGACCAGCCTGGTCTACAGAGCTAGTTCCAGGACAGGCTCCAAAGCCACAGAGAAACCCTTTCTTGAAAAAAAAACAAAAAACCAAAACCTACTTTGTTAAGGGTTATCAAGCAATAACTTCCGTTCCAGTCATTGTAGCTTCCCCATCATGCCCAGTTTCAATTTATCTTTTTTTCCTCTTTCTTTGCTTATACTTTTGAACTTATTAATTGTTATTATTATTTATACACGGGCACGCATGCTCATGCCACACACGTGTGGAAGTCATAGAAAAACCTACAGAGTTGATTCTCTCCTCCCACCTTTATGTGGCTTCGGGGGATCCGGCTCAGGATGTCAATTTTCTGTGACCAGCACTTTTAGCTGCTGAGGTTCTCATGGCTGCTCATTTATGCTTTTGACACTGTACCCATCCAGGTTCGTTACTAAGGGTTTTGTGGTTGTAGCTATTGAACGCAGGGTGTTGGTCTATGTTGCGCTAATTTTTAATGGCGTGGGTTGAGTGACACCTTCACTCAGGAAGAGGTCCTAGCTGTTTCCTGATCGCTTCTTTCAGACTCACAACTAAACTGTCAGGACTGCAGCCCAGGCAGGGAGGGAGAATGGCACAAGACACAGGTGAGCCAATGAGCTGCAGAGTTCCAAGTCAGACCCAGCGGCCAACTCGGCAGTAGAGGAGGGGGCACACGGGTGTGGGGGCCAGAGGTCTCTGGGGATGAGACAGGTGTAAGCAGAGGAGGGAAGAACAGAACGCCATGGAGATCATGGGAAGACACCGGAGTCAGAGTTGTAAGGTGGGGCACTCACAGGACAGGTGTGCAAGGCTGGGTGCCCGCCACCCTTCACTACAGTCAGAGTGCCATCCTGGGAGGGGGTGGGACTGTTAGCCCAACAGGACCCTAAGGGCCCTGAGCACCCAGCTCTATAAGGAAGGGGAGACTGAAGTTTGGCCCCAGGGGTGGTTTCCCAGTGTAACACAAAGGTCCCCATAGTCTTAGCAGCTGGGAGGCCCTCCGTCCTGCTCCCTCACCCCAGGAAAAGTCTCTGTGTGGCCTGAGGGCATTCTGCACTGAGTGCTACCAGGCTCTTTGCTCCCAGGTTTGTCCTCAAACATAGAAGGAGTGACCCAGAGCACTTTAAAGGAAGCTCTCCTCTGCCGCCAGCTAAGGCCAGCAAGGGATGTCTGTCTCGAAGCTTCAAGTCTAGGTCCTTTAAAAGCAAGAACTCCCCATGACCCCTACCCACAGGAAGTGCCAGGACTATGGAGGGTGCTTTGTTGGCAACGGTGATTACTTCAACCTTGAGGAGGGGTCAGGGTTCTTGCCAGCCTAGACTAAGAGGGAGGCAGGCATGGATTTGTTCCTGCCTTCTGAGGGTGACAAGGGTCGACTTTATGGCCCTGTGCTCCCAGTGGGACAGCACAATTATCGGACCCAAGGTCTTGGTTTCAGCCTTTCCCATACATGCAACAGGGGCCCTGGGGAGAACACTGGAGCTAATAATTAACCAGACTGCGGGTGTAATGACTCCCTTTGTATTTTTTATTTATTCATTGGCAATTCTTGGAACAGGATCCAGGGTCTTGAGCACGCTAAACAGGCAATCTATCAAGGAGCTACATCTACTTATAGTAAAAAGACACAGCAGGGGTTTCACTCAGTCTTAAAAATAAAATCATGACCCTTATAAGAAAATAGGTAGGGGCTGGAGAGATGGCTCAGAGGTTAAGAGCACTGGCTGCTCTTCCAGAGGTTCTGATTTCAATTCCCAGCAACCATATGGTGGCTCACAACCATCTGTAATGAGATATGGCACCCTCTTCTGACATGCAGGTATACATGGAGGCAGAATGTTGTATACATAATAAATAAATCTTTAAAAAAAAAAAGAAAATCGGTAGAATTGGAAATTATTATCTGAAGTATTCCCAGATTTAGAAAGACAAATGCTGCAGGTTTTCTTTAGCATGAGTCCTGATTAGCAAGCATGCATGCGTGAGTGCATGCGTGCATGTGTGTGTGTGTGTGTGTGTGTGTGTGTGTGTGTGTGTGTCTGTCTGTCTGTCTGCCTGCCTGCCTGTCTGTCTGTCTCATGATGAGGGAATATAGAATACAGGTCATACTGGAAAGGGGACCAAGAGAGGGGAAAAAAGAAGCCCTGAGAGAGAGCTGAGCAGGGGGAAAGGACGGATAAAGATAAAGTCTGAGAACACACAGCACAAAGGCAGAGGAAGACAGTGCAAGGAGGAGGGGACTGGCAGAAAGGGAGCCGTGGTTGGGAGAGGGAAGTCAGGGAAGACGATCAACAAGGACGAAGCAAGGACAATCCTGTAGTGAAACCCATTGCTTCTTACATAATTTTTTATGACTAATAAAAAGTTTCTGAGCCAGCAAAATTCAATCCCTAGAATCCACAAGGGCATTGGAGAGAACTGAGTGCTGAAAGTTAACCTCTGACCTCCACACACACTGTGGCACACGTGCCCATACACACACACTCACATGCACACGCAAGCACTCACACAAATAACCGTAATGATAGATTTTTTAAAAAAGATTTATTTATTTATTATGTATACAGTGTTCTGCCTGCATGTAACCTGCATGCCAAAAGAGTGCATCAGATCTCACTACAGATAGTTGTGAGCCACCATGTGGTTGCTGGGAATTGAACTCAGTTCCTCTGGAAGAGCAGCCAGTGCTCTTAACCTCTGAGCCATCTCTCCAGCCCATGAGGATAAATTTTTAAAATAAAGTTAAAACACTTTTCCATCTTGCCCACAGCTAAGTGCACAGCTGGTGTCAGGACAGCACACCCACGGTGTCCAGTCATCACCACCATCGTCTCCGGACTTGCTATCAAAAGCTGAACTCTGTCCTCATTCAGCACTGACACCCGCACCCCCACCCCCCACATCCTCCCAGTCCCTGGCACCCGATCTCACTTTCTGTTTCTGTAGATCTGAAACTCCCGGAAACTCCTAGAAGTAATTTTACAGTCCTCGTCTTACATCTGGTTCATGCCCTCAGCGTACAATCCTCAACAGCCATCAGGGTTAAATCGTGGGTTCCTGCTTTTCCATTGCTCTCCTTTATTTTATTTTATTTTTACTAATTCACTTTTAGCCATGCTAGGGCTCAGGGGTTCAAGTCCAGGCACACGCTAGGCACGTGATTTGCCACAAATCCAGGCAAGTGTTAGGTGTGGGATCACTCAAGGCTGTCTGCAGACTCTTGGTCCTTCCATTGAGGTTACTTTGCAGCCCCTATGGGGTGGGAGAAAGGACAGGAAAAATGGGCTGAGGGGACATGTAAGTGAGCTCTGAGGACAAGTTTTCCCTTGGGGGGCATTCTTCAACCTTGTTTGGACGCTTGGATACAGGTGACCCTGTGCACTGAGTCCGAAAGGCTGGACCTAGGGTTCTAGAGGAGGCTGTAGCCTGTAGCCTTGAGGCTGGTCAGAGTATGTGGGTCTCCCCAGAGGATCTTCCAGGATCTGGAACCTAGATTTGGTCTTGGCTGCCTCTTGACCTGGCATCAGCTCTCTGCACCTAAACCTGGAGAGCACACCACTCAGACTACCATCCATGTTGTTTCCCCAGAGTGGAGCCTGGGCTCAGTAACACATCCAAGAAAGAAAAGCCTGGAGGAGTCAGAATTGTGACATTTTGAGAGGCAGGTTTGCGGTGGAGCTGGACTTGTGATTTAGGCTGGCACATGTTACTCCCTTACAGCTAGTAGGCCAGGAGTGATTCTGGTCTGAAGTAGGCAGAAGCAGCTGTGTGAATTTTGGTTATGCCCAACAGGGAAGGGTGCGCCGTGCCCCTTGCCTCCCCACTCCCTGCTTTGGACTTGGTCACCCCAAAGAGGGAGTTGCCCCAGGTGGAGACAGCTAGTACCTGAACGTATAGTGCTCAGGACTGATTGTTTAGATTAATGTCTGGCTACAGAGCTGTCACCAGAGCTGAGCTGACAGTCCAAATGCCAATTTGTAGGAATTTGGGGGGCTGTTTGTGGTCACTGGATTTCAGCTGAGAAACAGAACCCCTCATGAAACTGCAGACCAAAAACGTCCTGAGAGCTTTCCTCAGCCGCTGCCAAGGTGCTTCGTCCTCTCAAGGAAGCTGAGACCACCCCGGGGTGAGCCCCTTGCTCTGTCCAGACACTAGCACCATAGCCAGCCAGCCTCACCCTGGCCTCCATCTCCAAGCTTGCCTGTATCTACTCCACCTTCATCCTGCACCAAGATGATAAGCCATAGACAGTG
Organism: Microtus pennsylvanicus; assembly: GCF_037038515.1. Classification (NCBI taxonomy): domain Eukaryota; kingdom Metazoa; phylum Chordata; class Mammalia; order Rodentia; family Cricetidae; genus Microtus; species Microtus pennsylvanicus. The sequence continues at coordinate 82,030,362 of NC_134583.1, forward strand.
GGATTATTGCTGTCATTAAGGCAGCTGGTTTCAGTGCTAAGCCATTTGAGAGAGGCCTGGCTTGTTTGCAAAGGCCCTGGCCAGTGTCAACATTGGAAGCCTCATCAGAGCAGGTGGACCAGCAGGTGAGGTTCCCATACAGCACATAGCCCTGCCCTCTCCACCAGTGCACACCCCCCTCCACTCCAATCCCCCACCTCCCCACCCCTTCCCCCGCTGAAGGAAAGGATGTGGAAGCCAAGAAAGAAGACTCTGAGGGGTCTGGGTGACGACTTGGACTTCAGGCTTTTTGACTAAATCTCTTCGTTAACGCAATAAAAAGCTGATTCTGTTTTTTAAAATCTTTTGGGGAAAAGCCAAGCAGTAGTGGCACAGTCCTTCGATCCCAGCACTCAGGAGGCAGAGGCAGGTGGATCTCTGTGGTTTGGAGACCAACCTGATCTATAGAGTGAGCTCCAGGACAGCCAGAGCCGCACAAAGAAACCCTGTCTTGAAAAATAAAACAACAACAATGAATCTTTCAAAAAAAAATGTAGCCTGCAAACTTTAAACACGTTTCTTAAACACGGTGTGGATTTGTTTGTTTGCTTGTTTCTGTGCATCCGGAGAGCTGAGCGCCTGTCTGCACAGTGGCCTCTCAGAACCTCCCTCATCCCGGGACTCGCTCTACTCCCACCGGAAGTCATTCCCTCCCATCCTTGTCGGTCCTCCTTTCTAGACCAGGCTGACTAAATCCATAGAGATCCTCTTGCCTCTACTTCTGAGTGCGGGGATTGGAGGCATGTACCACTATGCCCAACATTTTGGCATTTAAAAAAAAATGTTTTCTAAGATGGCTGCAGTATTTTTACAACCAGTAATGTGCAAAGGCACTGGTTTCCCCACATGCTCACCACCGTGTGTTACTGTCCACAAATCTGCCTTCCTTCCTTCCTTTTTTAAAAAAAGGATTTATTTACTTATTGTGTATATAGTATTCTGCCTGCATGCATGCATGCCTGCAGGCCAGAATAAAACACCAGAACTCATTACAGATGGTTATAAGCCACCATGTGGTTGCTGGGAATTGAACTCAGAACCTTTAGAAAAGCAGGCAGTGCTCTTAACCACTGAGCCATCTCTCCAGCCCCCTTCCTTCCTTTTTAAACAGGGTCTTGCTATGTAGTCCTGACTGGCCTGGAACTTGCTATTTAGACCATGTTGGCCTCGAACTCATGGAGATCCACCTGCCTCTGCCTCCCAAGGGTTGGGATTATGGCCCTGTGCCACCACACCTGACCGCTGTCTATATCTTAAACTACAGCTGTACAGTTCCTTTTCTCACTGCTAGGAGGGAATGTAGCCTACCACAACAGGCTGCGTGGGAAGGTGTGGCAACTGCTCATTCACATCTCAGCAGACCGGGAAGCGGGGATGGTCCTGTGATTCATTCGTCTTTTCATAGAACCTTTAGAACTGATTTTTTTTTTTTTTTGATTTTTTGAGACAGGGTTTCTCTGTAGCTTTTGGTTCCTGTCCTGGAACTAGCTCTTGTAGACCAGGCTGGCCTTGAACTCACAGAGATCCGCCTGCCTCTGCCTCCCAAGTGCTGGGATTAAAGGCGTGCGCCACCACCAACCGGCTAGAACTGAATTTTTGATAGCTACAAAATGTCTTGTTGGAATTTTTATTTTGGTTGCATTGACACTTAAGTCAAGTTAAGAAGAACATCTTAATGTTATTAAAATTTTGTTTCCATGAGCACTATTTAGATCTTTAATTTCTTTCATACAACTTAGAGTTTATCTCATAGAACTACATATTTTAATATATTTATACCTAAGTATTTCCCTTTTTTGATGCCAATGCCAATAAAAGCCTTTTAAGGAGAATTTTTTTAAGATTTATTTTTTCAGTAATTATGTGTGTGTGTGGAGGGGTGGTGTGTGTGTGCGTGTGTGTGTGTGTGTGTGTGCGCATGTGTGTGTGTGTGCGGGAGCCCAGAGAGTCTAGAAGAGGGTGTTGGCTCCCCTGGAGCTGGAGTTATAGTAATTGTGAGCTCCCCAACATCAGTGTTAGCTACCAAATCCAGGTCCTCTGCAAGATCAGTACATGCTCTTAACCACTGAGCCATCTCTCCAGTTATGTGTGTTAGATATTAAATTCCGACTATTTGTTGCTAGTAAACAGGAAATCAAATAACTTGCAGACGATCTGTGTGTTCTACAACACTACAATAAATTAATAGTTCTAGAAATGTTTTTGTTGTCTGGCATTTTCTACATTGTAAACAAATACAGTGTGTTTTTCTTCCCAATCTGTGTGTCCTTTTTTTTTCTTGTTCTCTTGCATAGGGTTAAGATTTCTAGTACAACATTGATAGGCGTGTGAGAGACAAACCTTGTCTTATTCTCAGTTTTGTAGGGAATCGTCCATTTGCCACCAATGAGTACGATGTTAGCTGTAGGCATTTTGCAGATATTCTTCACCAAGTTGAGGAAGTTCCACTTCATTCTTACCCCGCTAAGCTTTATCTTTCTTTGTTTTTGAGGCAGGGTCTCATGATGTAGCCCTGACTGGAACTCACTGGGAAGACTAAGTTGGCCTCAGACTCAAAGAGATCCTCCTGGCCCTGCCTCACAAGTGCTAGGATTAAAGACATGAACCATCAGGCCTGACCCTTTTCGACGGGTTTGTTTGTTTGTTTTAAAGTCAAGATTAGTTTTGAAGTTTTCACAAATGCCCTTTGTTTTAGACAGAGTCTTTCTATGTAGCCCAGGCTGGCCTCAAACTTTGATTCTTCATGCTTCAGCTTCCTGAGAACTCGGACCACACATCCGGCTTCAAATCCTTTTTTTCTTCTATCAACATGACCATGTGATGTGATGGCCTACATTAATGGATATCTATACATTGAAGCAGACTTTGTTGCTAGAAACAAATCCCACTTGGTTGTGATATAACTTTATTTTACACAAGGTGGATTCCACTTGTTGGTACTTAATGGGAGACCATTGTATCTGTGTCCCTGAGAGACCTAGTCTACAGTTTTCCTGTCCTGGGGTCTCTAGTAGGTTTTTCATGGGATCTGCAAAGTTATGCAGTAGATCAGCTGACATTTAGAAGGCCAACCCCCAGAGATTTACACATCTGATGGAGGTTAAGTTCACATAGGCATGGCCTGTGAAAAACACCGCTTTTTGAATGGCTGGCTGCCTCAAACTGCTCGTTCTCTTGTGCTTCCTCTCCAACTCAGCTTTGGGACTGGATTCCTTATATGTCAAGTACAATTTCCCTAGGTTCTGTTAGAAGGATGGCTTGTACTCTGGCAAATAAAACAGTGAAACCTTTTGACCCACACTGCAATAAAACAGCTTGGGAACCTGTTCTCTATCATTAACTTCCTGACAGGATGGTTTGGCCAAACTGAAATCCTTGTGGAGAAATCACAGGGGGAACTTTTACAAGGCAGAACGGCAGGTGTCTGGCCTTGCTAGAGCTAAGTCATTCAAAGATGTATGATGCCTTTGGGTGGTATTGCAGGTGTCTGGCCTTATCTTATAGTACTTCCAGAGATCACTATCACCTAACTGACTAACCACAGCCAGATGTTAGTAAGCACACTTTGGAAATGTAAAACAATGCACGTATTCTTTACCTTTCTTTCCTTTGATCTCTCAGTAGTTTCGTTTTCTCCCTTTGTAACCTATAGTGGCCACTTTAAGAGACTGCTGGAACCTCCTCACAGCTGCAGCTGTGATTAGCTACAAATGAGCTGATAAATTTTGCGAGGTATCTTCAAATAATGCCTGTGTCCCTGAGAACTGTCCTTGTAGTTTTTTTTTTTTGTTATTGTTGTTGTTTTTTTTTTTTTTAGCACTAACAAGTTGTTAGTGAAAGTGTGTGTATATATGCTTGGGAATTTGTAACATTGGAAGGAATAAGATCGGAAGAATAAAGAATGTAGGATACAGAATGTAGGAAAATGAAGAAGAAAAAGAAAAGGAAAAAAGAATCAGAATTAGAGCTAAGAAATTATAGACAATTAGGGCAAGAAATTAAAATTAACGCAAAACAATAAAGACACATAGCTGGAACAGCAAACATGTGAGTCTTTCCCCTCAGATTAGAACTATCCTACACTGGGCGGTGGTGACGCACGCTTTTAATCCCAGCACTTGGGAGGCAGAGGCAGGCGGATCTCTGTGAGTTCAAGGCCAGCCTGGTCTACTCGAGACAGTTCCAGGACAGGCTCCAAAGCTACAGAGAAACCCTGTCTCAAAAATCAAAAAACAAACAAAAGAACTATCCTAAGATCCCTTTCACTATGCTACGGGCAAGCTGGGCTCAGATGGCTCGTCAGGTTTTCATTTTAAGACATTACTGGCTTCGTCAGAAAATTCGTATTCACTTCTTTAAATGTTTCTCAGACTCCATCACTGAAACAATCAGAGCCTATACTTATATTTGGAAAGTTACAAGGTATCAACTCAATAAATTTATGAATAGATATAGGAAAGAGATAGCTCAAAATAGCTCTCAAAATCCAACCCTGGTGACTACTTCCTCTTCAAGGCCACAGCTCCCAATCCTTCCCAAACAGGATCACCACGTGGGAACTAAGTATCCAAACCTAGGAAGTAATATGGAGGGCACCTCATTCAATCCACCACCTAGGGCTATTGCACTTACTGATTTCTTCTATAGATTTTAGAAGATTTTATTTTTCAAGAAACTGGTACATAGCTGGGCTTGGAGGTACACGTCTTTAATTCCAGCACTTGGGAGGCGGCAGAGGCAAGTGGATCTCTTGAGTTCAAGGCCAGCCTGATCTTAGGTTCCAAGCCAACCAAGGCACCTAGTGAGACCCTGTCTCCAAACATTAACAAAAAGACAGGTACATTTTGTCAAATTTATAGACAGAGGGCTACTCAGAATGTTCCCTGATTATTCTTTAACTCATGGAATCAGTAGTGATGACCTCTCTCCAGGTCTGATATTAGTGATTTGTTTTTTATTTCCTTTTTCCCTTTCTTTGTTCGGCTAGGATTTTAAAATTTTTATTCTTGCCGGGCGATGGTGGCATACGCCTTTAATCCCAGCACTCGGGAGGCAGAGGCAGGCAGATCTCTGTGAGTTCGAGACCAGCCTGGTCTACAGAGCTAGTTCCAGGACAGGCTCCAAAGCCACAGAGAAACCCTGTCTCGAAAAACAAACAAAAAAAAATTATTCTTCCCAAAGAGCCGGCTTGGTTTTTATTGCTTTCTTACTATCAGTTTCATTGATTTCTGTTCTTTTTTTTTTGTTTTTTTTTTTTTTTTGTTTTTTCGAGACAGGGTTTCTCTGTGATTTTGGAGCCTGTCCTGGAACTAGCTCTGTAGACCAGGCTGGTCTCGAACTCACAGAAATCCGCCTGCCTCTGCCTCCCGAGTGCTGGGATTAAAGGCGTGCGCCACCACCGCCCGGCTTGATTTCTGTTCTGAATTTTATTATTTTCTTTTTTCCCTGATGATTTTGAATTTAATTTGCCTTTATTTTTCTAGTTTCTTTCGAAAAAAAAAATATTATTTTATGTGTATAGACCCGTATGTATGTCTGTGCTTCATCTGCGTGCCTGGTGCTCACAGAGGTCAGGAGAAAGTGTCGGGTCCCCTGGAACTGAACCAAAATCTCTCCACAGCTGCTATCAGCAGCCCTGGCAGTGCATGGGCCTCCAAGTACAGAGGGGCCCTCTAGAGTTGGTGGGGAATCTAGCCCCAACCTTGGGGTCCCAAGGCCCACACCTCCGGTGACAGATGCCCAACAGCCAAAGCGGCGCTGACCTGCGGTCTCAGGCATTGCCGTCTTCTCCCCGACAACCAGAGAAGAGTGTCTGGAGGACACTGTTGAGGGCTGATGGATGTGAAGTAGAAGCAGAACTGAGCCAGGTTTAGAAACCCAGCATTCTTAGAATACCAGAAAACACAATTTCTAAGGAACAATGTGGGGAGAGCCACCCGGGGAATGTCACCATTACATTTCATCTCTTGTGGGCTACCATGCCTTTTTGTTTTGCTTGTTTTCCAATATGGGCTCTGGGGATTCAAACTCTGATCCTCAAGCTTACAGCAGTCCTCGGGTTTACACAGTCAGACCCATACATCAAACCATGGGACAGGAATACCATGAGTGCTTCTTTTCATTCTTTCTTTTTGCTTTGTTTTAATAATTTATTTTTATTTTATGTGTTCCAGTGTTTTGCCTACATATATGTCTGTGTGAGGATGCTGGATCCCCTGGAACTGGAGTTATGCAGGGTTTCTCTATAACTGCCCTGACTGTCCTGGAATTTGCTCTGTAGACCAGGCTGGCCTCAAACTCACAGAGATGCACCTGCTTCTGTCTCCTGAGTTATGGGATTAAAGGCGTACACCAGCAGCCCCTGGCTCATTTTTTGAAATTTATTTTTACGTGTATGTGTATTTGGCCTGCATGTGTGTCTGTAAACCCTGTGCATTCCCGGTGTCTACAGAGCCCAGAAGAGGGTGTCAGAACTCTAGAATTGTACTTAATGGTTTTGCATTGCCGTGTGGATACTAGGAATTGAACCTGGGTCCTCTGGAAGAACAGTCAGTTTTTGTTGTTTTTTTCTTTTTTAGTTAGTTTGTTTTGTCCACACAGGATTTCTCTGTATAACAGTTTTGGCTTCCAGGAACTCACTCTGTAGACCAGGCTGGCCTTGAACTCAGAAATCTGACTGCCTCTGCTACTCAGAGTGCTGGGATTAAAGGTGTGCACCATCACTGCCCTACTCACAATCAGTGTTTTTAACTGTTGAGTCATCTCTTCAACCCCTGCTTTTTTTTTTTAGGCATGCATGTGGTGGACACACACACATGCGTGTGCATGCATGCACAGTTGTGTGGGGGTACCTGCAGAGCCCAGAGGAGAAAGCTGGATGGCCTGAAGCTGAAGTTATAGGTGGTTGTTAGCTATTTAACGTGGGTACTGGAAACTAAACTAGCCTTCTGCGTGAGCAGCAAGTTCTCTTATGTGCTGTCTATCTCTCCAGCCTCCCACTTTGAAACATTTACTGTTGGGAGGTATGCATTCCACAGCTTAGGTGTGGGGGTCAGAGGACGACTTCATGGAGTTGGTTCTCTCCTTCCATCTTTATGTAGGTTCCAGGGGCGGAGCTCAGGTTGTCAGGAGCGCCATTATCTGAGAAGCCATCTCACCGGCCCTCACTTGGCATCGCATCCTCTACCTTCAAAAGCAAAGAGAGGGAGACAAAGCAGAACTCAAGAACTTACAGAAAAGGATGCGCTGTAAAGGGCAATAGAGCTTTGCGTGTGTGAACTGTGTCTTCAGAGACTGTAAAGGTATTCCTGCACTCGAACGCCACGCTATCTTTGCCATGTGGCACTACACACGCATGGCTATCTCACGTCCATCCCACACAGTCAGTGGAGCTCCACGTCCCTGTAGTCACCTGCGGGTCCTAAGGTCAGAAGCATCCAATCTCTGCCCCTTAGCTGGGTGTGGGAGGATTAGCAGGCAGCAGAGTTCAGGGCCCGCCCCCCCCCACTTCCCCTAGTGAGAACCTTTCCACAAAGCCCTGCCCACACACTCCCCCTTTGCCTTTCACACCAGGTCTGCAAAATTAAAGTCACCTAAGGCGATTTCTGACAACCTGAATCACCTTTACACAGCTGCTTGGATGCCACACCTGGTAGGAGGAGTACTGATAGAATAAAATAGAAGAAAACCAAAGGTCACCACCCTTTAAGCATGAACTGTGCTTAAGTGAGGGAGCCTTGTGACTCTCTCAGCAAGACTCTAGCTGAGCCGAAATGGACAAGGCTGAGCAACCCCTGCACCCAGTCCCAGGATGAAACCAGTTTAGCCAGGGAAAGATCACCTCTGCTCCCTGTATCTACCTCTGAGCATTAGATCCTGTGACGGGACCCCATGGATGCGGCTGGGGCCCCCTGCTCCAGGTGAGTGTGCCTTTCAGGGGAAACTTTCCAAAGGAGTGGGCTCACTTCGAGAGCCTGTCCTGGGCTGCTGATTAAAACCCATCTTCTATTGCAACTCTGCCTGCCCATACACCCCCAACCTCAAGCTGGGTCATTTATGAGTCTGCTCCCGACAAGGAACTCAGACCCAGGCCCTGGTGCCTGTGGTCCGGAAAGGACTTACCAAGGTGTGCTACACGGGCTTGGAGTGCAGAACTTAGGAACTCTGCCAGGGCCAGGCCTATCTGCTCACTACGTCCTAGGCGAGCTGTGCTAGAGCGCTATCAAAGGGACAAAGGAGAGCACAGACCCGTGTAGAGACCTTAACTGGCTTTATCCGGTGCTAGAGCGCTATCAAAGGGACAAAGGAGAGCACAGACCCGTGTAGAGACCTTAACTGGCTTTATCCAGTGTGGCCAGGCGTGTGAAAGGAAGGACGCAGAAAAGCTAGATGTGGAGTGGTCCACTTCACCACTAGCAGTTAGAAATTAGAAGCATATTGTCCTGGGGCTCCCTGTGGAGAATGTGCGAGGCTCGAGGGGTGCTTTGGAGGTTTGGGGACAGATCTCTTGCAGGTCACATCAGTAATAACTCTGCTCATTCCCAGCCGGGAGGCGCTGGCAAGGGAGCTGATTCTGGCCGCACTAGAAGACTTGAGCCAGGAGCAGCTAAAGCGCTTTCGCCACAAGCTGCGGGATGCGCCCCTGGATGGCCGGAGCATCCCTTGGGGGCGACTGGAGAACTCAGACGCCGTGGACCTCGTCGACAAGCTGACCCAGTTTTATGGGTCAGAGCCAGCGGTGGATGTGACCCGAAAGATCCTGAAGAAGGCGGATGCTCGAGATGTGGCGGTGCGGCTCAAGGCGCAGCAGCTGCAGCGTAAGCTGGGTTGGGTTGGATGGGGCGGAATCAGTTGAGATTTACTCCGTCCTCTCCACCACCACATGAAGCTGTGCTACTCCAGAGAACGAGCCTAAATAAATAAATAAATAAATATAAAATAAAATAAAATAAAAAAAATCGTGCCCGGGGCGGGGGACTGTTCCAGAGACTTCCAGGGAAATGCCTTGCCCCATCCCTCATGCTCATTGAGCCTTATGTTGGGTTTTTCTTCCAGAACTCGGCCCCAGCTCAGTGGTTGTCTCCCTGTCGGGTAAGTTCGGCGGGACACACACTATTACTGCTTGGGGGGTCCTTGGGTGTGAGTGAGGTAGCTGGAGGAGGAAGCCATGACACAATAAAAGAAAGTGAGGCCAGGTTTAGACAGGCAGGGCGTTGGTTCCAGGGCGGCGGCAAGTCCATCCCTACCTTCCCCGGTCTCACACCTTACAGAGTACAAGAAGAAATACCGCGATCACGTGCTGCTACAGCACGCTAAGGTGAAGGAGAGAAACGCCCGCTCCGTGAAGATCAACAAGCGCTTCACCAAGCTGCTTATCGCTCCGGGGAGCAACGCCGTGGAGGATGAGCTGCTGGGGCCGTCGGAGGAGCCGGAGCCTGAGCGCGCGAGGCGCTCGGATACGCACACCTTTAATAAGCTCTTCCGGGGAGATGACGAGGGCCTGCGGCCGCTGACCGTGGTGCTACAGGGCCCGGCGGGCATTGGCAAGACCATGGCCGCCAAGAAAATCCTCTATGATTGGGCGGCCGGCAAGCTATACCACGGCCAGGTGGACTTCGCCTTCTTCATGCCGTGCGGCGAGCTGCTGGAGAGTCCGGGTACGCGCAGCTTGGCAGACCTGATCCTGGACCAGTGTCCGGACCGCAAGGCTCCGGTGCGGCAGATACTGGCGCTTCCCCAGCGCCTACTGTTTATCCTGGACGGTGCAGACGAGCTGCCTGCTGTTGGAGCCCCGGAGGCCGCCCCCTGCAAAGACCCTTTCGAGGCTACGAGTGGCTTGAGAGTGCTGAGAGGACTGCTGAGCCAGGAGCTGCTGCCCTTGGCTCGCTTGCTGGTGACTACACGCAATGTCGCCCCAGGGACTCTGCGGGGCAGACTGGGCTCGCCACAGTGCGCAGAAGTACGCGGCTTCTCAGACAAAGACAAGAAGAAGTATTTCTTCAAGTTCTTCAGGGACGAGAGGAAGGCAGAGCGCGCTTACCGCTTTGTGAAAGAGAATGAGACGTTGTTTGCGCTGTGCTTCGTGCCCTTCGTGTGCTGGATCGTGTGCACGGTGCTGCAGCAGCAACTGGAGTTGGGCCAGGATCTGTCTCGTACCTCCAAGACCACGACATCGGTGTACCTGCTCTTCATCGCCAGCATGCTGAAGTCTGCAGGCACCAATGGACCCCGGGTGCAGGGAGAACTGCGCACGCTGTGCCGTCTGGCCCGGGAGGGCATCCTGAAGCATCAAGCACAGTTCTCAGAAAATGACCTGGCGCAGTTGAAGCTTCAGGGCTCCCAAGTTCAGACATTGTTTCTCAGCAAGAAAGAAGTGCTGGGCGTTCTAGAAAAGGAGGTCACCTACCAGTTCATTGACCAGAGCTTCCAGGAGTTCTTGGCTGCATTGTCCTACCTACTGGAGGCTGAGGGGGCTCCAGGGGCACCTGCGGGAGGTGTGAAGATGCTCCTGAACTCTGACGCAGAGTTGCGTGGTCACCTTGCACTCACCACCCGCTTCCTCTTCGGACTGCTGAGTGCAGAAAGGGTTCGTGACGTTGAACGTTATTTTGGCTGTGTGGTGCCAGAACGCGTGAAACAGGACACCCTACGGTGGGTACAAGGACAGGGCCACCCCAAGGTGGCTCCAGTAGGGCCGGAAAAGAATGATGAGCTGGAGGACACTGAGGAACCAGAGGAGGATGAGGAGGACCTCAACTTTGGACTGGAACTGTTGTACTGCCTGTATGAGACACAAGAGGATGCTTTTGTTCGCCAGTCTCTCACCAATCTTCCAGAGATAGTCCTGGAGCGAGTTCGGTTCACCCGCATGGACCTCGAGGTCCTGGGCTACTGCGTCCGGTGCTGCCCAGCTGGTCAGGCTCTGAAACTGGTCAACTGTGGGCTGGTGGAGGTAAAGGAGAAGAAGAAAAAGAGTCTGATGAAGCGGCTGAAGGGGTGAGTCTAGAGGGCAAGGCTGTTCTCACCAGCGCAGTACGCGTGCCCGCTTGGGCTGGGAAACACGTCCACACCTGATGACCCACCCTTTGCAAGGTAGCTGTCTCTCTTCTTCCCCAGAGTGACCTCACCATGCCTTATGCAGATCAAGGCAACCTTCCCAGCACAGCCAACATAGCTCCAAGAAGCGACCTAGGCCCCTCCCTGATGCAGTTTCTCATACATTTTGGTATTCCATGTCCTCTGTATGCTGAGCCTTGTACCTCTGCCCAACGCTATTTGCTGTCTATCTTCAAAGTCTACCCTGACTTCACCACTTTGGTCCAACCGCTGGCCCCAAGGTACCGATTACACTATTCCATAGCCCAGCTCCACCAGATCCTAGGTTCCTACACAGACAATGACATTTGCTCTCTATGAACTAAGTTCTGTTCAATACCCATCCCAAGACTCACCATCTGTTGAGAGTATACACCAAGACAGTGGCAAGACCTGGTCCTAGCGACCTACAGGCCCACTCTTGGGTTTTGTTCAAGTTTGTTGTGGGGGATCGGGATGGGGAAACACAAGGGATGTGGGATAAGTGACAGAGTCGGTTCTGGAACCCTAGGACATTACAAAGGAAAAACTGAGTCCTTTCTAAAAAGGCCTGGAAGGAGCATTATGGTCATCAACCTTGTTTTTTCTCTCCCTACAGTTCTCAAAACACCACGAAACAACCCCCAGTCTCCCTGCTGCGTCCACTCTGTGAGGCCATGACGTCCCAACAATGTGGCCTGCGTATCCTGATGTGAGTCACCATGCCTCAGCATGGAGGGGATTCCAAGCTGGGTGCCCGGTACAGAGACAGAATTTGCCCTCTGAGGAAGGCTGGGAACATAGGAGGAGCTTAACCAGGTTCCATCACTATTAAGTTCTGGCAGAGGAAGGCTGTTGCTAGGCTTTGTGGGAAACGGGATGCCGCACAGCCTATGGGGAGAGACGGAAAAAGCAACAGTGTTTTCCTATGGAAGGAAGCTCCCTGGTGCTCTTGGAGACTACTGGGCCATCCCTTGGAAAGAAAGTGTTCAGAGGGGTCACCAGCTGGTACATCCTGACTCTCTGTACCCTTGAGCAAATCAGTCTGCCCATGCTTTGGTGTCCTCCCTGTAAGACATAACCAGCTGAGGGCTGGGATGGCTCAGAGGTTAAGAGCACTGGCTGCTTTTCCAACAGTCCTGCGTTCAATTCCCACCAACTACTTGGTGGCTCACAACCATCTGTATGCAGGCATGCATGCAGACAGAACACTGTATATATAATAAATAAACAAATCCTCTTTTAAAAGAATATAAGTATATACTCAAAATAATAATAATTTTATTATTAAGCTGGGTAGTGGGAGCTCATACCTTTACTCCCAGCACTCAGGAGGCAGAGGCAGGTGAATCTTTGAGTTCGAGGCCAGACTGGGCTACAAAGTGAGTTCCAGGATGACCAGGGCTACACAGAGAAACCCTGTCTTGGAAATATATATATATATCCAGATAATTTAATTCCACCTCGAGATTGATATAAGATTTACTGAGGCTCCATGGGTAGAGGTCTTACTTTTAGCTATCACTGTTGAGCAGAGAGTAAGGAAAGTTATAGGAATAATAGTGACAGGCCATGGTGAAGCAGATAGTCATGCATCAATAGAGGATGAGGTAGAAGGCTGGGTTTGTGGGGGGAAGGGTCCAGCACCCTGAAAATAAAACAAAAGAGCCAAAAAGATTTGGCCCAGCTGGGCGGTGGTGGCATATGCCTTTAATCCCAGCACTCGGGAGGCAGAGGCAGGCGAATCTCTGGGAGTTCGAGGCCAGCCTGGTCTACAAGAGCTAGTTCCGGGACAGGCACCAGAGCTACAGAGAAACCCTGTCTCGAAAAACCAAAAAAAAGGCCCAGAAAACAAAGTACATGAAGGTGATCTCCTCATGATTTGTAATAGAAAAAAAAAATCTAAAATAGTAAAGGTGCTCAACCATTGGGGATGACGGCCCATCTGAACCCACGGGGTATTTATGAAAAGCTATACATTTCTTGGCTGGTCATCAGGCTACAAGGGGATTGGTAGTTGGTTCAGCTGGAGGCGGAAAAGCGGTCAGGGGCTTGCAGACCAACCTACACACTTTTTGACCACAGCTTTTCACGCTGCAAACTACCTGATGCAGTTTGTCGAGACCTCTCTGAGGCCCTGAAGGTAGCTCCTGCTCTCAGGGAGCTGGATCTCCTCCAGTGTCGGCTCACTGAGGCAGGCCTGCGTTTACTGAGTGACGGACTGGTTTGGCCCACGTGCCAGGTGCAGACACTCAGGTGAGGCCTGGTTTTGGAGGGTTGGAAGTAGGGGATCCCAACTCCTGCAACCTCTGAAGTCAGCTCTTCCCACAGGATGCAAATGCCTAACCTCCAAGAAGCAATCCAGTACCTGGCCATCCTGCTCCAGCAGAGCCGGGTCCTGACCACCCTGGATCTCAGTGGCTGTCAGCTGCCTAACTACATGGTGTCCTGCCTGTGTTCAGCCCTGAAACACCCTAACTGCTGCCTAAAGACACTCAGGTGAAGGCAGGGGGAGACATGGTACTGAGGACACAGCCTATCAACTCTAGGTTAGAGTAGATGCCTAGGAATCCCTCCCTGAGACCAAGTTCACACACAGAGCTGGGTACCCAGCCTACAAAGACTCACTTTCTATGATTCTATCCAAAGCTCTGGGTCTCAAATAAATATCTGTAGCCTGTGGAGACAATCTGGGCCAGTGACCCTAAACATTGTCTATATTCCCTCAAAGGCTCTCAACTTTGAATAGATCCCAAAGCTTCTGGTCTCTATTATAGCTAAGCAGACAGCTCCAACCACTCCACTCTCACCTGGCTTCTTTCCCCCAGCTGATAGACCCTTGCCCCTAACTGATCCTTGTCCTGTCTGTCTTATGCATGTGGCTGCAGTCTGACCTCTGTGGAGCTGAGTGACTTGTCACTGAGGGACCTTCAAGCTGTGAAGACATCAAAGCCAGACCTGACCATCCTACATCCAAAACTAGACACACATCCTCAGCCTCTCAAGAGATGAAGCAGTGTCTTCCGAGGCCCTGGAAAACAGAACAGGGTAAATGATGCTGTAATAAAAGCCCTTATGAAGATGTCCTCCCCATTCAAAAGCAGGAAGATGCCAGCTTCTGCCTCAAGGCAAGTCTTTCAAGTCAAGAAGCCACAGAAGGGCAAACAAAAGACCCAGGTAGATATAGGCCCTTGATGGCTCCTGGATAGGCCTGGTAGATGTCCGACCATGCCTTGGACACTCAGAGGTTAGTTTTTCCCCCCAGCCCCACAATCACTGCTACCTTACTTTCTGTACCCTCCAATCTGTCCCTTGCAGATAATCCCAACAATAATAAGAATACGCAGTAAGGGCTGGAGAGATGGCTCAGTGGTTAAGAGCATTGCCTGCTCTTCCAAAGGTCCTGAGTTCAATTCCCAGCAACCACATGGTGGCTCACAACCATCTGTAATGAGATCTGGTGCCCTCTTCTGGCCTGCAGATGTACACACAGACAGAATATTGTATACATAATAAATAAATAAATATTTAAAAAAAAGAATACGCAGTAATTGAGCATATTGTTTAATGGTGTTACTCATATTTGATCTGGCCCACATCTCTTGTATAGGTGGATGCAGGGCCCCAGAGTATTACCTTCTATAGGCAGAAGGTAGGTGGATCACCATTCCAGTCTGGAATTTGGGGTGTTGGCTTTTAGAAGGATGCCACTCTGGAAACTTTGGGACTTTAACCCAGAGGAATCGACTTGCTGCCAGAGAGATGCAGGGCAATGAGCCAAAAGAATGACAGTTTTATTTGATGATGGGAGGGAGCTGGGGCAACACAGTGGATGTCTCCAACACAGTAATGATTTTTTGATTCCCTTTCATTGATCTCTGTAACACTTGTCTATCAAAGTAGGTGTTGGCACAACCTTTCCTATAGCCACATATACAGGGCAAGGTTTAGTCACAGTCCACCACTGAAGAAATGGGCTTGGTGTGCTGGCCTGACTGCAAGAGAGGTGTGGCCTTGAGAATCAGGACGAGCCATGCATGCCCCTTCTGTCTGTGTGTTGCTTCTATTGGTTAATGAATAAAGAACTGCTTTGAGCCTATGGCAGGGAAGAACAGAACTAGGCAGGAAAAGCTAGGCTGTATGCTGGGAGGAAGAAGGGTGGAGACAGGGAGATGCCATGTAGCCCCACCGGAGACCAGACACTGGAACTTTAGCCGGTAAGCCACAGCCATGTTGCCATATACAGATTACTAGAAATGGGTTAAACTAATATGTAAGAGTTAGCCAATAAGAAGCTAGAGCTAATGGGCCAAGCAGTGAGTTAATTAATACAGTTTCTTGTGATTATTTCAGGGCTTAGCGGCCTCCCTTCCTCCTCACTACAAATTGGCGTCCATGTGGCCAACTAAAATCCACTTAAAAACCTGAGAGAGCTTGAAAATGAATTCTAGACATAAAAGAACAGAGTTTAGCAGTTTCTTGGTAGCAACAATTTTTTTTAGATGGGTTTGCAGCAAGTAAGGTGCCACAGGGCGCAGTAAAAACTGTGCAGTTTCTTTAAAAAAAAAAAAAGGGACTTCCTGGTTCACCAGCACAACGGTTCTGGCTCTTTTGGGAGGTTCGGCTATCAAGCATTTAAATGGGTTTGAGGATAGCATACTGCAAGTTACTTGGTGGCAGCATGGGCCTACTGGTTATCAGAGTTGAGGTGGTGAGGATGGCTCCCACCCAGCAGTCTCAGGCACTAGCAGACTTCCACCATGTTGGACTGTGTGGAGCAAGCAGGTAGTGCCATATTTCCCCTAGCAATGGCACAGCTTAAGTTTTTAAGAAGTGCTTAGCATTTTAAGAAGTGCTCCTGGACAATAATTACAGATTCACAATAGGATAGACTCAGACATAAAAGACCTCTAAATGGGTCACAGTGATGGATAAATGTATGTAGGCTTGGGAGAGAGAAGAAAAAGAGTACAGAGAGTTATAAAAAGAAGTAAATGGTTTTTAAAAAAATAAAACAAAGTCTTTAAAGAGACTTTAACGACTATAGTCATAGATTAAAAGGAGTAAAAAAAAAGAATAAGTCACGTAATGATGGAATATACACAGAGAGTCTGGATTCTGTATACTATTGTGTTTTCTTTAAATTTTTTGATTGTGAAGAAGCTAAGTACAGAGAGACATTTCATTGCACAGGCTGTAAGATAAACCAACGTAAAGGTATCTTGACTTTAAAATTTGATTTAAGGATATGTTGCTTTGGAAAAGAGGTTCTTCTTTTATTTCCACAGAGAATGAGAACCTCTGGATTGCTTCCAGACTAATATTGTTTGATAGACCACGACCCCCTGAAAGGTCACCATGAACACCCCTCAAAAAATTACTTTGCCCAATAGACAGCAGGAAGAAGTTTGGACAGAACTATGTCCATATTCCCAAATATTGTCTATAAATGTTTATTTACATTTAAAGGGGGATATGTAATGGATATGGATACTTTGCATTGGTATGGATCTTGTTTTAGTGATACAAATTTAAGGTCAATTTTGTTATACATATATTTCTGCTCTTGATTAAGGTACTATGTTTGTGAAGCTCATTTTAAAATGTAATGTAAAATTAAGAAATAAAAGTTAATAGATAATCATCTATAATAGTCAAGCTTTTGTCATGTTAGTTAGATTTTCTAGATGTATAGAGATATATTTAAGTTAGATAGGTATTCTTCAAATATTTCAGAGACCTTCAAAATATGGCATTTAAAATGTTTAAGAACTTAAGAGTTTTCATGACAGTGAGAAACATCTGCTCCTGGCAACACCAAGCTCTTCAAGAAGAAGATGGGCATTGAAGAGTTGGTTGACCATTTAGCAAGAAACTGCTCTTTCCTGGACTGCTTGATAAACTGGACATGTAGAACCCACAGAGAAATGACTGCTGAACTTGCCTAAAGGTGAGGTGGTCCTTTCCTGCTACATGAAAGAGTCTGCCAGACATTCCACAGGATACAAAAGAAAGTGACTGGCAAACTGCCAATATAGGCAGAACTGTCTTTGAAATTTCCTGCTTCATGGAAAAGTCTGCTGGATACAAATAGGCCTATAGGCTGAAGATAGATGCCCCAATGGTACAGAAAAACTTTGGGTGACTATCCAGGCAGTGAGATGTCTTTGTCAATTCTAGAGTTTTGGAAGTTGCTTATAATGTACTTCCTGTTTACTTAAGTAATATCATATCTTTCTGGAGTCTTTGATGGAGTTGAAGAATTTATAGTTATAGTTTTCCTTAGTTATGATAAAAGATAAAGTAGATATAAATATTTTAACTGTAATTCTTGCTTGATAACTGTTTTGTTATATGTAATTTTACTATGTTAAAGTTAAAGCCTTCCTTTTTTGTTTAAACAGAAAAGGGGAAATAGTGTGGGAGGTCCTTCTGTCTATGTGTTACTTTTATTGGTTAATGAATAAAGAACTGCTTTGAGCCTATTGCAGAGAAGAACAGAACTGGGTGGGGAGAGTTGGTTGTATGCTGGGAGAAAGAAGGGCAGAGTCAGGAAGATGCCATGTAGCCCCACCAGAGACCAGATGCTGGAACTTTAGCCAGTAAGCCATAGCAACGTGGTGATACAGAAATTACTAGAAATGGGTTAAATTAATATGTAATAGTTAGCCAATACGAAGCTAGAGGTAATAGGCCAAGTAGCCATTTAAATAATACAGTTTCTGTGTGATTATTTCGGGGCTAAGCAGCCGGGAACCAACAAGCAACCTCCTCCAACAAAAGTAGGTGTTGGCACGACTTTTCCTATAACCACATATACAGAGTGAGGTTTAATCCCAGTCCACCACTGAAGAAATGGGCTTGGCATGCTGGCCTGACTGCAAGAGAGGTGTGGCCTTGCGAATCAGGACGAGCCATGCATGCCCCAGATCTGAGTCTTTTCTGCTCAGCATTGCAGTGAGCCCCTTACTTCCCAGGGGAAATTCCCTCCACAATCCCTTTATAGAGCCATTCCTCCATCCTCCAAAATGAAAAAACACAAAAGCCTACTCTCGCAGTTACTTTTCTATTACTGTGATAAAGCGCCATGGCTGGAAACAACTCATGTTATGAAGACTTGACTTGGGCTTACAGTTCCAGAGGGAGAAGGGCCCGCCCAGGCTGGGAAGCATGGCAGCCAGCAGCAGGTGTGTCAACTGGAGTAGAAACTGAGGGTTCACATCTTGAACCACAAGCACAAAGCAAAGCATGAACTAGAAATGAGACTAGTCCTTTTACTCTCAAAGCCTGCCTCCCTGATATATTTTCCTAAGAGTGTCACCAACTGGGAATTAAGCGTGCAATTAGTGCTAACAACTGGAAATTAAGTGTGCAATTATTGTGGTAGTTTGAATGAGAAGGCTCCCACAGGCTCATATCTTTGAATGTCTAGCTCCTAGTTGGTGGAACTGTTTGGGAAGAATTAGAAAGCGTGGCCTTGTTGGAGGAGCTGTGTCATTGGGATGAGGGGTTAGATTTCAAAAGCCCATGCTAGGCCTAGCCTTGCTCTCTCCCTCTACCTCCAACTTGCAGACCAAATGTGAGGTCTCAGCTACTGCCCCAGCACCACTCCTATCTGCCTGCTGCCATGCTCCCTGCCATGATGATCATGGACTAATCCTCTGAAACTGTAAGCCAGGCCCAATTAAATGCTTCCTTCTATAAGCTGCATTGGTCATGGTGCCTCTTCACTGTGATAAAACAGACCTATCTTTCTCTCCTGCCTTGCTATTGGCCTTTCAGCTCTTTATTAGGCCACTCAGGTGCTTTAAACAGGCACAGTAACACAGCTTCACAGAGTTACACAAATGCAGCATAAAAGAATGCAACATCATTAAACCAACATTCCACAGCGCAGAAGAATACAACGCATCTTAGCTAATATCACAACATTACTCCATTTTCCTTTAAGGTAAATTTTTATTTATTTCTGTATTGATCCCTATAGTGTTTGCTTTAATCATGCCCCAAGCTAAAAGTTAAGCTAAAGGTCAACTTGTCTTTTTTTTTTAATTCATTCTTCCTCTATAATCTTGCGATTCACATGTCATAAATTGCTTCAGTTGTTTCCTGGAATTTTAGTGAAACTGTCTGACCATAAACCCACAACAGTACTTTTCCCATGATAATAAAGGTAACTGAAAATTTCAGTTTTGTAATCACTTGCTCACCTGCTACAGAGAGGAGTTCTGCTTTTAGTCTTGGGTGCTTCGGTCTCCTATTCCTGAGGAGACTGTAAGTTCAGCCTGTTTGCAAAATACTTTTTTTCAAACCTTACAACATCTTACTGTTAGCTCCTGTTTTGTTTTGTTTTGGATTTTTTCATTAGGTTGGTTTTGGTTTTGATGGGGTTTTTTTTAGGTTTTTATTTGTTTGTTTTGGGGGGAGGTTGTTTTTTGTTGGTGGTTTTTGTTTGCTTGTTTGTTTTACAGGGAGGTTGGGTTTTGTTGTTGTTTGTTTGGGGGAAATGTTTTGTTGTGTTTTTGTTTGTTTGATTGTTTGTTTTTGGCTTTTTAACGCGGGTTTCTCTGTAGCACAGCCCTGGTTGTGCTGGAACTTGCTCTATAGATCAGGCTGGCCTTGTAGACCAGGCTTGCCACCACTACCCAGCAAGAGGGATTCTCTCCTTAATGACCCTAGTCTCCTTAACAATTACACTTCTCTCTTCCAGCCCAAGCTCTGGATACAGGAGGCATCCTAGTACCCTTTCCTCTCCGAACGGTACAGTTTGTATTTTACCCTACTTGCTCTTTTGCACTGTAGACATGCATAAGTGTTATCAGTAACAACCATGTACAGTTTCAAGATTATGGTGTCTTGAAATTTCTTCCACTAGAGAAATTAGCCCATTATTTTAAAATTTGACCTCGGACAAGTTCTTAGGACAAGGGCAGAAAGCAACCAGTTTCTTTGCCAAATTATCACACAAACAGCTTATAACTGAGTTGGAAACATTGTTCCCCTCTAAAATCTCTTGAGCTGGACCTCTATGTTCTAAATTGTTCTCAGTACTACTGTCTTTCAGGATCTGATTAGAATGGCCCTTTAAGCTCTACTTAAAGCACCCAATCATTTTTTTTCTTTTTTTTTCTTTTTTTATTTTTTTAGGTACCTGGAGGGACAGCCGTGGGTGCTGGGAACTGAACTCTTATATTTTTGGGTGTGAGCCTAGCCTTTAACGGCTGAGCCATCCCTCCAGGCCTGAGCCATCCCTCCAGGCCCCCAATCATTGTTCTAGTCTAAAGTTCCAAAGTCTTCCACATTCTAAAACCCAACATGGCCAGGTTCTTTGAAGCAAAAACCCATTCTTGGTACCAACTTCTACATTAGTTACTTTTCTGTTGCTATAAAAAAATAAAAATAAAAAACTAAAAGCAGGATAAAGGCAACTTAAGGAAGAGAGTGTTTATTTTTGCTTACAGTTTCAGAGGAATAAGAGTCCCTCACGGCAGGGAGGCAGAGCAGCAGTTGGCAGGTACAGTGGCAGGGACAGAATGCTGAGAGCTCATATTGTCAAAGGCTAGCATGAAGTAGAGAGAGGAAGTGGGGCAAGGATGTAATCTCTTAAAGCTTACCCAGTGACATGCATCTTCCAGCAAGACCGCACCTCCTAAACCTTCCCAAACAGTGTCACCAACTGGGACCCAAATGTTCAAATACCTGAGTCTATAGGGAACATTTCTTTCTGTTTGTTGGTTGGTTGCATCTTTTGGTTTTGTTTGGTTGGTTTGGTTTTTGGTCTTTTTCAAGACAGGGTTTCTCTGTGGAATAGTCCTGGCTGTCCTGGAACTCACCCTGTAGACCAGACTGGCCTGGAACTCATAGAGAGCCCCTGCCTCTGCCTCCTGAGTGCTGGGATTAAAGGCACATAGTGTCACTACCTAGCTGGAGAACATTTGTAATCAAAATCACCACACTTGCCTTCCTGGAGCTGGTGTTCTGGACCTAGCAGAGAGACAGACAATAAGTACATAGATGATACAATGAATATCATTCAGTAAATATGTGATAGATAAATATATAATATGTAAATATGTATTATGTATAATCATAGATATGTATTGATACATAAAACATGGTTAATACCGATCTAATATAAGAACAAAATACAGCAATATATAGTATAAAATACATTAAATGTATGTCTAAAACATGCAATAATTAGGGGTGTGATATATCAATTGCATGTGAAATACACAAATAAAACAAAGTGTGATACACACGGTATATACATACATAGACACACATGTTATAGATTAACACATAATATAATAAGTATGTGCAGGAAGATGGGAAATTGAGACAGCATGAAAAGAAAAAGGACTTAAGTTCTGGTTTGTATTTTCTACTCTTGAAAGTTAAGACCTTCTTTCTTTATTTCAGTTTTATGAGACAGTGTCTATGTGACCCTGGATACACTAGAACTCACTATGTAGACCAGGCTGAACTCAAACTCACAGCGATCCACCTATGTACCACTATGCCTGGCTAAAGAACCAAGATTTTCAATACAACTGCTCAAATAAACATCACCTACAAAGACAGCATTCCTCTTCTTAAGACATCTCAGATTGGAAATGGTGTTTCCTGGGTCTGGAGAGATGGTTCAGTGGTTAAGAGCTTGGGCTGTATGGGTGCTTGGGATTTGAACTTGGATCCTAATACTTTAAGAGCGATTACTTTACCCACTGAGCCATCTCTCCTACTCTCAAATAAGAATTTCGTAAACAAGCGCAACGTACTTTCTTAGGGCCAGAACGTTTATGAGTTGTTTCATTTTGTCTTAAGGCCCAGGGTCTTATATACCCAGGCTGGCCTCCAACTCACTGCGTAGAAGATGACTTTGAACTTCCGATCTTCCTGTCCCTCCACACCAGCGTGATTACAAGGTGTCACTGTGTGGTTTAAACAGTGCTACAGAGTAAGCCCGTGGCTTGGCACATGCTATGCAACCAGTCTGTGACCCTTTCCTTTTTTTTTTGGTTTTGTTTTGTTTTGTTTTCAAGACAGGGTCTCACTATGTAGCTCTAGCTATCCTAGAACTCACTCTGTAAACCAGGCTGGCTTCAAATTCAATGTCAGCCATCTCTTTCCCATATAACTGAACAATGTACCTCATAAACCACCTTACAAACTCAGTTACAAAAGGAAATTCACTGAGAGAACGAGTAAGTCAGCTCACATCATTTTATTTAACTTTTAAACTTTACTTAATCTTTAACTTTGCTTAAACTTTGAACCTGGCTGTAAATTATATCCTTTGAGCAATGTAATTTCAAAAACTGCAAAATCATACATAGCTATTGCTAGTGTTGACTGAGAATCTGGAGGTCCTATTTTGGAGTCTTAGTATCCTGAAAAGAGTATTCTAGAGAGGACTAGAGAACTCTTTGGCTACGTATTTGTGTATTATTAGTAAGGGTTCTTCAGAGGAACAGAACTGATAGAAAAAAATATATGTATGTATATGTATATGGGATTTATTAGAGTGGCCTCCTAAACCTTCCCAAAAAGTACCACCAACTGGGATCCAAGTCTTCAAATACCTGAATCTCTGGAGGCCATTTCCCATTACCACATCTGCCTTCCTGGAGCTTGTGTACTGGACCTAGCAAAGAGACAGACAGTAAGTTCACAAATGATATATATCATCCAGTAAATATGTAAATATGTGTGATATAGAAGCATGATACAGGTACCTATATCACATAAATATATACCATGTTTCATGTACACCTGATTATATAGGTATTTACCGTGTTTTATGTATCATGGCTGTGGTCCAGCTAGTCCAACAATGGCTGTCTCCTGTTGGAAAGTTCAAGAATTTGTTCATTGTTCTGTCCAAGAGGCTGCATGTCTGCTGGTGTTCACTCTATGAATACCAGCTGTTATGGTTTTGGTCCCTTTAAGAGACAAGCCACACCCATTCCCCCTCCCCATCTGCTGAGGCAGGCTGATCTTCAGCTTCCAGCCTGAGCTCATTCTCTTTTCCATCTTCCTCTCGGAGAGGCAGCTTCGCTTCTGGCTTCACTTCTGCCTCTCTCCCCACTTCTCTGTCTCCCCACTTCTCTGACTCCCCCCTTCTCTGTCTCTTTCTCCTTTTCTCTCTCTCTCTCCCTCTCTCTCTCTGTCCCCCCCCCTTCACCCTTCCTCCTCCATAACCCCCTGAATAAACATTCAACCTCACCCTGCAAGTCGCGTCTATCCATGTTTCTGTCTTCTGCCGGCCCACCATGTGTCTCCCTGCCTGGAACCAGCCATTGCTCTGGGACCAGCAGCCATCTCTGCCTGGGGCCCACTGCCTGCTGCCACATGGCCTGCCACCACTGCTCTGGGACCAGCAGCCGTCTCTGCCTGGGACTGGCTGCTCCCAGGGCCTACTGTCTGCCACCACATGGCCCGCCACCACAACCGCTCAGGCCACCACTCTGGGACCGGCAGCCATTTCTGCCTGGGACTGGCTGCTCCCAGAGCCCGCTGCCTGCCACCACATGGCCCGCTACCACCATTTGGGACCTACAGCATTTCTGCTGCCTACTGCCGCGGGGATCTTGCAGCATTTTTTAAAAAAGAATAACACCAGCTAATTACCATGTCCTTTTATATAGGCTGCCACCAGATGGTATGGCTCAGATTTAAGGTGGGTGTTCTTACCTCAGATATCCCTGATTTAGGATGGGGCTCCCACCTCAAAATGATCCAGTCATGAAAAACTCTTACAGGTGTGCCCCGTTGCTTAGGTTTCAGTTGATTCCAGATGTGGTCAAACTGACAACCAAGATTAGTTATCTCAGCAGGCAAGCTGTACATCTTACAGGACAAGGGAGATGGAGAAAAGACAGTCTTTTTTGTCTTGGCAGGTGCAGCGATGGAGGTCAGCAAGCAGCAGGGCAAAAGGCAGTGGAAATGGCATGGAAGGGGTGACCAAGGGGATGGGGGAAGGTGGGAGGTGGATCCCTTGAGCAAAAGAAAATATCCAGAGGGTCAGGAAGGAGACAGTCAAATTAGGGAAGGCCAGTGCGAATGCTAGCTGAGTAAAGGAAAGAAACCAAAAGTAAAGCTCTGTAGGTGAAAAGGGGAAAGTTTGTTCCAAATTACCATAAACAGAGAAAGTGGGGGTGGGGCCACAGCTCCAGGGCTATAAGGGAAGGGGTACCTGATAGGAAGGAAGCCTGTGAGCTTTCAAGTGCGGCCCTTGATATGCTAATAGCCACCACAGGTGTGTGTTGGTGGAAGAGTCAGGCATCCCTTTTGCCAAAGATAAGGAAGGATTCCTTTTAGCTAGTAGGAACTATCTTCTCAAGTCACCGAGGGAATGCTGTTGAAAGACCTGGCTAAATCCAGGAAAAAATAGAGCCAAAAATCTAAGCAGGGAGAGAAGAATCAGAAATCTAGGATTAGCCAGTTCAGTTTCAGGAACTAGCTGAAGATAAAGTTAGATTGTAATCTTGAGTTGCCCCCTTGTGATCATCACTGGTATTTTCGGAATTTTCTGTGACACCCTCCCTACCCCTTTCAGATTACTGGGCTGTGGTTTCTTCCTTTAAAAACCTCTTCTCCCAGTTACTCCTGGGGTCAAACTCCTCCCCTGCATGGGTTATGAGTCTCGGCCCCAGTGCACTGGTTCCTGTCTTGTCAATCAAACCTTGTGTGATTGCAGCAAGGACGGGGTCTCTCGTGAATTACTGGGGGAGGGGGGGGTCGTGTTATCCCAAGACTTGAGTGAGAGTCTCCCCACACTAGGGGTCTTTCACTGTCTAAATGCCAGACCTTGGGAAAAAGAATTTCTTGGGACCTGACAAAGGAGGACATGGCACAAAGCCACAGCTAGTCAAAAGGAAGAGAATAACTGTTGGATGCAGAGCCACTGATTCATGAATAGCATAACTCCTGGACCTAACATCAAGACGCAGGGGCAAGGCTGGCTGTGGTGGGGAACAACATGGCAGTCTAAGATCTGTACAATTCCAACAACAGATGACATCCAAACATAGATAGGGAAAGCTCATGGGGCTCCACCCCATGGAGCTATAATCTATTAACAACTGCCTGCTGAAAAGGGAGAATTAGTCTTCCCCTGGGAGGAGCCAGCCTCAGTGTGACGTGGGAAAAAAACAAAAGCAAAATACCCGTAAACAATTCCATGACTGTCTGGTTAAAGCAAGCTGTATTTAGGACTGGCCAGCCAGCAACCTCTCCCAAAGTCGGGATTTCAGAGAATAGTCCTCCACTGGCTTTTGAGGTCCCTTTTATGGAGAAAGGTTAGGGTTGATATAAAACAGCTGTTGAGATAATTGGCTGTTAGAAGAGGCAATAAAAATAAGAGCAAAAACACATCCTGTGGAAGAGGAGCCATCAAGGTGTCTGGGAAGACATGGTTTAGTAAGGCAAAGGGCAATCTTCTGTCAAGGTTCAGGAGTTTAGCAAGGAAAAGAGGTGGGCACACATCGTGGGGTCACAAGTCCTGCAAAAGGCTGAAATATGGATTTGCAAGATACATTAGGCCTTGGAAACAGAAATGTATTCTTGTAAAGTATGGCTACTTAATAATAATGTAACAATGTAACTCCTTAACAACAATGTGGCTCCTGTTTCGATTTCACACCTGTAATGATTGTTCTGTCTCTTTAAGAGACAAGCCACGCCCACTCCCTCCCCCATCTGCTGAGACAGGCTGATCTTCAGCTTCCAGCCTGAGTTCGCTCTCTTTTCCATCTCCTTCTCCAAGAGACATCTTCTTCCTTTCTTCTCCCCCCACCTCTCTCTCTCTCTCTCTCTCTGCTCTTCTCTCTTCTCTCCCTTCCCTTCTATACTTCCATAACCCACTTAATAAATATCCAACCTCACTCTGCATGGCATGCCTATCAGTCTGTCTCTCGCCCCCACCACCGCATGGTTCCCTGCCCAGGACCAGCTGCCTTCAGAGCAGTCCCTGTCTAGGACTGGCTGCTTTTGGGACCCGCTGCCCCCTGCCTGCCACCACGTGGCCCTCTGCCTGCTGCTGCTCAGGGACCTGCAGCATTTCTGCCAATGAAGCTACTCGGGGATCTGCAGCAATTTTTATTAATCCATTACAACACCTCCTATTGGTGTTCAGTACCAAGGGGTCAGCCCTAAAAACACCAACTGGAAGGCAATGTGAGAGCCAGAGTTACATTTTAAGTTTTAATTACTGATCAGTCTAAGAACAAGAATATAGAAATATAGGTTCCAAAAACAGGAACGTAGAGATAAAGAATTAAAGTTGGAAGCCTAAGAGGAAGAAAGCAGGCTGTCGGCAGCTTTGTCAGCAGTTTAAGGATTAACTATTAACAGTGGGTTACTTTGCTTACAACCAACCCTTAGCTCTGTGTGCAAGACTGGAGTGGCCCTCTGCAAACTGAGGGTCAGCTTTAGATAACTCCCCAGCTACTCATGACCAGCATCTGACGTGAGCTAAGCTAACTTTTAAATGATGGGATGTATGTGACTTTTTGGTTGTGCATCGTCCCATACCCTTCCCTGCTATGCAAAACTGGCAGTATCCGGGGAGTGTAGAACTTTGGTAAACACCATCAGGAAATGCCAGAGGGGAAAAAAACGGGCTAAATACAAACACTAGTTTAACTGGGAAAAAAAACCAAACCTGTCAATAGAAACTTTAAAAAAAAAAAGCAATTTTTATCTGAGTTTTACCTTGAGATTGTAAAAATTCTTTTGTTCATGCCTAATGCTTGCTTCTTGCTCTAAAAAGGGGACTTCGGAAACCGCCCTTTGTCACAGCTACAGAAGCCAATCTGGCTGTGGTCACAGCTACAGCTGATAAGCTTTGTGTGCCCCATGGCAATTTTTTTCTTTTCCTGAAATAAAGTTTGCTTCTGGTTTAATATTCTCTGGTGGTCTGCCCCCCCATCATTGCCCAACTGTGCCCAGACCCAACAATTACTTAAGGGAGCCAGGAAACAAAAATGCCTCTGCTGTACACGCCCCTTGCCCAAGGACAGATAGTTCCTGAAACGCTGGAGCCTATCGTTTCCGGGAGACAGCAAGTCACCTGCTTTCACTCCCCTAAACAAGTTTGTTTGACCCCTCTGCACTAGAAGTGCTTCTAATCACTGTGGGCAGGAGGTTCTCAAGCAGGGAATATATCAGGATGTATGCTTGCCTGTGATCGGGTATAGGCTGGAGGTGTATCAGGAAGTATGCTTACTCCTGACTGGGCCTGATGGGAAATGTAATGAATTATGGATTTTCCTTCTTAAGTCCTTGCAAAATTTGATTCAGGTCCATTTTCTGGAGAACCAGATATGGACCTGACCAAAGCCCATCCACCTGGCCAGTATTTAGTTAAAGCTTGCTTCAAATTGTGCTTTAAATTGTGGTAGTGGTCCTATTCTCGACTGAGGGATTTACATCAACACTGAACAGAAGGCAGAAATGATGTAATTGTATTTTAATTAAACAAAAATAAATAATAGCTGAGCGGTGGTGGCACACACCTTTAATCCCAGCACTAGGGTGGCAGAGGCAGGCAGATCTCTGTGAGTTTGAGGCCAGCCTGGTCTATAGCGCGAGTTCCAGGACAGCCAGAGCTACACCCAGAGAAACCCTGCCTTGAAAAATCAAAACAAACAAACAAACAAATAAAAATCTAGGTGTAGTAGTTTACATCTTTAATTCCAGCACTCATGGGGAAGAAGTAGTTGGATCTCTGTGAGTTTTGAAGTTAGCTTGGTTTTCATAGCAAGTTCCAGGCCAACCACTCAAAAAATAAAATAAAAATAAAAGAATTCCTCTAAATAGGAAAGGTCCAGTGAGCTAAGGGGAAAATCCAAAAAGCATGCGGTTGTGAGATGTGTGACCCTTTATAGGGTCTTCACGCAGAGTCCATCTCTCTCACGGTCGGGTGAAGTAGGATTTCTCACACATGCTCTGTTCCTTACGTGAAGCCAGGTGAGGAAAGGGCTTCCAGTCTTTGCAAACTGTCCCTAGCATGCTCTAGATGTTGTATCTAACCTATGGGGAACTAGCCTAAGGGGGAACCAGCCTAAGGGGACTCCAGCCTAAGGGGGAACCAGCCTAAGGGGACACCAGCCTAAGTGGGAAGGGCATCCAGCCTTTCACAGCCAACTGGCTTCTTTCATAGGCTGGTTCTGAGGAAGCTGTGTTCAGACTCTGCTCTCCTGCCACATGAGGTCACTTGACATGTCTCTTTCTGACCTCTTACTGTCTCTATCCAAATGTACTGAGATTCTTTTCTTGTCCTGAAATTCTTTTCTGCGGTAGACTGAAGGACCTCACTGTACCTGGGTGGTGGTCTCTAAGGAGGAACTGGGCCTCCCAAGCCCAACAGTGGGCTTTGTCTCCCCACAGCCACTGACAGTCATTGCTGCTACAGGTTGGGGAGGGCAGCAAAGTGCAGGAAGGGCTGGAGAGACTAAAGCTAAGGACTTCTTTTTTTTTTTTTTTTTTTTTTTTTTTTTTGGTTTTTCGAGACAGGGTTTCTCTGTGGCTTTGGAGCCTGTCCTGGAACTAGCTCTATAGACCAGGCTGGTCTCGAACTCACAGAGATCCACCTGCCTCTGCCTCCCGAGTGCTGGGATTAAAGGCGTGCGCCACCATCGCCCGGCCAGCTAAGGACTTCTGACGCATAAAGGCTCTGGGGAGATTTTCAAAGAGAAGGGAGAAAGAAAGGGAGTATGTGAGGGAAGGGAGTAGCTTGGAAAGTATCAGAAATACTAAAGAAGCCTGGATGGTAAATGAAAAATGAGGAGTTGACAGCTGATATGATTCGGAGGGAGAGGACCCCTGGTGGGCGGAAGAGGAACCCTGGCGGGCCTAGAGGCCATGTTGAGGGTGAGAGACAGACACACCAGGCAGTCTCTCTCTCTCTCTCTCTCTCTCTCTCTCTCTCTCTCTCTCTCTCTCTCTCCTTTTCTGCCACAAGGCTGGTCTCTTCCCTCCCCTCTTCTCCTTTTCCATTCCCTCTCTCTTGATAAAACTTCCCACGGAAGTTCTGTCTGCCTCTGTCTCTCATCCTCCGCAGGGCCCCTTGGCCTGCCAAAGTCTCTCTCCAGCCGAATGACGCCAACAGCTCCTTCGAAGGGTTGAGAAGAAAGTTTTATTGTAGATAAGAAGGAGAGTTCAGTCAGAGGCATCTGGAAGGGTCTGGACTGAACTGGGCCAGCAGAATAAATCAGGACATGATTGGAGACACAGGGAGAGCACATGACAACCAAGACACCAAGACAGCTCATAGCCAAAATGTCTGAGTTATATGGAAATTAAAGAAGCTGGGAAACAGAAGGGAAGAGAAGGGGCTAGAGAGGTCTAAGATGGGGGTGGGGTGTGTCAGTCAGGATTATTCTGTACAGGTACTTGAGGGTAGAGACTGGGGGAGCCCAGAGGCTAGCATAGACCTTGGTATGCTAACAGGCACCGTGGTCTAAAATTACTGGAGGAGCCATAGGTCTTTTTGCCAGAGCTAAGGAGAGTGACTCCATTTAGCAGATGAGACCGATCTTCTCAAGTTCCTGAGGCTTTTGTCTAAATGCCAGACTTTGGGAAAAGGAACTTCTTGGGGCCTAACAGGTGGTGACTGTACAATAGGAGAGGGTGGGTAATGGACTGGAAAAGCGAGGCCGGCAGGAAGTATTCAGGGTGCAGTCAGGTGATATAGCCAGCTGCAAACTTCGGGTTTAACTGGGGTGTAACCTAACTGTCCTCGCTGGGTGGCACTGGAGTAGCAGGAGTCTCTACAGTGGGTCCAGGAGGCTTGGGCTTGACACCAACCATTGGTGGCAGTGGGTTGTTGGTGGCAGGGAGACAAGGTAAACAGGGCTTTGATCTGGGCATCTGAGCAGCAGAAACAGATTCTGGAGCAGGCGTAGCCCAGGCTCTGACTGAACTGGTGCACAAACACGGAGTCTGGGGCAAAGCAGGGAACTGATGAGAGACGGACAAGACAGGCCCAGGTCCCACCAGGAAAGCAGGCGGATGGAGATCAAAAGGGTGGGGTCCCCAGCAAAGGGAAGGACCGTCCAAGAAGACCCGTCAGTGTCCTTTACAGTGACCAAACGTCACTGTAGAGAGGAATCTCAGGCCCCACCCGCTCTTGCTCACGTCTTAAAGCCAAAGCCCAATTCCAGTACTGTCTGAATCAGGGCACTCGCCCCAAATACCACGACATTTTTTCCAGGTTCCGCCTAGAGTCAGCCCCGCCCACCTGCCACGCCGCCGGGTCGCTTCTCCTTCCTCCCGCCAGGGGCTGCTGGCACAGAGCCCACAGAGCCTTCTAACATCGGGGCCCCGCACCGCCTGGAGTTGGACTGCGGTGAGTGGCTAAACTGCCCGTCCCCGCCTCCCCCGCCCACCCCCACCTCCCCCGCCCACCCCCACCCCCTTCCCCAACCGGCCCTCACCCTCTTCCACCAAATACTCTAAAAATTCACTTTCGTCCTTTCACTCCCAAGCCTCCCGTCCTGTCGGTCAACCTGCTACCCTCCTCTCCACCCCACTTCCCCCGCCCACTCACTGACTTCCTCTCCCCCCCCCCCCCCCCCAACCAACTCGCTCCTTGGGCCCTCCGGCCACCACCACTCCCATCACAGTCCTCCACCACATCCGGTTCCTCCTCTCCCACCCCGATACCCCCCTACCCCCGACCACACCCCACTCCCCGCTATCCCCACCACAACTCCTGATTCCTCTGCTTCCACTGTCCGGCCTCAGGCTCCCTGAGGGTTTGGGGCCAGCGCGGAACTCCCGTTTCCACTCTCAGCTCTTCCTACTTCGAGAAGATGGGTCGGGACCTCGCGAGAGGGAGACCTGTTGCAGTTGCTGAGGGAGCTGGTTTGCAGATTCAGTTGCATTCCTCTTGAGTTAAGGGTGTGTTCTCGGCGCAACCCCTAAGTGGGGGCTTTATAAATACTGCTTTCCTAAACTAGCCCCTCACGCCTGTCACCATAGACTTGACGGTTTATGTCAGTCAGAGGGAAGCCCAGCTAGTCACTGTCATCTCGCCTTCGCCAGGCCACCTGGACTGAGACAGCTTTCCATGGACAATTCTGAAGATGACCCGACCATATTCAGTACCCACTGTCTGCCCGGTGACCCCAGGATCTGGGCCACTGTAACCAATTCATACCTGGGCACACGTGTGTATCATGACGTTATACATGTAAATGGTGTGTACAACGGAGCTGGAGAGAACACTCACCGGGCAGTTCTGCCCAATCCCATCAATGTCCAGCTGAAGGCCCCTGCAGGAACAGAACCGCTGACTGAGACCTTTGCCCTGGATACTAACACAGGTTAGCGGCCACCAGTCCTGGTCAAGCCATTGCTCTGGGTGAGCAGGACCTCCCCACTTGTCTATGAAATCTCACAAGGGAAGGGACCACAAAGGCCAGTCTGTGACTGAGGCCTGTAATCTCAACACTGGGGAAGAATGAGAATTGGAGGACAGCCTCTGGTACATAACAAGATCCATCTCAAAAATAAGTAAATAAATGGCCTTTAATTTAAGGGAGAGAAAAAATAAGCATAAAAAGCTGCCTCCCCAAATGAGGTCTCTGTGGTTTGTCTTGCTTTCCTGTCATCTGGGTGGGCCCACTACACAGTGGGAAGAGGCAACATGAGATCTGAGGGACCCCACTCCCAGCCCAGGAAGGTCATGGTGCTCTGTGGTATGGGAGTCCACAGCTTTGAGTCCATCTGAGACCTTCCCCAGGATGACT
This sequence comes from Microtus pennsylvanicus, assembly GCF_037038515.1. Classification (NCBI taxonomy): domain Eukaryota; kingdom Metazoa; phylum Chordata; class Mammalia; order Rodentia; family Cricetidae; genus Microtus; species Microtus pennsylvanicus. Next base: position 82,062,233 of record NC_134583.1, read on the forward strand.
GAGCCTCCCAACCCTCCCTAGGTTCCTTCCTGCACACCCTGGAAGGCCCCAGCTTCCAGGTTTCCCAATGCATCTATGCTCACCGTGTGTTACCCCATGTCCTGGCCTTCAGCGTATCCATTGCACGCTTGACAACAGGGAACAAGCCCATCACGGTGCTGCTACAAGCATCCTTCTCCCCAGAAAGCCCAGACCTGGATCTGCATGTTGGGCCTGACTTCCAGGGAGCCCGGTAAGGAGCACACTGGGTGAATCTAGGTGCCCCAGAGAGGGAGTCCTTTCCTGAGACTCAGTTATGCTCTTGCAGGTACCTCCATGGCCACACACTCACTCCTGAGCAGCCAGGAGAGCCACAGCAGGAAGTACACATGCTGTGGATGCCAGTACCCCCAGTCTTGACCCTTGCAGAAGATGAGCAAGACAGGACCTGGGACTTTCTGACTGTGGTTGGTGGCAGCCAGGCTGAGGCCCAGGGCTGCTTTGCTGAGGCCCTGCAGCTGCAGACCAGGGGCATTCTGTATACAGTCCATGCAGACGCCTGGGCCCAGCTCTGGGCCAGCTGTGGCCTAGATGTGACTGGACCCCTGGCCCTGCGCCAGGCCCTCCGTGGTTCTCTCTACTACCTGCTCAGTGAGCTTCCCCAGCCTGGCACCCAAGGATCAATCAGCCATGGGCTTAGCCCTGGAGGCCTCTCTAATGGGAGTCAGGAGGAGGACTACTGGGGCCATATCTTCTGGGATCAGGTACACCCTGCACTGGTTACAAGGGAAGAACTGCATGTTAACATCTTGGGCATTGCCTTTGCCTGAGCTCAAGACCATAGAAAACATGGGGGCGGGCTGGAGAGACGGATTAGCAGTTAAGAGCAGTGACTGTTCTTCCTAAGGTCCTGAGTTCAATTCCCAACAACCACATGGTAACTCATAACCATCTGTTATAAGATCTGGTGCCCACTTCTGACCTCCAGGTATACATGCGAGCAGAACACTATACATAAAAAAATCAATCTTTCTTTAAAAAGCAAATATAATTTTTTTAAAAAAAATGGGGGCTATAGACAGAAGGGCTTCCTGGAAGAGATGGTTTCTCAGAAGAAAGGTGTGTAAGAATTTGGCAGAGAAGAGTGGTGTGGGTTAGAGCAACAGAATTTGTGGAAGGCCGAGGGTGTGTGGCGTTTGAGGGCAGAGGAACCTCACTGAGGTGGGAAGAACAGCAGGCCAGTACCACCAGAGCCCCAGAGTGAGCTGGGTACAAGCCTGGAGCTTACTGGAGGACGCAGGAAGCCATAGGGACTTTTTAGAGGAATGACAGAGGTGGAGATACAGTCTGGAAAGATCTGCCAGGAGTAGCTGGGTGATGGGAAGCAAGGACTGGAGGAGGGGTCAAGGATGTAGCATGCCGGGTTCAGTGGCCACTGGCTGAGGAAATATTGGGTGAGAAGACTCAAGGCCACTTCTACATCTGACACCTTGGGAAAGCTGTGCTGTGGCCAATTTGGCAGATGAAGCCAAAGGAAGCTGAGGTCAGGCAGCCAGAGAATGCAGAGCAAGCTCACCCTAGAGGCCTGAGCCCTGATACAAACTAGAGCCCTTAGCATCTCCTGATACTGCCCGGGCTGAGAACCAGAACTCTGGGCTGTCTAAGCTGGAGAAATAACACTGGAGTGGGCAAGCGAGGGAGGCCCCAGTGGGTCTGGGTGAGCATGAGAGGAAACTCAGAGAGAAAGGCAGAGGGATTGCCAAAGGGCAGGTGGGGGGGGAAGAAGCCCCCAGATGTCTTTTTTGCTGTGTGCGGGCTGGAAGCCTTGGCGGGATGGAATGTGGGCAGTAAGGGAGGGGGACAGTATGGACTTCTGCTTAACCCCAGAATGGTTCCTCCTCTCAGGACCTCTGGATATTCCCAAATATTCTGATGTTCAACCCAGAGGCTGCTAGGGCCATCCTGGAGTACAGAGTCCGTACACTGGGAGGGGCCCTGAAGAATGCCCAGAACCTAGGCTACCAGGTAACAGGGCCTGGGTGTTATCCCATAGGGTCCCTGCCCCAGGGTCTTCCCAGTGTCATTCAGTGACCACCAGACCCCCAAACCTCCTCTTTCCTTTCCTCCACAAAGGATTGCACCTCTGGTAGGACTGGACTGGCCCTCCAGGCCAAGACCTGACCACTGCATCCTCTTTCCTCCTAGGGAGCCAAGTTCGCTTGGGAAAGTGCAGGCACTGGGCTGGAGGTCTGCCCTGAGGACATTTATGGGATCCAGGAGGTCCACGTGAATGGAGCCGTGGTGTTGGCCTTCCAGCTGTACTACCGCTGCACTCAGGTGAGGCACCACTGTGTCCCGCGTGCACCTACGCACCTCTTGAGGCCACACTCCACGCCGTGACCCTGGGAAGTTGAGTGAAGAGGGACTTTGGAAGCCAGGCACTGCTTTCTGGGTGTTCGGAAGGTAGGCACCGACCGTGCACAGTGGCCCTCTTGTACACCCGGTCCTTCACCCTGCTCTCCCTCTGCAGGACCTGCAGCTCTTCCAAGAGGCTGGTGGCTGGGATGTGGTGAGCGCGGTAGCTGAGTTTTGGTGCAGCCGCGTAGAATGGAGCCCCCAGGAGAAGATGTACCACCTGAAAGGTGAGCACTAGGAGGCACAGGGGCCAGCTCGGCGTGGACTGCCACCATGGAAGGGCGTGTCCTGAGCCCCTACACTAACTGTCATGGTGGCCCCGTGTGACCAGGAGTCATGCCGCCCGATGAATACCACTCAGGAGTCAACAACTCTGTGTACACCAACGTCCTGGTCCAGAACAGGTCAGACAGAAGACATCCCCTTCCCTAGCCCAGCACAGCAGACAGGGCCCAGTCAGAAGCTGTGCAACTGTGGCTTGTACCCTCCCCAGCCTGCGCTTCGCTGCTGCATTGGCCAAGGACCTGGGTCTGTCTGTTCCCAACCAGTGGCTGGAGGTGGCCGATAGGATCAAGGTGCCGTTTGACTCTGAGCAGAACTTCCACCCTGAGTTTGACGGCTATGAGCGAGGTGAGTAGTACTGAGTCCTCCAAGGGCCCTTCTAATTGGTCACACACACACCTCACCCCCCCTCCCTGCCCCATACTCACCCTGTAACACCCTCATCCCTTTGACCAAGAATGCATCCCTATCCTGCTGCCCCCTCCCCCCAAATCAGGAGAAGAAGTGAAACAGGCAGATGTCGTGCTCCTGGGATACCCAGTTCCCTTTCCCCTGAGACCCGACATCCGAAGGAAAAATCTGGAGATTTATGAGGCTGTGACATCCCCCCAGGGCCCTGCAATGACCTGGGTAAGGAGCCTGGCAGGTAGTCTTACCCTATTGTCCTCCCGTTCCTTCCCACGTGGTGAGTCTAACTGCTTCACATCTGGATCCTGACCTCAGAGTATGTTTGCCGTGGGCTGGATGGAGCTGAGGGACCCCTCAAGGGCCCAGGTCCTCCTGAGCAAGAGTTTCATCAATGCCACTGAGCCCTTTAAGGTCAGCCTGTCTTCCGCCCACCACCCGCTGCCTCGCTCTTCTCCCTCTGTGGGAATCTCAGCGGGGTAAGGGTCCTGCTGAGGCTGGACCCCTGTCACAGCCGCTCTTGCTGCCTGCAGGTGTGGACAGAGAACGCGGATGGGTCTGGCACAGTGAACTTCTTGACGGGCATGGGGGGCTTTCTGCAGGCAGCACTCTTCGGGTGCACAGGATTCAGGTGAGTGCAGAGACCGGCGGTGCAATTCCCACTTGTCCCAACCCTCTTCACCACACAGCTCTCCCTCACAGGATCACTGAGGCAGGTGTGACCTTTGACCCCCTGTGTCCAGACCTGATCTCCAGAGTGTCTGTCTCTGGCATCTCCTACCTGGGGAACAAGTTCAACTTCACCTTTTCCAAGGACACGGTGACACTTGAGGTCACAGTCCGTGCAGAACCCTGGGCGCCCTTGCTAGAGGCTGAGCTGTGGCCATCGCTGACCCGGCTCCCCCTGCCACCAGGTAAGGAAAAGCCTTTGGGACTGTGGGGTGCAGAAGTCTTGGTGCATGCTCTAAAGGATTAACCATCTCTTTTGCAGGACATAAGGTCTGCTTTCCCCACTCAGCTGGCCGGATACAAAAGTCACCCCCCTAGCTGTCCAGAAATTCCAACTCTTCAGTGTTTCCTGAAAGGAACCCATTTCAGTACCTCAGGGACACTTCTGGACCCTCAGCTGCATTGCCCACCCACACAGTCTCTCAGTCTGGATCCAGGCCTAAGCCATTAAGGCTATTGGGCGTTCCCTCTGCATCCTTCCCTTCCTCCTTCCTCTCCTTACCCTCTCCTGTACTGGGCTGTCTACCTAGAGCTTCATACATTCCTTGCTTTGGGGCCGACCCCAGCACCCAACCCTTCAGCTCCCCATTTTGGTGTCTCCCTAGTCCTTAACTTCCTTGCTCACCTCTGGTCTCTGAATGGCTCTGGTCAAAGAGCTGGATGGGGAATGACCAGCAGCCCTGCTGAGAGGTGGCCAGCAGGTGGGTCCTAGAAGGAGGCTTAGCTACCTACCCAAATAAGAGCTTCCTGTGGTTTGCAGTTGGGACCACACCTGACTGGCCAAGTTCTCAGGGTTTGTGGCTTTGAGCTTCCTCTTCTCTGACTCCTCTTGACGTCAGTTGGTGTCTAGCATAGTGGGCCAGGGTGAAAGCCGTTAACCATGGGAGAAGGAAGTCAGTGCTGTCACCAGAGGATGCAGTAGATGAACATCAGATCAAGACCACGAAGTTCCTGGCTGACAACCAGAGAAACTGGAGTCAAATGAGCCGAGAAGCTGCCCAGGTTTCACTGCTGGCCCTCAGTTCCTGGCATACTTTATCAGAGTTCCTCCCAGAACAAGGTGCATAGAACAGGGCCAGGATCCTGGTAAAACCTGTGCCCCTCTACCAAACCAGCTTGGCTAATTAAAGTCAGCGGGGGCAAGAGCTCCTGAAGTCAGGTTGTGATGGATTCCTGTCCCTTTGCATCTGGAGATGTGGTTTCAAAGTTCAGCGGCAAGGTGGGGCCCTTGTGTCTTCCTCTGCCTTCTTTACGGTGGGCCAGGGCGTTATCTGGCAGAAGTGGGTGTTCATCCGTTGCCTCAAAGCCAGGACTGGGCATGGGCAGCAGCAGGTTGGTTGGTGACACTGCCCCCAAAGAATAGATGTAGCCCAGTACCTGGGTGTGCATGACTCACTTCTGTGCATGTGTTATGGTAAGCTTCTGGGGCCTTGAGGGTGGCAGAATATGTGGGCTGGCACAGCAGATCGGGTCTAAGTAGCCTGGGGCAGCAGAAGCTGTTGCTGATGCCTCACTGGCTTGACCACACATTCTGTCCTCAGCACTGGGGCACAAACCAGGCAGTCCTTTCCCAGATTATAAATGGAGGCTGGCAAAATATCCCGTGTTTGGGGACATCTACCCAGGAACAGATAAGTCCCTGTAGCCATCAGGAGTTGGCCTTTTCCTCAACTAGACCAGGGGCCCATGGTCAGCACATTGTCTCTATCTTTGTCCAAGCACAGCCACAGTGTCCTTGTCCCTTGTCCACAGTCGGATTAGTGCCCAGCACTAACTTCATCTCCATTCCCAAACACAGGTCATCATATGGCCCTCTCTCCAGGAGTTGGCTTGGCAGAGCCTGGAGCTCCTCAGGGCCAGCTTTTGGCTATAGCCGTGTGACTGTGGAGAGCTGCCTCTGGTCTCTGAGTAGGATAGCTCAGCAGAAACCTCCAGCCTAGAAAGAGCTGGCAGGGAGAAGGGGCTCCTGGGGAAGAAGGGGGCCGGGTGGAGCGCTCAACCCCCAAGCCTACTTTTGGTTAAGGGCTATGCAGTTAGCTTGCTCTATAATAGGCCGGCCACAGTAAGAAGCAGGAGGGGTGGAGGAGCTCACAGCAGCCTCATCAGGGTTGTGTCTGTGTGTCTGTTGTGAATCTAGTGTGGGAACCACGGGCACGCGACACAAAGGGAAAATAACGGGAGAACATGCACTTGGCACCACTGGAGGCTCAGAGTTATCCATGCCCACTGCCTGTCTGCCTCTGGACATGGGCGAGCGAAAGAGAAGGCTAGAGTCCAGTGTTCAGTCCCACATAGGAAAATGGACCCTACTTACCTTCCCCTCAGCCTTTACTGACCCAGGACGGAAGAAGACCGCTGTGGCATGTGAGGACTCGGGGCACACCCTCACATGTTCTGGGACACAGCCCATCAAACCACAGGGTAGTAGGAATCAAAGGCCCGAGTTCCCGAACTTCATCCTAAAATACTTAGGCTCCTCCACCCCAGAACCCACAGGCTGCCCGTAGCCAAGCAAAAACAGTAGTCAGGGGCTGCCAGGCGGACAGAATCAGATGACTGGGAGTTGGCCAGAGGATCTGGTACTGGGTCTCCCTACATAACTACCACCAAGAAGGAGGAGCTCACACGTTTCTGGAATCTATCACCTTTAATCATGAATGGAGATTCAGCCTGGTAAGTGGGGAAAAGGGGGCAAAGACAGGTACTGAGGACCCTCTGGGTTAGAGGTAAAGTCTAAGGGTCTGAGTGGGTCAGTGTCGAATACACATGGTGGACAAGAGGGTCATGGTTGGGCAGGGACCAAGGTTCTGTGGTAGGCTCTAACTCCCAGGAGCTGGTGTTGGGCGCCTGGGTTCGGTGACCTTGAACTCTCAGTTATAGTCCTCGTCATCAAACTTGGTGGTGAAGAAAGCCGCAGAGTCTTTGGCCAGCCGGGACAGGTGCAAGGCTCCGGTCACCACCAGCCCAAGGAGCAGCAATGGGGGTACCAGTGTCCACATTGCCGCCAGGATGTTGTAGCATTTAGCTTTGGAGCCATAGTGCCTCGCAGCCTCCAGGTCCCCAGCTATCTTCTGGTCTCGGGCCTGCAGAGCCAAAATGTTACACGTTCTGGTTTCCCCTCATAGGGGACCAGAGACCACCCGGGGCAACTGTATGGCACAGGCTGGACTCCAGAGGGGCATGGCTTGAGGAGATATCCCCTGGGCTGGGCCTATAGTCTCCCAGCTTGGCACAGTTTGGCTCCTGGTAGGGTCCTGAGTCATGATGGCCCCAGCCTAAAGGCTACAGATAGAGAATCAGTGGCCATTGTGGGTCAGGAGTGTCCTTGGGAGCCTCCTGTGGAGAAGAGTTCTAGGAAACCAAGAACTCCATCCCATTCAGGAGCTACAGTGGGAATCCCTCTATGGGCAACCTTTAAGGACTTTACCCTTTTCAGGGGACTTGATAGCCATGCCTGTGAACAGTGCATTCGCCCATTGATGGATAAGCTCTTGTGGTCCCCAAACTTGGTGAGGGACAGTAGCTATACTAACACACCCCTTCGTATACTTTTGTTTTGAATTCCTACCCCGACCCCATGCTCACACATTCTCCCTCCCTAGCCCTTTCCCGCAAGCCTTGAAGCTAACCTTGACCGAGTGGACCAGCGCCAGGAAACCAAGGCAGCACAGGTTCAGGTAGACCGTACTGAAGACTGACCACAGGAGATGGTCTCGTGGCACAGGGCCCGGTGTTCCCACGGAGAGGGCCGTGTGGGCAGCATCATCAGCCTTGCGGGATAGAGCCCGGGGGTCCTCACGGGGATAGGAAGTGTCCATGGGTTCCAGCGCCGTGTCTTCCTAGCTGAGGCTTGTGCTCTCTGAGTACCACCAGGCTTGCTTATAGCGTGACACTACCCTCCCTGGCTGGCCAGCCCCACCTGCTATATATAACACAAATTACAACCTCGGCCTGCCAAGTAGTGTGGCCCGCCCTTGCACCCCAGCATCCCCCACCCCTCTCAAAAGACCCCATCAAAGGCCACCGCGTCACATGGGCAGCGGCTGCTGCGGACCACCCACAAGAGTGCCCCCTGCATGCAGTCTTGACTATTCACAGAAGGCTGCTCCAGGCCGCTGGCTGCAAACAGTTCCATGGTGGACCCTGAGGCTGCCTCAGTTTGAGGGGGCAGCCAGAACTCCCCCTCAGGACCAGAGCTGCATATACCATAGCCCTCCATCTCCAGAACTCAGAACCCAGGCTTTGATCAGGTCGCCTTCTGCCGACAAGCACAAACGGGAGAGCAAACGCGTACTTGTTGGAGGTGAATGCTAAGAAAATAGCAGGCAGAAAGGAATAAGGAAGGAGACTGACTGCCCGTCCCACCACAAACTGTAAGAAGCCCCTCCCCACTCCCCGTGATAGGCATCCCCTCCAGCTCCTGGGCTTGTTAGAGCTGCCCTTCCCAATCCTAAAATCTGAGTGGAATAGTAAAGGGGACCTTAGGGTCGTCCCAGGTCAAACCCTTAGCAAGAGCTAGACCCTGCTCCACACCTCCCCTGCCCAGCCTTCCTCGGGTGTGCAGGCCAAGAGCCTGGCTTACTCGTGCCTGTGCCATTAGGATCACTAGACACCCCCCAAGCAAGCAGTGTTGGGGCCTGCAGAAGAGTCTGCGTGTGTGAAGGAGTTGTCCCTGACCTGAAGCAGGGAGACCTCAGTGGGCAGGGAAGATGACTGGCAGGGACTTAGTCAGAGCATCTGACTCTCAGATGACTTTCTCCAAGGTCTCTTGTCATTTGGTCTCCTCCAGTCCGGGGGCCGGGAAGATGATGAGTGGTATTACTAATCCCAGGTTTATTCCTCCCCCACCAAGTACCTGTATATCAGTGCCCTGGTCTTCCCTGCCTTAAGAGCCACTGTCTTTGGCAGTACTGTTTCTATCTTGTTTCTGCAAGTTCTGTTAATCTCAGAGACTTCTCTTTAAATATTCATTGTTATGAGTTTGAATTATGGATGTGGGGTGGGTATGTGGATATGAGTGCAGGTGCCCGCGAAGTACCAGACTTCTAGAGCTAGAGTTACAGGTAGCGGCGAGCTGCCCCGTGTGAGTGCTAGGAACCAAGCTCAGAGACATCTCTTCAGAAGACAGATCCTGCCTTCTAGTCCTGCTATGTCGTCCCCGTGAGGTTAGCTAGTAAGGTACAGGGAAAGCAAGAGGCCAGCTGCGGTGGCTGGGCTGCCAAAAACAACAGGACACGTGACTACTCAGAAAAAACAAACTGACCAGATGATCACTACCTACCCTTTCCTTCATTATAATAACATCTTCATAGCATCAGAATTGTAAAATCTGCTCTCATTAGCATAAGGACCAAAGAGAGAGAAGATTCTACTAGAGAAAAACTCTTGACATCCCAGGAGTCTCCCCCCTTCCACCCCCACCTTCACATGTGAATAATCAGTCTATCTCCCCCTTAAAAGTTTAGTCATAGGCCAGGAATGTTAATCTCAGGACTCAGGCAGAGCAAGTAGATCTCTGTGAGTTCCTGGTCAGCCTGGTCTACATAGTCCTAGGCCAGCCAGAGCCACTATCTTAAGAAAAAAAAATATATATATATATATACATATATATATCATAATTAATTTTACCCAAAGCAGGCAGTGGTGGTGCACACCTTTAATCTCAGCACTTGGGAAGCAGAGGCAGATGGATCTCTATGAGTTTGAGGCCAGCCTGTTCTACAGAACGAGTTCCAGGACAGCCAGGGCTAAACAAAGAAACTGTGTCTCCAAAAAAACAAAAAAAAAGGAACTATCCAAAATCCCAGTGGTGAAACTACCCAGAAACACTCTCCCAACTCTGAGCATGTTTACTGGGTCTTTCTCTGTCTTTGAGAGCTCTTCACTACCCAGTCTCATACGCTCCACAGATGCTGCATACAAACCTAGACCCAGGCTTCATCGCAGATGTTACACTCACACATCCATCCAGTGGGGCTTTATAAAGTGCACCTGGCTGGGAGTACACTGGGATTCCTCTGCTACTATCCCCAGCCAGTTCTGCAGAGCCCACCCTCACCATGAATATCTAAGGGGGGCAGGACCTACCCGTACCATCCTGTCTGAGGGGAGGAGAGCCCACCCTCACCATCAATGTCTAAAGGGGGCAGGACCTACCCTTACCATCCTGTCTGAGGGGAGGAGAGCCCACCCTCACCATCAATGTCTAAAGGGGGCAGGACCTACCCTTACCATCCTGTCTGAGGGGAGGAGAGCCCACCCTCACCATCAATGTCTAAAGGGGGCAGGACCTACCCTTACCATCCTGTCTGAGGGGAGGAGAGCCCACCCTCACCATCAATGTCTAAAGGGGGCAGGACCTACCCTTACCATCCTGTCTGAGGGGAGGAGAGCTTATCCCTGGGGTTCAGGCTTCTGACCTCCTGCTCTGGGTAGACAGACCACAGTGAGAGTTTCTGGAGCACTGGGGCTAATTTAAGATACTCTGTCTAGCCGGGCGGTGGTGATGCACGCCTTTAATCCCAGCACTCGGGAGGCAGAGGCAGGCGGATCTCTGTGAGTTCGAGGCCAGCCTGGTCTACAAGAGCTAGTTCCAGGACAGGCTCCAAAGCCACAGAGAAACCCTGTCTAAGTCAAGGACACTCTGTGCTCTACAGACAGGAAGGCTGCAGGACAAGCTTAGCACAGAACCAGAGAACAGACGCTCACAGCCAGAGTTGTCGTCATGTGCACTTTATTGAATCCACTGTGGACAGATGCAGGAAGGTAACATTTGCGTACGCGTAGGGTAAAGGAAGGGTCACTGGACGGGCAGCTGTGGACTGTGGCGCGTGGGGCAGGACTAGAATCCAGAATGCGGCATTCTGTGTGAAAAGGCTTGAAAGACAGCCACAGAGGTGGTGGAGACAATAATGATGCAGATTATAACCATTAGGATGCTGAAGATCAGGGAGCTGATATTCAGGCACTTGGCAGTGGAGGCGTAGGCCTGAGCTCCAATCATATCACCCACCATCTTCCTGTCCCTGGACTGAAGGAAACCAGACGTAAGAGGCCCTGGAGCTGAGAGCCAGGTGCTCTGATTCAATTCCCCCATGTCCCCCCTGCCCACTGCAGCCTCCCTCCCTCAGGCCGGGGACCCGCCTCTCTTTTCACGCACACAAACTCAAACGATAGGGGAGGCCTCAGCACTGATGCACACCCTACTTTCCATACAGCTTAGATCCCAGTCTGCAGGGTGAAGGGACATTCCAGGAACGGGGTGGAGAGAGTCTTGGCCCCAGAATCCTCAGACAGCCTCATCTTATCGAACTATAGGAAAGTCTCCAGGCGGACAGACAGACACACACACACAAACAGGAAGTGTACACACAAACTTACTCTCTGACACAAAGGACCCCCCCCATACACACACACCTTGGTGCCATCTAAGTAGATGGAGCTTCAGGCTCCCACACACTGTCCCCCTCACAGTCTCTGCCCCCTCCACCACACTCACCTTCACAGAGTAGGCATAGGCAATGAACCCCAGGCAACAGACGTTCAAGAAGAGTGCATTGAACAGGGACCAGACCACATGGTCAGGCACAGAGACCTCTCTGGGCATGTTGATCACGGTGGTTCTCACCACAGCTGAGTTGTGGGGTTCTCCCAGCTCAGTCACCCCATACTCCTCTTTGATTGTCTCATAGCTTGGGGGAAGTCCGGCATTGGTGCTCATGAAGGCTTGGGTATTATGGCTCATGGTACTGACTCGAACAATCACCCCGTCTGGAGGAGAGGATGGCAGCAGCTACCCTGGCTCTGTAGGCCCGCCCTTTCTCTAAGAGTTTCCTTTTCCTGTTGGTGGGTTTGTCTCTAGAAGGCCTTACTGTAGGGAATTGGCTAGATACTGAAGGGGGCGGCACTAAAGACTTGAGGATCAAATTACTTCAGGACTGGATAGCTGTTAAGGTACAGAGACAGACAAACTTCCTGGGGTCATGACTTGTACTAGGGACAAAACTTGTCCCAAGGTCTCCACCTTCTGCTTAGAATAGGAGTTCTGGAACTTTCCCCAGGCTTGCAAGTCTCCCCAGCCCAGAAAAATAGTTGCAGCACCTCACTGTGCCTGTTCAGAGCCACAGCCAAGCCAAACCCAAACAATCCTCCGCTCTCACGCCCCTTGAACATCCCCAAGCCCAGCCTCACTGCCTGGGCCTCCCCTAATGAAATCCATGCCTCCTCCCACAACCCCCACCCTACCCCTGGCCCAAACAATCTGTTGCAGAGGCTGGGGAATGCTGCCGTCAGTGGAGGAGGGAGGAGCCTTCCGGCCCAGGGCCTGGATGCTCCTGGCTTAGCTGAAGAAGGAAAATTCCAGTCATTTGGCTGCAGCCTGAGAGTTTATGGAAGACAGATGTTTCCCTGCTAGTTGTGAAACAGTCGTTGCTAACGTGAAGCCTGTAGAATAGCCACATGGACACCCCACCCCCAGCCCCCTTCACCTCCCCGCCTCGAGTCTGTCCTGGCAGAAGCAATAAAGAAACTGAGGAACTGTCAGAATCAAGGTAAATTGTCTTGCGGTGAAGGATGCAACAAATCATTTGTCACTGTAACCTATTCAGCAACCACACATTTTTTCCCCTAAGTTGCATCGAGCAGGGCAGTATGGATGAAGGAGCAAATTAATAAACCTAACTCCAGAGCTCCTGCTCACTGCTGGATGTGCAACCCGAGAGACTCAAAAGCTGGAGCAGGGTACAAGTCTGTGATTCCAGTACTTGAGAGATGTGGGCAGTGGGCAGAAGGATGCGTTCAAAGTCATCCTCGGCTACATGAAACTAGCCGGGGCTACATGAAATCTTGCCTCAAATAAATGAATAAATAAGAAGTAAGAAAACTTTAGAAATGACCCAAGGGGGGCGGGAAATGAGCATTTCTCCTAAAATGTGCACAGTGACAACAGGCTCTATATTCTTGTTATCAAGAAATGCTGATGGGGGCTGGAGAGATGGCTCAGGGGTTAAGAGCACTGACTACTCTTCCAAAGGTCCTGAGTTCAATTCTTGGCAACCACATGGTGACTCACAACCATCTGTAATGAGATCTGGTGCCCTCTTCTGGCCTGCAGGTGTACACGCAGGCAGAACATTGTATACATAATAAATAAATAAATCTTTAAAAAAGAAAAGAACATGCAGATCAAAGCCCCAATGTCAAACTGCTCATACCCATTAGATGTGTTAGGGAAAAAGCAGATAGCCATTGTATTTTAGAAGCAAAAAAAAAAAAACCCAGAACTATGACACTGCAGGCTTTGCAGGCATGGGCAGATCTCTTCTTCAACCCATGATCCCACTTCTGTGTCTGTCAGAATGAAAATGTGTCTACGTGCAGACTGTATATCCCACATCTACAGCAGCAATAGAAACAAATTAAATGTCTATCAACTGACAAATGGAACAAATGGGAAAAATCCAGAAAATAGAGTCATTGGGTCACAAAAAGAAAGCCTGGGTATATGCCAAGTCAGGGGTGAGCCTTGAAAACCGTGCTTAGAAGGACAGAAACAGGTAAGTGGTTCCCAGTGTCTAGAGGGGAAAGAGAATGGGGGAGGGTGTCTTGGATTCTTGATTCCCCAATTAGTGGAACTGTTTGGGAAGGGTTCAGAGGTGTGGCCTTGTTGGAGGTGTGTCGCTGGGGATGGGCTTTGAGATTTCAAAAGCTCATGTTAGGCCTTCTGTCTGTCTGTCTCTCTCTCTCTCTCTCTCTCCTGCTGCCTATGTTACAGACCAGGATATAAAGCTCTTAGCTACTGCTGCAGCACCACGTCTGTCTACTTCCTGTCATGATGATCTTGGACTAACGCTCTAAAACTGTAAGCAAGCCCCCAATTAATGTGGGATTTTTCTCTGTATGCTGTAAATGTTTTACTGTTAATAAAGAAGTTCCTTTGGCCTATGACAGGGCAGAATAGAGAAAGGCGGAAAAACTAAACTAAATGCAGGGAGAAAGACGACAGAGTCAGAGAGACTCTATGTAGCTGCCAAAGAAGAAAGACGCCAGTCAACCACTGAGAATACAAGACATGTAGAAAATGAGGTAATGCCACAGCCTTCTGGCAATACACAGGTTAATAAAAATGGGTTTATTTAAAATATAAGAGCTAGTTATGAATATGCCTGAGCCATCGGCCAAACAGTGTTGTAATTAATATAGTTTCTGTGTGATTTTTTTTTGGGGGGAGTGTGGATGGAAGGAAAATGAAAGCAGTTTCTGTTTACACCTAGTTAAATGTGGGGTTTTTTTGTTTTTTTTTTTTAAATAAGAGTAGCCATGGTCGGGGCTGGAAAGATGACTTGGTGGTTAAGAGCACCGGCTATTCTTCCAGAGGACCTGGGTTTGAGTCCCAGCACCCACATGGCAGCTTACAACTTTCTGTAACTCCAACTCCAGGGGATCCGACACCTTCAAACAGATATGCATACAGGCAAAATACCATTGCACAGGCTGGTCTACAAGAGCTAGTTCCAGGACAGGCTCTAAAACTACAGAGAATCCCTGTCTCGAAAAAAAAAAAAAAGTTGTCATGATCATGGTGTCTCTTCCCAGTAATAGGACTGTAACTAAGACCTGTGACCCAAATAAGCCTCATTTACCCAGGATCTCTCCCACCTTCATTAAGGAATTCAAAAGTCTCCCTGCGGCATTTGACCTAACCTAGAGAGGTATCCACATCATTCGAACAATTAGAAAAGTTCCACGGCCGGGCGATGGTGGCGCACGCCTTTAATCCCAGCACTCGGGAGGCAGAGGCAGGCGGATCTCTGTGAGTTCGAGACCAGCCTGGTCTACAGAGCTAGTTCCAGGACAGGCTCCAAAGCCACAGAGAAACCCTGTCTTGAAAAACCAAAAAAAAAAAAAAAAAAAAAAGAAAAGTTCCACGTCTGGATTTTAATACCATCCTGAACTGATGAGGCTCACATACAGAATTCAGATACAGCCAAGCTAGCTTGCATTGCTGGCTCTGATGGAGAACTTTGCAGGTCATATCTATCAGGACACTTACAGGTATAATTCCCCTTTTATTAGAGATAACAGCGCTGACAGTGAGGCAATCAAATAGAAAGGATAAAAGCGCCATAACTATAAATTGTGGAAGAAAATACACAGCTTTTGAGAAACATAATCTATTTTGAGCTGAAACCGTGGGCAACTATGCTAATCTGGATATTGAGAGTCAGAAAGGCCAAGCCATGGGTCTCAGAAAACAGAATCAACAAGTACCAGGCACTCAGCAAACTTCAGAGCTAACTATAAAACTTTAACCAGCTTTTAATACTACTGCCTCCGCCAGATGGCAACACCGAGGATTCTCTACAAAACTCCTGAGTAAAGCAGAGTTTGCTTTGCCTGCAGGGCTGGGTGAGACCTCTAAGGTGCCTCACTTTCCCAGCCTGAGGCTACAAGGCTCTCAGGCGGTAGCAGTTTTATGGTGGCAGACACAAGCTGTTGTAGGAGCCAGATGGTGTGAAAGCTTGTTCAACTGGTCTCCTTGGTTAACCACCCTACTTTCAGCTCTCACCTCTGCCGATGGCTTTTGTTTGAGAACGTGTCAGTACTGTTTGACTGATGATATTGAGGTTTCAGTACCGCTTCCTTGAGTCCTGGACAGACAGGACCTGTGATTGAGTCCTGTCGTTGGTACTTGTGAAGGGGGGGTGGAAGTGTAGGGCCCAGGGCAGCTTTCCCAGAGCAATGTGGTACACAGCTGCCAAGATGAGTTCTATAGATCAGCAGGAAGACAGGCCTGAGTCTCAGTTCACCCTAGGGCAATGCTAAGCCTTAGACTCCCTCCTGTTCCCATTTTATCCTGGAACCTGTTCCTTGCCTTTGCAGCTAGACACAAACTTGTTCCGTTTTTACCCTCAGAATGACTGATTCAGCTTCTTTATTAACTTCAATTCAAAGTCGTTACAGAGCGTGGAGTTCTAGTCTTGTGAAAGGTGCTAACGTATTGTAGACTGTTGGGAAGTACAAGTTAGTCAGTCATCCCTGAGATACTGATATAATTAATTACGGGAATAAGCCTTATTTAGGTCCCTGTATATGTTTTCAAAGTCAAACTTAAAACAAGCAATGAGAGGGCTGGAGAGATGGCTCAGTGGTTAAGAGCATTGCCTGCTCTTCCAATGGTCCTGAGTTCAATTTCCGGCAACCACATGGTGGCTCACAACCATCTGTAATGAGGTCTGGTGCCCTCTTCTGACCTGCAGGCATACACGCAGAAAGAATATTGTATACATAATAAATAAATAAATAAATACATACATACAAGTAATGAGAAACAAAGTTTGTCTAATCAGACATACCTAGGCAGCCCTCATACTTCAGAGATCTGCAGGATATGGCATTTAAAATAATGATTAAAAGGCTTATTATATTGGACAGAGACTCGGAGATCCTAGCAGCGGCCTAAGGGCTCCAAAGAAGATTACGGACACCATGATGTCTCCACCTGGATTACGATGACGCTGACACTGGGCGAGGTGCCCCAGTACAACCCCTGCTGCCAGGACCCGGTCCAGACTGTGAACAGACAGCGGAACATTGGAGAACTGATTGTACCGCTTTTGCTCTGACAAAATAAGGTCAGTCTTTTCCATGTCCCACTTCCACAGGAAAAATATTTCACCTTATGGGCCTGGCTAAGACTGTAAGACTGCTGTTCTGGATACTTCTGCCTCCAGTGCTATGGAGACCTGGGTATGGCTAACTGTATATGGACTCTGATCCCTATCATTTTTAATAGATTTGGAAACGACTTGGTCAGTACTCAGATATAATTGATTTATCATTCTGGGATACCTGATAGTATTGATGGCTAGGGCAGTCATAATGTCAGTTTAGCAGCTAAAGTTATCCAGATCCTTCCACAAAGCTATAGCCAGCTTGTTAGCTCATCCTAAAGCTACTAGGTCTCTTTTAAAAATGTTTTAAGATCTGAGGATATAAAAGTTTATAAGCTTTGAAGGTCTAAAAATAAATGATTTAAGATGTGAATACAGGTTAAGATATGGAAAATGTTTCTGATTTCCTTCCCCCCTCTATGGTAGAGTTTTATTAAGCTGATAGAGCAATGAGTACTTACTGTTAGCCCAGAAGCTCAAGGTTTTAGATTTATTCTAGTTGCCATTTAAATATGAACTAAATGGTGTTTCTCATTAGGCCAAAGGCATCTCTGTCCAAATCATGTGTGGTTCTCTGGACAGCAGAAAAATATACATGCTTCTAACCAAAATCTGTAGTTTTTGCTAGGGCTCAAAGGTCTGAGTCTATTCCTTCTGTTTACAGATACCTGTTATCTGCTCCTTGTCTACAATATGGATTTTTCTTTATCCTTTTTTTTTTTTTTTGATTTTTTGAGACAAGGTTTCTCCATAGCTTTTTGGTTCCTGTCCTGGAACTAGCTCTTGTAGACCAGGCTGGCCTCGAACTCACTGAGATCCGCCTGCCTCTGCCTCCCGAGTGCTGGGATTAAAGGCGTACGCCACCACCACCCAGCTGGATTTTTCTTTTTATTTTTCCCATGGCAAAGACTGCTTTATTGCTGACAGTTAGTACACGTCAATAAATAGTGATCCCCAAAGAGCTCAGTTACTCATCAGATTCCTGGTCCATCAAGTGCTGAATGCAATTGAACCATGTGAAGCCTGGGAAGACGAAGTCAGTTCTGCTTCTTGGGAAATGCAGCCATGGCTAACTGATAGATGGCGGCCGGCGTATGCTGTTCCACCAACTGTCAGAGCCATTGTGAGTCTGTAGGGGAGGGCATCAGAGGCCCCGCCCTTCAGATGCACTGGAGTTTCATTATCATCCTGAAACAGCTTTTGTTTCTCTGGAACTTTGTTTTCAAAATCCCTCCGTGAAGTAGTGCTGATGGTCCTCTGGGCAATCTGACGGAGGGCCAGCAGATTCCGCAACATCTTGGCTCAGCTGCTGCCCACCAACCGCGACTACTGAACGCCCTGGATTTTTCTTTAAGTACATAAGTTTTAACTTCTGTTCCTAGTTCAAACTTATCTCAATAGGCTCCCATTTGGCTGGCAGACGCATATAAGCATCAGTTGCCCACTCCAACCTGCTCTGAATGCAGCAAGTCCTGGACTTCCCAAAAGCTGATATGGACCAGTTCAGCTGATATATATGAATGCTCCCTGTCCCTTCAACGGAATCTGATGAGTGCCCCATTGCCTGAATTTCCTCCCTACCTTTGGCTAGCCTTTCAACCTGCTTGGGCCTTGATGACAATGCCCCAAAGTCATCTTGAAGTAGTTACAGAAAGGAACATGTTGTCCCATGCTCCCTGCACAGAATAGGTTGAAAGGCTGAGACAAGGGGGAACTCCCAGGCATGGGGGACAAAATAACTACCCATAGTGCTGGTTGATATACCAGAACAATAGGCCCAGAGTTGTCAATTAATGAATTTATTAAATAAAATAGTTCTTAGGTCCCAATGATACCTCACTAAAACCATGGGCAAGCGGGACCCATGATTGGGTCCTGTCATCGGTGCTTATGAAGGGTAAATGTAGGAGCCAGCCAGTATCGGACTCAGCCATCGATAAGTTTAACGGAGACCTGAGTCTCAGTAGTTTACCCTGAAGCAACACCTGGTTACAGGAAGAACCACAAACTGAGATTGCCCGAGCACCACCCAAGAACAGACCATCCAAAGGAAATGCCTAAGGTTCTAACCATTGTAGATAGGATCACCTGCCAGCACACACTCACCAGGACACCCCGAGATAAATGTCAGCCAATCAGGGGTCCTGAACCTTAGAAATTCCTCACCCTCACCTTTACTACTATAAAAACCCTACTCTAATTGAGCTCGGGGCTCTCCATTTATTCCAATACATTGGACACATGGAGAGACTGAGTTTGCAAACTTGTACAAAATAAAGGCTCTTTGCTTTTACATCCGGAAGTCAGCCTCCTTGCTGATTTTGGGGGGACTTTGCAGATCTGGGCATAACATCTGTCAGGTATGCAACAGTGAGACTTGGGTCATAGACTCTGAGTTACTTCCACGTAATTCCAAGTCAGCCTCAAAAGTGGAACTCATTGTCTTGGCTAGGGCTCTCCAGCTGGGGGCAGGAGTGACTTAAAATATACACAGAGCCAGCCTGTGCATTCCATGTGACCTATGTCCTAGCAGCAATCTAGAGAGGACAGGCTGATTAAAGATGCCCCGAGATGTTGGCCCTAATATTCATCATCTTGACTCCAACCTAGGTGACTATATACATTGCAAGACCCATTTTAAAAACAACACCAGGAGCCAGGCTGTGGTGGCACACACCTTTAATCCCATCATTCAGCAGGCAGAGACAGGTGGATCTCTGTGAGTTTGAGGCCAGCCTGGTCTACAGAGTGAGTTCCAGGACAGCCAGGACTACAATGAGAAACCCTGTTCAAAGCTGCTTACCTTCCAACCTCACTCTCCCATGTCCACAAGATACTCCTCAGGAAACCCAACAGACTTTAGATTGAAGCTTTTCAGTCAGTCCAGAGAGGTATTTTCAAAGCAGTCCTCCAAAAACCTTTTGTTCCTTGACTTCTCCCAATATCTAGAGAGGCTTGACTTTTGAAAGAAACCAATCACAGGATGTAAATTAAGCTGAGGACAAAGACAGAACATAATTAAAGTGGCAAGAAAGAGATTTTAGTGGGGCTGGAGAGATGGTTAAGAGGTTAAGAGCACGGTGGGATTCCCCTCTATGTACATGTCTTATTATCATTGGTTAATAAAGAAGCTGCTTTGACCTATGGCAGGACAAAATAGACTGGGATAAAAAACTAAACTGAATGCTGGGAGAAAGAAGACAGAATCAGAGAGACGCCATGTAGCTGCCAATGGAGAAAGAAACCATTCTGGTAAGCCACAGCCTCATGACAATACATAGATGAATAGAAATGGGTTAATTTAAGATATAAGAACTAGGTAGGAAGCTGGGCGGTGGTGGCGCACATCTTTAATCCCAGCACTCAGGAGGCAGAGGCAGGTGGATCTCTGTGAGTTCCAGGCCAGCCTGGTCTAGAAGAGCTAGTTTCAGGACAGGAACCAAAAAGCTACAGAGAAACCCTGTCTCAAAAAAAAAAAAAAGAACTAAGTAGGAATACACCTAAGCCATCAGCCAAGAAGTGTTGTAATTAATATAGTTTCTGTGTGATTATTTGGGTCTGGCAACTGGGAAACAAAGGCACAGTCTCCACTTACAGTACTGGCTGATCTTCCAGAGGTCCTGGGTTCAATTTCCAGCAACCACATGGTGGCTCACAACCATCCATAATGAGATATGGTGCCCTCTTCTGGCTTGCAGGCATACATGCACACAGAATGCTATATACATAATAAAATAAATCTTTTTAAAAGAGAAAGAGAGAGAGAGAGAGAGAGAGAGAGAGAGAGAGAGAGAGAGAGATTTTAGGAGCTAAGAGTTTAAATTTTCAACATTTGTATACATAACAAAGGCAATATACAGCAAGCCAACAGCCAACATCAAACTAAATGGAGAGAAATTCAAAGCGATTCTACTAAAATCAGAAACAAGACAAGGCTGTCCACTCTCTCCGTATCCTATTCAATATAGTACTCGAAGTCCTAGCTAGAGCAATAAGACAACAAAAGGAGATCAAGGGGATACAAATTGGGAAGTAAGAAGTCAAGCTCTCACTATTTGCTGATGATATGACATTATACATAAGTGACCAAAAAAATTCTACCAGAGAACTCCTACAGCTGATAAACACCTTCAGTAATGTGTCAGGATACAAGATCAACTCAAAATAAAATCAGTAGCCCTCCTATATACAAATAATAAAGAAGCTGAGAAAGAAGTCAGAGAAGCATCACTCTTTATAATAGCCACAAACAACATAAAATATCATGAGGTAACTCTAATCAAACAAGTGAAAGACCTTTAACTCTTTGAAGAGCAAAATTGAAGAAGATATCAGAAAATGGAAAAATCTCCCATACTTATGCTTCCATTAACATAGTAAAGATGGCAATTTTACCAAAAGCAATCAACAGATTCAATGCAATGCCCATCAAAATTCCAGCACAATTCTTCACAGACCTCAAAAGAATACTCAGCTTCATATGGAAAAACAAAAAACCAAAGATATCCAAAACAACCCAGTGCAATAAAGGAGCATTTGGAGGCATCACCATCCCTGACTTCAAACTCTGCTATACAACTATAGTAACGAAAACCAACTTGGCATTGGTATAAAAACAGACAGGTGGATCGATGGAATTGAATAGAAGACCTTGATATTAACCACACACCTATGAATACCTGATTTTTGACAAAGAAGCTAAAAATATAAAATGGAAAATAGAAAGCATCTTCAAAAAATGGTGCTGGCATAATTGAATGTCGACATGTAGAAGAATACAAATAGACCCATATCTATCTCCATGCACAAAACTCAAGTCCAGATGGATCAAAGACCTCAACATAAATCCATCTACACTGAATGTCATAGAAGAGAAAGTGGGAAGTAGCCTTGAACTCACTGGCACAGGAGACCACTTCCTAACTATAATACCAGTAGCACAGACACTGAGAGAAACAATTAATAAATGGGACCTCCTGAAACTGAGAAGCTTCTGTAAAGCAAAGAACACAGTAAGTCAAAATGGCTGACTACAGAATGAGAAAAGATCTTCACCAACCCCACATCTGACAGAGGGCTGATCTCCGAAACAAACAAAGAACTCAAGAAACTAGACAGCAAACTACAAAAGAAATCCAATTTAAAAGATGGAGTACAGATCTAAACAGAGAATTCTCACCAGAGGGATCCCTAATGGCCGAAAGACACTTAAGGAAATGCTCAGCATCCTTAGTCATTAGGGAAATGCAAAGCAAAACAACTCTGAGATTCCATCTTACAGATGATATACCTGAGATACACCTGTCAGAATGGCTAAGATCAAAAACACTGATGACAGCTTATGCTGGAGAGGATGTGGGGTAAGGGGAACACTCCTCCATTACTGTGGGAGCGCAAGCTGGTACAGCCCCTTTGGGTATCAGTATGGTGATTTCTCAGAAAATTAGTAAACAACCTTCCTCAAGACCCAGCAATACCACTCTTGGGCATATACCCAAAGGATGCACACTCACACCACAAGGACATATGCTCAACTGTGTTCATAAAGCACTATTCATAATAGCCAGATCTAGAAACAACTTAGATGCCCCTCAATCAAAGAATGGATAAAGAAAATGTGATACATTTACACAATGGAGAACTACTCAGTGGTAAAAAAAAATGACATAATTAAACTTTCAGGCAAATGGACAGAACTAGAAAAAAACATCCTGAGTGAGGTAACCCAGACCCAGGAAGGCAAATACAGTACGCACTCACTCATTAGTGGATACCAGACATAGAGCCAGCCTACAGTCCACAACCCCAGAAGCTAGAACCCTCCTCCAGAAACAGATGAAAGCAGATGCAGAGATCCACAGTTAACCACCAGGCTGAGCCCCCAGAGTATAATCGAGTGAGGGATGAGCAATAAATATGAGCAAAGGGGTCAAGACCATGATGGGGATACCCACAGAATCAGGGGACCCGAGCTAGTAGGAGCTCACTGACTCTGGACCGACAGCAGGGAACCTGCGTAGGACTGAACTAGGTTCCTGAATGCAGGTGACAATGGTGTGGCTTGGGCAGTCTGTGGGGACACTGTCAATGGGACCAGGAGCTAACCTAATGCATGAACTGATTTTGTGGAGCCCACTGTCTATGGAGAGAGACCTTGTTCAGCCTAGGCACAGTGGGGGAGGGGGGCTTGGTTCTGCCTCAATAAGGTGAAGGGACAGAAATTAGTTGACTTCCCAGGGAAGGCCTTACCCTCTTGAGGAGCAGATGAGGGGTGGGGTGGAGGGAAAGGGGGAACAAGAGGAGAGGAAGGAAGGGGAACTGAGATTGGAATGTAAGAAAGAAAGAGAGAGGGGGGAGGAAGGGAAGGAGGGAGGGAGAAAGAAGAAAAAGAGAGAGAGAGAGAGAGAGAGAGAGAGAGAGAGAGAGAGAGAGAGAGAGAGAGAGAAAAGGAAAATTTTAAAAAAAAGTTTAAACTTTCATAGAAAATCTACTCAGGAGTTGTCCTAGTCACGTCTCTACCCCATTTTGTTTAAGATACTCTAGTATTTTGACATTTACTCTGATTTTTGAGAGTCTTTTCTCTAAGTCTGTGCTGACTAGTTTATATATGAACTTGAAACAAGCTATGGTTATTTGGGAAGAAAGAGTCTTTAAAAAACACTAGTGCTGGGCGGTTGGGAGGCACACCTTTAATCCCAGCGCTAGAGAGGCAGGGGCAGGCAGATCTCTGTGAGTTTGAGGCCAGCCTGGTCTACAGAGCGAGTTCCAGGACAGTCAGGACTGTTAGGTAGAGAAACCTTGTCTCAGAAAACCAAAAAAGAAAAAGAAAAAAAGAAAAGAAAATTCCTGCATAAAATTGGCCTGTGAGCAACCCTGTAAGGCATTTTCTTGATGGATGATTGATAGGGAAAGGCCTGATTCATTGTGGGCGGTGCCAACCCTGAGAAGGTGGTCCTGGATGGTACAAGAAAATAAGCCAGGCAAGCCATGGGGAGCAGGCTGGTAAGAAGTACTTGAGTACACTCCCCCATTGCTTCTGGATGGGTTCCTGCCTCCAGGTTCCTGCCTTCATTTCCTGTCCTGACTTCCCTGGATGACAATAACCGACTACAAACTGTAAAATGAAATAAACCCTTTCCTCACCCAGTTGCTTTTGGTCATGGTGTTTAACTGAAGCAACAGAAATTCTAACTAAGACGGTCTTATAATGTATAGAGTCCTGATTGTTTAGGTGCTCAACCCAGCAAAGGTAAAGAAGGCTTTTTCTGGGGAAACTCAAGATAAAAGAACATGAGCAGGGGGCTGGAGAGATGGCTCAGTGGTTAAGAGCATTGCCTGCTCTTCCAAAGGTCATGAGTTCAATTCCCGGCAACCACATGGTGGCTCACAACCATCTGTAATGAGGTCTGCTGCCCTCTTCTGGTCTGCAGACATACACACAGACAGAATATTGTATACTGTATACATAATAAATAAATAAATATTAAAAAAAAAAGAACATGAGCAACCTAACTATGAGCAGGGCCCTGGCACATGTCACCGCCCGCATTTCCTGTGGGAAAGTTGAATGTGGTTGATGTTAGGAAAAATCTTAAGAAGAGCCTCTCTGCCGATGCAAAATAACTCCAATTAAACCAGATTAAACCAGATTAGACCAAATCAAAAATGCCCACATTTAATGAATGCCACGCTCCTGAGTGAGTGAGCATGGTGAGGAACAGAGAGAGACAGAAGGGGGGGCACTCAAAACCTGAAACCACTTATTCCTACCCCACACACACCTAAATAGCCTGTGGGAGTGGGCCTGATCTTCCCCAGGGAGGGGTCAGCGCTTGGCAGGCTGGGAGTTGGAGTCCGGATCAAGGCAACTCCCAGGCCAGCGGCTGGGTGATGCTTCCAATCAAGCCAGACTTCTTGGAATAGGGGTGTCAGAGGGCTGGGGTCTCGCTGGCTCAAGTCTGGTTACTTCCTGTGGGCATGGGACAGTGTGGGAGAAGGAGGAGCTGGGAGTTGAGTTTATGCTCAGCAAGAGGTGTGGCTGGAGCGGTATCCGGTTTACTGTTATCCTGGGGTCCTTAGGCAGCTGCATTTGAGGGAGATGAGAAGGCAGGTGGCTAGGAGAAAAAAATATTGTTATTATTGGCCCTATGAAATGGGGCTAGCCATGGGATGGGACACAATAGCAGATAAAAACCAGATTTTAGTTGACAGGTGTCCTTGATCCAGAAGAGTTGATACCAATGGTGAAGCCCCAGGAGCTGTTGCAAGGTGTTGGGCATTATCTGGAGAGCACTTTGTGGGGTGGTATTGGCCCAGGCAGCAGAAGTGACCTGTAAAATATTCTTGAAATTGACTGGGGTTAGCAAAAGGCTCTGGAGACTGTTAGTTTTCATACACCTGAAACCTGTTGATCCTGAACTACAAAGCCTGTTAAAGAGGCACACCTGTCTGCATTTTAGCAGGAAACTTTACAAAGAAAGTAATGAGCTACTAGTACCTTCAAATGCCCTTAGACAGATCTGGGAGGGATAAAATGAGCCAGCTTTTTTAACTACGCAGGCAATCCCAAATCCTCTCCTTGGTCCTTAGAGAACACCAGTCTTAGAAGCAGTGCTTGCCGTTGGCTGCTGAGTACAAGAGGCCCAAAGATTTTTCCTCTGGGGGAAAGATTTAGTCTACCTGTCTTGGGAGGATGAGAAGATCTATTCCCCAAGTGAAGCATCCAGGAAGCTGAAGAGATGAGAGGCCACTTTTTGCTGCAGGGAGGGGGGGTGCCAAACCAAGGGCAAGGCCTGGAGGCAGAAGGTCTTTTGTCTTCTAGGAGGCGCTAAAGGGTGCTGCAGAAGCTGGCAGGTCTGTAATAGAAGCTCTTTTATTAAAATGCCATACCCTCCCATCTGTAAAGGGGCTTGAGAACTAGGTACCATTACCTGTTCGTTGAGTCTCCAGTATGCACAAGCTCAAGGTCTCTTAAAGATTATTGGGAAGCCGGGTGGCGCACGGCTTTAATCCCAGCACTTGGGAGGCGTAGGCTTGCGGATCTCTCTAGTTCAAGGTCACCCTGATCTGCTTAGTGTGTTC
The DNA here is from genome assembly GCF_037038515.1 of Microtus pennsylvanicus. Classification (NCBI taxonomy): domain Eukaryota; kingdom Metazoa; phylum Chordata; class Mammalia; order Rodentia; family Cricetidae; genus Microtus; species Microtus pennsylvanicus. The sequence goes on from NC_134583.1 coordinate 82,087,795, forward strand.
CGGGGACAGCCAGAGCTATCTAAGGGGGGGGAGAGAGAGAGAGAGAGAGAGAGAGAGAGAGAGAGAGAGAGAGAGAGAGAGAGAGAGAGAGAGAGAGACATGGGGGTGGGGGTGGGTTAACACCTGCGACCTGTGTCTGTGTTACCCTCTCAGTACAGTTCTCACTCCGGGCAAGGGCCTGGAGATTGAAAGAACACACAAGAGACCAGGGTCTTTTGAAAGGAGATCAGCTGACTGCCAGTTATTCAACCTTGAGGAAATCCTTAAATACCTAGCTGCAGCACAAGGAATTCTCCCACCAGCCTGGTGGGAAATTGCCACACCCCACCCAAGATGGAGTAAACAATGCCCTACAGCTAATCACCAGGCGGGGCTGAGGGAACACAGGAACAAACAGAAGGTTTTAGCTGGCTGACCAGAAACTGTCCTCAAGATGAACCCTAGGGGGCTGGAGAGATGGTTCAGAGGTTAAGAGCACTGGCTGATCTTCCAGAGGTCCTGAGTTCAATTCTCAGCAACCATATGGTGGCTTACAACCATCTATAATTTGATCCGGCTCCCTCTTCTGGCATGCAGACTGAACACTGTGTAATAATAAATATTAAAAAAAAAAGTTCTGGAGGGCTGGAGAGATGGCTCAGTGGAAAAAAAAAAGATGAACCCTAGGAGCAGGGGTAGACCCATCTGTCCTGTGTGTGTGTGTGTGTGTGTGTGTGAGAGAGAGAGAGAGAGAGAGAGAGAGAGAGAGAGAGAGAGAGAGAGAGAGAGAGAGACCCTGTTGTTCTGTGTAGCAGCTCTGGCTGTCCTGGAACTGTGGATAATTCTGGCTTTGAACTCAGAGCTCTGCCTGCCTCTTTCTCCTGAGTGCTGGGATTAAAGGCATCAAAATCCCAGTAAAATTCTTTTTTTTTTTTTTTTTTGGTTTTTCGAGACAGGGTTTCTCTGTGGCTTTGGAGCCTGTCCTGGAACTAGCTCTGTAGACCAGGCTGGTCTCGAACTCACAGAGATCCGCCTTGCCTCTGCCTCCCGAGTGCTGGGATTAAAGGCGTGCGCCACCACCGCCCGGCTAGTAAAATTCTTCAAAGACCTCAAAAGAACGGTACTCAACTTCATTTGGAAAAGCAAAAAACCCAGGATAGCCAATACAATCCTGTAAAATAAAAGAACTTCTGGAGGCATCCCAATCCCTGACTTCAAACTCTACTACAGAGCCACAGTACTGAAAACAGCCTGGTATTGGCATAAGAACAGACAGGAGTACCAATGGAACCAAATAGAACACCCAGATAAGCCGGGCGATGGTGGCGCACACCTTTAATCCCAGCACTCGGGAGGCAGAGGCAGGCGGATCTCTGTGAGTTCGAGCCCAGCCTGGTCTACAGAGCTAGTTCCAGGACAGGCTCCAAAGCCACAGCGAAACCCTGTCTCGAAACCCCCCCCAAAAAAAAAGAACACCCGGATATTAATCCACACATCTTCGAACACCTGATCTTTGATAAAGAAGCAAAAAATATCAAATGGAGAAAAGAAAGCATATTTAACAAGTGATGCTGGCATAACTGGATATCAACATGTAGAAGAATGAAAATAGACCCATATCTATCACCATGCATAAAACTCAAGTCCAAATGGATCAAAGACCTCAACATAAACCCAGCCACACTGAACCTTATAGAAAAGAAAGTGGGAAGTACACTTCAGTGCACTGGCACAGGGAACCACTTCCTAAATAGAACCCCAGCAGCACAGACACGGAGAGAAACAATTAATAAATGGGACCTTCTGAAATTGAAAAGCTTCTATAAAGCAAAGGATATGGTCAACAAGACAAAACGACAGCCTACAGTGTGGGAAAAGATCTTCACTATCCCCACATCAGACAGAGGTCTGATCTCCAAATATACAAAGAACTCAAGAAATTGGACACCAAAAGATCACATAATCTAATAAAAAAAATGGAGTACAGACCTAAACAGAACTCTCAACAGAGAAATCTAAAATGGCTGAAAGACACTTAAGGAAATGTTCAACATCCTTAGTCATCAGAGAAATGCAAATCAAAACAACTCTGAGATTCCATCTTCCACCTGAAAGAATGGCCAAGATCAAAATCACTGATGACAACTTATGGTGATGAGGTTGTGGGGGAAAGGGAACACTCCTGCATTGCTGGTGGGAATGCAAGCTGGTACAGCCCGTTTGGATGTCAGTGTGGCGATTTCTCAGAAAATTAGGAAACAACCTTTCTCAAGACCCAGTAATACCACTTTTAGGTATATATCCAAAGAATGCTCAATCGTGCCACAAGGACATGTGCTCAACTATGTTCATAGCAGCTTTGTTTGTCATAGCCAGAACCTGGAAACAACCTAAATGCCCCTCGATCGAAGAATGGATAAGAAAAATGTGGTCCATTTACACAGAAGATAAAAAAAAATAATGACAGCTTGAATTTTGCAGGAAAATGAATGGAGCTAGAAAACATTATTTTGAGTGAGGTAACCCAGACACAGAAAGACAATTATCACATGTACTCACTCATAGGTGGTTTTTAAAGCCAGCCTACAAACCACAATCCCAGAGAACTTAGACAACAATGAGGACATTAAGAGAGACTTACATAGATATAATCTACATGAGAAGTAGAAAGTAGAAAAAGACAAGATCTCCTGAGTAAATTGGGAGCATGGAGACCTTGGGGGAAGATTGAAGCGAGGAGGGGAGAGGCAGGGAGGGAAGCAGAGAAAAATGTTGAGCTCAATAAATATCAATAAAAAAAGGAATTAAAGCTGAAAGAAAAAAGGCACTTAGGTGCCGAACAGCATGCTCAGATGCCCTCCTTGGATGACCAGTCTTTAGAGTTAGTATATGATAGAAATTGACATCTATTTTTCTCAAGATACTATTGTTACATTTTCTGTATCACCAGTGGCTAAAATGATTTTTTTCATTGATTTAACCAAATAAATAAAAAAGTACAAAAAAAGATTCATCTTATCGTGAGTCAGAACAACATCCTGAACAAATTTACAGTTTACTAAAAGAGTTGGACCTAAGTCTCATGCAGAGCGTTCATCTTCCGCTGCACCCCAAACTTGGCACCTAATAACCGTTTGTGCCTGACTCAAGTTCCTGGGAAACAGGTTCCGAGCAACCCAGAGTCCTCAGTCCCCACACAGAAATGTGCAGCGTGACTTCCTGCTTTGTTATGATATGATTGAGTACTGATTTTGGCATCTGTAACCCGCTTAGCAGATATTCAAGGGCTATTTTAGGGTCACCTGACTGCCTAAGCTTGACAGGGCAGAACAACTCTCTCTGGTTCCTGTCTCTTGCTTGCCGCAGATCATCAAGGACTTCTTGCCTTGTTCACCCTTCAAAGCCCTTCTTGCACCCGCCTCTAGGCCGCGCATCTCTGATTTGTTTGGAGACAGCTGCCCTGCTAGGAGCTTTCATAAATTTGACTAATAATCTGAATTGAGTCTGAGGGTCTTTCTTTTCCCGGTGGTTCTGAATGCTATAACAATGGAATAACCTTAATTACCTGTCCACGTGTTGTGAAACTGTAAAGTTCTTGTCTGCCATTGGTTCTAGGAAGGCTTTATAGGTGCTTGGGTTTTTTGTTTGTTGGTTTGTTTTGTTTTGTTTTTTAAGTACTTTTATATTTTCCCCTCCTTGGTCCCCCGAGAGTCTAACAATTACATTCCAGCAGGAGATGGTCACCATAATAAAGTTTACAGTCACCTCAGATGGTGAACTTAGAACTTAGTGATAAAGGCAGAAGGGAAGATGCAGTGTGCCAATAATTCTTACGTGTTAACTCTGCAGCTACAACTTAGAATACAAAAGACACCTGCTCCCCTGAAGAACTAGGAGTCAACAAACAGCTGCTTTTGCCTAGGGGGCAGAAGAGTAAGAAGAGAGAAAGAGATGATGTTCAATAGTACAACATGGACAGGAGACTTGCAACCAGGACCAGCGATGGCAGGCTGGAGCATTATATTCCAGAGAGGTCAGATATGGGGAAGGGGCCATGTACCTGGGTGATGCTAAGATCTTCACTGTTCCTTTTTTTTGGATTTTTCGAGACAGGGTTTCTCCATAGCTTTTGGTGCCTGTCCTGGAACCAGCTCTTGTAGACCAGGCTGGCCTTGAACTCACAGAGATCCACCTGCCTCTTGAGTGCTGGGATTAAAGGTGTGTACCACCACCACCGCCCGACTATTTGTTTCTTGAGTTACCTAATATGAATGTCCCAAGTGTGAGAGAGTGTGTATATGTGGACAGGGTGAGGGGACAGCTGGGAAGAGTTATGTGGTGGGGAGGAAGGAGACCAGGAAGAGGGAAAGCCAAGGAGGGAGCAGAGCTGCCAGTAGAGGGATGGATGGTATTAGACAAGGTGGAATGTGCCCAAAGGAGGAGTCATCAGGGACATCATGTTGGGCTGAATTTGAGAAGGATGGGTGAGTATCAGAATCCAGCCAAGCATCAATGGCATTCCTATCAAAGATGAGGGTCTGAAGATCAAATTTAGATCCGTTATTGAGAATGCATCCCAGAGGTGAGTTTTTATATATATTTATTTATTATGTATACAATATTCTGTCTGTGTGTATGCCTGCAGGCCAGAAGAGGGCACCAGACCTCATTACAGATGGTTGTGAGCCACCATGTGGTTGCTGGGAATTGAACTCAGGACCTTTGGAAGAGCAGGCAATGCTCTTAACCACTGAGCCATCTCTCCAGCCCCGCCACAGGTGAGTTGGAGGGATGGAGAGTAGGATCCTAGAAGGCCATGGGTACCGCCTCCTGATGCTTTCCGCGGTGAGACGCTGTCCCGGTGCACTGACTTGGCTGAGATGTGACTTGGACTAGGGTGTCTTCTGAAAACAAGGACTCTCAGCCCACAGAGGTAAAGCAGCTTCTTTCCTGAGCCGTATTAGTCCTATTGGGTATGATCCCTCAAAGGGAGACTCATAACTCCAAAGTACCACGTAAGCCACCTGCAGGAGAGCTGCCTGCAGCTTTGCCTCCAAGTGCCCCTCCCTCCTGTGGCCTGGCCTGAAGGCGCCCGCCGCGGTCCTCCACAACACATTTCACCAGCTGCTCCTCTTAGACCTCCGCCTCCTTCGCGGATTTTATGTAGATGTGATTTCCTAGAAGGTGATATTAGATGCTAATCATCTCTTGCATCTGAAACGCCAATCGTAAGTAAAAAATTAAGTGCTAAGGGCTTTGAAAAATTGAAATCAGTTTGCTGCAGGGTCATCAGAGGTAGAAATGAACAATGAACAGGGAGACAGAGGGCATTTCCCAGACAAGGTTTTCATCAGGGGCTTTTACTTCAGAGGAAAAAGGGAAAGAGCAAGGAGGCTTGGGAGGATGAGGGAGGGGCGGCTCTGTCGCTTCCTTCCTTTTAAGTACACTACGGAGGTGAGGTGGTGGCTCTTAGCAGACAGTCTTGACAAGGCCAGTGCATTCAAGAAGGTACAGCGAGGACTAATGCCACTAATCAACTTAACCACATCGAGAAGGAACTGAAACCCGAGCAGTGAATGGAGCATGCCTGGGAGGGATCTTTATTTTTTCTTTTTTAATGGGATTATCAGAAGTCAGAAGACCCACCCTAAATCTGGGCCACACCTTCTGGTCGCAGCCCACATAAAAGGACACGAGAGAAGGAAGCCTTTGGTTTTTGCCTGCTTGCCTGCACTCTCACTGAAAACCTTCATCTCCCCTGTTCCTGGGACATTGCTTTGCTGGTATTAGAACCTACTTCTTCAGGATTCCAACCCAGCTCTCTAGGACCGCCCTGGGACTCTAGCATCAAAAGCTGACGCTTTGGGTCTTGTGGACAACTACTGGATCCTTGCCTTTCCACCAGGAGACAGCCACTGCTGGACCGCTCGGACCACAGCCTGTAAGTCATTCTAATTTAACCCTTCCCCCCCCCTTTTTTTTCTCCCATGTGTAGCTGTTTTGGCCAGGATTCGGGATACAGTTACCTTGTTTTTCCACTTCAGCTTCTAGAATGAGTATGCTACAAAAGTAAAAGCAAAGTAACTAAAAATACAGACGCATGAGCTCTCTCTCGGCCCTGTTTGTACAGAAAGTAGATGCTCCCTATTGTCTGTCGCAAGGAACGGAGTAAAATACACACAAAAAAGCTGTCATTCCTCAAAGCACACCAAAGGGTGATCACGCTGCTCCCTTCTCCTTCCTGTAAGCTACACACTCAGGATCACTGACGTCATTCCTTCTCCCTAGTGGAGAGTGAGCTGTTGCCTCCAGCCTCTGGGGATTCCTTTGATGGCTTGAAAAGGACTAGGAGGCCCTTAGAGAAAACCTGAAACCATTATTTGTTCTTAACTCCCCAGTCCCTAGGATACACAATTTACAAACATTAGGAAGTGGTTTTCTGAGAAACGGACCCCACTGGGGAGAAGGCAGGCCCACTGTGCAGGCACCTCCAGACTCCTCAGCCTGGGTCACATTTCCCAATTCCGTCTTCATTCACAGCTCTTGCCTCAAAAGCCAAGCCATGCCTAAGGAGCAGCAAGTCATGGGTCCGCTGAGGGGTCCCCACAGCTCAACTTCTGCACCAACCACCACAATCAACATGCCTGCTGAGATCTCCACGCCGGATCACGTGATCTGGTCCACATTCAATGCACTCTTCCTGAACTTCTGCTGCCTGGGTTTCATAGCATATGCCCACTCTGTGAAGGTATTGTATGCGGACCTCAAGCTTGACTTGTTCCGATGGTACCTGGTGTGTGATCTGTGTCCGTGTGTGAGAGTTTATATGTATCGTCGTGAGTGTGTGTGTGTGTTGGGGAATATCCATGTAGTCACAAGGGAGGTGCCTGGAGATCCCTGGGTCAGGTTATCTATTGTAGCCTAGCATCTAGAAATTTTTTCCTTACTTCCTGGTTCCTGGACTGTCCCTTCATCCTCAAGACTAGGACTCTAGGCTGGGTAGAAAGTGCACAAGGAAACCGTGGGGTGACGGCCAGTGCTGGGTCTCTGAAGAGTCTTGAGTGTGTGAAAGTGGAGCATGGTCCCTGGCCCGAAAAGTAAAGGGCGCTGCTAGGAAGATGATGGGGGAACTGAGTAAGAGCACTTGTTTCTCAGTTCTCCAGCTCCAGGGCCACTGACTGACTGTCTGGTTTCCTCCAGTCCAGGGACAGGAAGATGGTGGGCGATGTGACCGGGGCAAAGGCCTACGCCTCCACTGCCAAGTGCCTGAACATCTGCGCCCTGGTCTTCAGCAGCATCATGATCATTGTCTTCATTGCTCTTTACGCCAGCAAATTTAGTTCTGGGGCCTTCTAGTCCTGCCTTGGGCTCCACTGTCTACAGCTGCCCCACACCCTGGTCTTGGGCCTGACACTTTACCCCACACATCAGCAGCTGTTAGCTCGCATCTGTTCACAGTGGAGTCAATAAAGTGCACGCATTGACAACTATGCTGTGACCCTCTGTTCCTGAACTAATCTTGAACTGAGTTCATCGTGTGTCTTTCCTGTCTGAGGCCAGCAGGGCATCCTCAGCTTGGCAGGTTTCTGGCCACCTGCAGTGGGCAATAGTTGACCAGACTTCTCGTGCGGTGTGTGTGTGTGTGTGTGTGCGCGCGCGCAAGCAACTCTTCCCACTTCTGACTCCATGTTCCCAGAATACCCAGAAATGATACAGAACAATGATCCAGGGAGTGTCCAATTCACTGATGTGTTACCCACGGAGGTGCCTATCCACCTTCTAGCCAGACAACTGCATCTCAGGTTCTAAAAGAACTGCAGAGCTGAGGCTCCGGGCTCCTCCTCTGAGGCCAGCTGTAACGCTTTGGGTTCTGTGAAGGAAGCTCATCACCTCTTACCCTTCTCACTTCTGGCTTCCAGCAACAACACAAGCGCTTACTTCCGATTCCAGAGTGAGCTCTTTAGGATGAAGGCCAGGTTACCTGATTTGCTGATCAGCAGGCAGCAAACCCAAAGGAAACTCTGCAAGCTTCTGGGAAGTTTGGATACCCTAGCTCCCCTAACCTGGGCTGTGCAGTAGTGGGCTTGTGCAGAGGGCCCTTCCACCCTCCCTCATGGCTCTTGCCATAATCAGAAGCAGGTGTGATGGCGGCCACATCCACACCTGCACCTCAAGTTTGCCAGTCCCCAGAGCGGTCCTGCGGGTTCATCTCAGGTGGCCTTCTCAAGAGCACTTGCTTCCAGTCACCAAGGTTAGTCCCTCAGAGTCCACCCAGCCTCCAGCCTGTTCACGCCCCCCCCCCCCATGTCTGCAGAACTTGCTCCCACACCCAGGAATTCCTTCCCTCCTAAACCGCCATGGTGGGTTTGAATGTACCGGGAATTCTTAGAGTAGCACAAGGGTCTGGGGGTCCCTTGGTGCCAAGGTGGGAAGTGCTACAGTGGGCTCAACCAGGGAGCAAGCCAGCTGTTGACCAAAGGGGGTGAGGGATGCTTGGGTACAGAGTGACAGAGACCCTTACCTGTCCAGGACCCAAAGTTCCACCCCTGATTAGCAGAGTAAATTCACCCAGCAGGAGAGTATAACCGCGGATGAGGGATCTAGGTACCCGGCCCTCCCTTCCTTGAGGCCCAGCAGAGGAAAAGCCGAGGGCAGACTTCAGAAGTGTGGATACTCACCACCCTCTGCACTTAAGAGCTCTGTTTCCTAGGCCAGGCATCCCCCAGTACTTTTTTATGCCCCAGAAATTTCCCGTTCCTGAATGTTGGCTTTATGGGAAATACCTAGGTACTGAGGGGAAGCAATTAAATAACTGAAGGTCGAATTATACCACAACAGGAAGAGGAAAGGGTCTGCATCCCCTGGCATAGCGGCCCCTCAGGGCTGATGCTGGTTAACAGGCTCCACACAGCCACGCCCAGAGCACCCCTAAACCCGCACCCCCTGAGGGGCCTCTCCTGGGCTGATCTGCCGCAGATAAGAACTGAGAAGCTTCTGCTCCTTGTAAGTCGGGGAAAGGAGCTCACCATCGGGATGTTTCTGGTTGACTGAAGAGGGTCTATGCTGGGAAACTGGAAAATTCCAGTTACTTGGCTAAGCCTGAGAGTTCCTGGAAGGCAGATGTTGTCTTGACAGCTGTGAAACAAACATCGTTGAAGTGAAGCCTGCAGATGTCCATATGGGGAACTCTGCCCCATGGGACCAGTGAGAGCTGTCTTCAGACCGGCTGCAGAGATGTCTCCGTGGTTAAGAGCGCTTGTTGCTCTTCCAAAAGACCCATGTTCAATTCCCAATCCTACATGGCAGCTAACAACCATCTGTAACTCCAGTTCTAGGGGATCCAACACCCTCTTCTGGCCTTCCTGGGCACCAAGCAGGCACATGGTACACAGACATACAGTGCACACAAAACATCCATACATGTAAGATAAAAATAAATAAATTTAAATACTCTTTTATTTATTTATTTATTTTTGAGACAGGGTTTCTCTGTGTAGCTTCAGACCTGTCCTAGCATTCACTCTGTAGACCAGGCTGGCCTTGAACTCACAGAGATCTGCCTGCCAAGTGCTGGGATTAAAGGCATGTGCCCCACTGCCCAGCTAACTACTCATTTCTTAAAAGAATCAAAATAAGAAGCCAAGTGTGGTTGTGCATGCCTTTAATCCAGCACTGAGAAGGCAGAAACAGGTGGAACTCTGAGTTCAAAGTCAGCCTGATCTACATGAAGAGTTCTGTGACAGCCAGGATTATATAGAGAAGTCCTGTTTCAAAGACAAAAAGGAAGAAGGAAGGGAGGGAGGGAAGAAGGGAGGGAGGGAAGGAGGGAGGGAAAGAAAGAAAGGAAGGGAGATAAGTTCTTTTGTGGTGAAGGGCACAACAAGTCATTTGCCAGTTTTATCAATTCAGTAACTTCACAAGGAGCTGATGTTCCAAATTTCAGTGCATGGCAGGATGGATAGAGGATGAACAGACCCCTTGAAAGCTGGGGAGGGCTCTGCTCTGGCCCCCACCATCTTCACGAGGAAGGAGAATCAGAGGATGCCATCCTAGTGAGATGAAAGCCCAGGAATAGGCCATTCTGGGGGTAGCAAAGTCCAAGGTTCTCCCCAGATGTCTTTCATTCTTGGAAAGTTGACTGGCAAGGGATCAAAAATCTAGAGAAAAGAGGTAACCACAGAACAGGTTGAGTGGCAAGAGCCTCAAGCATAAGCCAGTGGCTATATGCCTTCCACCGCCCCTTCCACCACCCTCACCAGACTCTACCAGTTGAGGATGCCCTGCTCTTCTCTATCCTGCCCTGGTTCTGGCTATAGGACCAAGAGAGAATCCATTAATGTAAAGTAAGCAGAGGCTGTAAAGGACTTTCTGAGGAAGGTTCACCTTTTGACTCACCCACGGCAGGAGTAGAAGGAAAGTTGGCTTTTCCCGCCCGGGCCCTGAAGGCCCTGAATGAAAGCCTGACCCACCCACCCCTCCTATTCCCCACAGAGAGAGTGTACCTGACTTCCCTTCTGAGGCTGTGGCTTCAGTGTTGAACAAGGCTAGCTGAGACACACTTAGGAAACAAAGCCTAATTGACACAGTAAACAGGCAAGAAAGGGCAGAACAAAACCCAAAGCATCTGCAATTAGAGTCGCTGTGAATTCCAGACACACCCCCACTGAAAGGTTTCTCCAGCCTCAGAGCACTGAACAGACCCAGAACAGGAACTGACAAAACCACAAAGAAACTCCACACACTGAATACAAATCACGCGAAACTAGACAGAAACAATAAGAGAAAAAGCCACTAAAAGAAAAAGTAAGAACATAATAGAGCAGACCAAAATACACAGTAAAAAACTAATTGACTTTGGACAAATATGACCTTGTCGCACATATTAAAATTATTATCTCCTATTTCAGGTAAAATAAGATGCATACACTAAATGCATGATATAAGTACTTAGGAGCATCATACCTGCCATAGAATGTTCTAGACCAAAGTGAGATTAACATCCAAAAAAGAAAATAGGCCAGGTGGTAGTGGGTCCCATTTTTAATCCCAACAGAGGCAGGAAGATCTCTTGAGTTCAAGGCCAGCTTGGTCTATAGAGCGATTTCCAGGGCAGGCTCCAAAGCTAAGAGAAACCCTGTCTAAATAAATAAATAAGACAATAGTAAGTACATAAATAAAAACATATAAATATCTATCAGTAGATTTCCATATGCCAGATGTTACAGTAACAATCCAAAAACAAATGAAAACTTGAATTGCATGTAAACTGTTTATGACCCTGTAAACAGGATGAAGACAGAGCAAAATCACCCAATTAATATTGTTGGAATATAATAAATCAAAGCTGTGTGATATAACCTGTCGGCAGGCATCACCAGTACAGAAAGGTACGCACATGCACACATGAGTGTATTTCCTTGTGTTGGTCAGTCTTCATAACAATACCTGGGAGACAATTAACTAATGAAGAAAATATCTTTAAGAGGTCCTGGAAGAAGGAGGAGGAGGAGGAGGAGGAGGAGGAGGAGGAGGAGGAGGAGGAGGAGGAGGAGGAAGAAGAAGAAGAAGAAGAAGAAGAAGAAGAAGAAGAAGAAGAAGAAGAAGAAGAAGAAGAAGAAGAAGAAGAAGAAGAAGAAGAAGAAGAAGAAGAAGAAAGTTTATTTTGGTTCATGGTTCTGAAATTCCATCCAAGATTAGCAGTCCATTTGCTTTGGGATCTGGCTAGAAGGGTAAATCTATCTCAGGGAAGCACAGAACGATGCTGGCAACAGTCAGTGCTCCACAGTCCTCTCAGACCATGTCCCCAGCACTGCCCACTAGGACGTGTGTCCCCTGATCCACCACCTCCCAAAAAGGTAAAGAACTTAAAAACCTACAGTGAATCCAACTCTGACAGTGAACTGACCCACAGGGAGTCTGGGATCAGCAGCAGCCTGAGCAGTAATACATCCGATGGTCAATCTTCACTGCCAGCTTGTCTGAATTTGAACTCATCCATGGAACTGTGGGCTAGGTTACGGGGAACCACTTGTCCTTCTGCCAAGGAGACCTGTTCCTTACAACAAGCAGGAACTATCTTCTCAAGTCCTTGAGGGAATGCTGGCTTTTGTCTAAATGCCTAAATGCCAGAGTTGTTAAAAGGAATTTGGGGAACCTAACAGGTTTCAAGTTTTTCTCTTGCCATTTTCGCCCTGTTCCTAATTTTCCTCAGTTCATTTTCTCTTTTCCTTTCTTTTATTGAACTTTGCATCGTCTTTACTTTTCACCTCATTTTATTTAGTATTTTTGCTAGTACTGCAATTTCTAACTATGAAGTTTTCAGTGCTCTTTGGTGAGGAGTGCGGAAGGTTGACCGAGAATAGCTACCAGAGGCTCATATATTTGTTTTTTTGTTGTTGTTGTTGTTTTGGTTTGGTTTTTCGAGACAGGGTTTCTCTGTGGTTTTGGAGTCTGTCCTGGAACTAGCTCTTGTAGACCAGGCTGGTCTCGAACTCCCAGAGATCCGCCTGCCTCTGCCTCCCGAGTGCTGGGATTAAAGGCGTGCGCCACCACCGCCCGGCTGAGGCTCATATATTTGAACAGGCGGTTGAACTGTTTTGGGAAGGATTGGGAGGTGTGCCTAGCTCTTTCTACCTCCAGCTTTGGGATCTGGATGTAAACTCTCAGCTGCTGCTCCAATGCCAGACCTGCCTGCTGCCAGGCTCCCCACCTTTACAGTCATGGACTTATCCTCTGTGTTGTTCCTTTTGCAAACTACAGCTCCCAGCATTCCCCTGGACCGGAAGCCACAAAGGAATAGGACACTTCTCCCAGATGCCCTTGCATTCCTCTTAAAAAGGTGGGGGTCGCCCCGAGCCCCCTCTCTCTTCCCCCTCTCCTTTCGTCTCTGCACACCCGTACGTTACCCGTTGTTATCCCTCCCCCATTAAAGTGCACCCACGTGGGACCGCCGCGTATTCGTTTCTCCTTTCTAACCCCGCACCGCCGTGTGTCTCGCGTAAAGTCTCCACTCTCTAACCCCGCAGACGAGAAAGGCAGAAGCAAGAATAACACTCTGGAATTGTAAGAAAGCCCCCAATTAAATGTTTAATAACTTTTAATTGTAGGTGACTTGTTTTTTGTTGTTGTTCTTGTTGTTTTGTTTTGTTTTTGTTGTTTTTTTTTCAAGACAGGGTTTCTCTGTACCTTTGGAGCCTGTCCTGGAACTAGCTCTTGTAGACCAGGCTGGCCTCGAATTCACAGAGGTCCCCCTGCCTCTGCCCCTCAAGTGCCAGGATTAAAGGTGTGTGTCACCACCGCCCAGCTTAACAACTTTTAATTGTGTTTTGTATGTTTGGTTTGATGTGGCTGTTGGTCAGCTTGTTTCTTCCTACGTGCCACGCCTCACTGAGCTCTGCCATATCCCCCCAAAAGGGGCTCACTAAGAAGATCCTAAGAAAAGGCAGACGTTGTTGTGCTTTCCTGTCCCTTTAAGGGACAAGCCACGCCCACTCCCATTACCTCTGACCTGCCCGCCGCCATCTTGGCCCCTTCCTTTTCTGCTTCCTTGACGTGCGCACGCGTTTTCTCTCTCTCCTTTTATCTCTTTTATCTCTTCTCTCTTTCTCTCTCTCCCTCTTTCTCTCTCCCTCTTCCTTAATAAATACTTATGGCTATTTCCTGTGTTTATGTGTCTGTTACCTGCCGCCACTGCCCGCGTGGTGCGTGCCCTCCCGCTGGTGGGAAGCTGTAGCCGCTTTTCTCATGGTGGGCTCCGCCAGCCCGCCCAGGGATCGTTTTTTAAGAATAACAGAAGTGACTTACATTATAGAGCTTCACAGATGTGGAGAAACACATGAAAGATGGGACAGCAAGACAGTGTGACTCCTCCAGCACAATCCTAACACTTCAACAGCCAATTAAAGGGTAAAAAGCATTGAAATGTCAAAGAATTCATGACCTAATAATCATGACCTCAAAGAGAAGCAACCCTGGAAAAGAAAGTCAAAAGCAAGGGTGAGAAATTACATAAACAAATGGAAAAGGTGGTTTGTGGGAGGGGGAACACGGAAATGTTACCAGTGCAAAGAGTGAAGGCCTCTGGGAGGGCTTCTCGAGCTGCTGCCACCCACCATATTGACATGAGATGCAGCGTCTCTACATGGTGCTTCGTCAATATGCTGCCAGTGCAAGTGGGAAATGCATCAGTGCCTCACAAGCCTTGCTGCAATCACAGCGAGGCAGGGTTTCTTTGTGTAGCAGCCATGGCTGTCCTGGAACTAGCTCTTATAAACCAGGCTGGCCTCGAACTCATAGAGATCTGCCGCCCCCCCCCCCCCCCAGTGCTGGGATTAAATGCGTGCATCACCACCGCCCGGCTCTGAAAGCCACTTCTAACAATGCTAACTCAACCCAAGGCCTGCAAATGCCATGGGATAAGAAACCCGACAATTCTATCTTCAGATTCTGCCTGTTCCTTTGCTTCCCTAAAAGTTTTCACCGAAGTCAGGCAGTGGTGGTGCATGCCTTTAAAATCCAGCACTCGGGAGGCAGAAGTGGATGGATCTCTGTGAGTTTGAGGCCAGCCTGGTCTGCAAGAGTCAAGAGTTTGTTCCAGGACATACCAAAAAAGAAAAAAGTTTTTCATCAGGTCAGCTTTGCATGTAGATACACCATCTAGAATTATTGTAGCTGGGCAGTGGTGGCGCATGCCTTTAATCCCAGCATTCGAGAGGCAGAGGCAGGCGGATCTCTGGGAGTTCGAGGCCAGCCTGGTCTAGAGTGAGTTCAGGACAATCAGGGATACACAGAGAAACCCTACCTCAAAAAACCAAAAAAGAAGAAAAAAATTAAAAAATAAAAAACATTGTATTACAGCCAGGTGTGTTGGCACACATACCTTTAACCCAGCACTAAGAGGCAGGCAAATCTCTGAGTTCAAGACCAGCCTGGTCTATGCATGTGGTGAGATCCAGGACAATCAAGGCTATGTAGAGAGACGCTGGTAAGAGAGAAAGAAAGAAAGAAAGAAAGAAAGAAAGAAAGAAAGAAAGAAAGAAAGAAAGAAAGAAAGAAAGAAAGAAGAGAGAAAGAAAGAGAGAAAGAGAGAGAAAGAGAAAGAAAGACTGTAATGTAGGGTTGATGTGACCTAGTCTTGCCCACAGCAAGCATGACCACAAACAGCCAGATTATAAACGGAAGGAAAAGAGGGCCTCTTGAGTCTGGGAAGATCTCTGTCTATGACCAAAAACAACTGAATGTTTGCTCCACTGGCAACCCGTCTCACACGCTCACTTTTCCTTCCCCAAAATTGTGACTTAACTCCTCACTCAAGAGGCTGATTTGCTGGGAAAGGTTCACTTGGGTTCTTGGCTGAGGCAAAGGGTCCTTCATGGGTCTCATCAAGAGGTGGCAACATCCATTGGAACTGTCTGACTCCATCGCTGCAGAGAAGCTTGCCCTGGCTTCCATCCCCTGCTCCAGGGGTCCCACACAGACTTCCCTGGAGGGAGAAGCATCTAGAAAACAGAACTTGTCCTGTCCCTAGGCACTGGCACCATACGCAGCAGAACAGAGGAAGCCATGGCTGAGAACACTCTGACGTACGGTGGAGTCATGGTGAAGACACCTGGACGAAAAGGGTGGCTTAACCGAAATAGGCTCTCGTAGGTCAGTCGGCAGGAGACAACTACAAACCGGGAGAGCTGGGGAAAGCTGTGTAAGAGGCAGAGAGGTAGCCGGGCGATGGTGGCGCACGCCTTTAATCCCAGCACTCGGGAGGCAGAGGCAGGTGGATCTCTGTGAGTTCGAGACCAGCCTGGTCTACAGAGCTAGTTCCAGGACAGGCTCCAAAGCCACAGAGAAACCCTGTCTCGAAAAACAAAAACACAAACAAACAAACAAAAAAGAAGCAGAGAGGTCAGTCAGCATGACCTTGAAACTCCCCCACCAAAAAAGCCAGTTGTGTCAAACACTTACGGAGCAGTTTGTGGGCTAGAGCATGGAGAAAGAGTGGAGCCACCGGAGATGAGTTAGCCTAGCTTCATAGTTCACTCTGGGCAGGACCAGACCACCCTATGATGACAAGGCTGTCCATAAAGCTGTGCCTCCCTGAGCCCATGTATACGTGTGGAGATGAGTGGGTTAATTAAACTAGTCTCTAACATGCAAGAACAGTAGCAGGCCTGGAACGCTCGGTGCTAGCCAGAGTTGCGAGGACAAGTCATGGAAACCCTAGGGAACTGGGGATGCTACAGGAACCCTGGCGCTCCACTGGTTCTTATCCAGGAGGTCAGAGGTCAGTTGCTAAGGCATTTGCTTCCCTTAGCTTTGCCAAAGGCAACCTCTGACATGGTTACTATGGTAACTAGTAAGGTACTTGAGTTTTTCAGAAAGCGAGTCACCATCTATTTCAAGCCAGATGAGACCACTCATCCTTCATGTGGGCTTCGTGCCTTTGAATAGCAGAGAGTCAAACAATAGCCTGGTAGCAAGTAGCCACCAGTTTCTGAACATGCCCTCAGAGGAGCCAGGAGGGTCTATCTCACAGGTACAGGACCCTCTCAGTCCATTCCCTCACGCCACAGATCTCTGCCTCACGCCACTCAACTTCCTCCATCCCCTCCAGAGAATTTGACACCTGCTCTCCTGCCTGTGTGTGTAGTGAAGAAACTTTTTCTCCTCATCAAACCTTGCCCTTGGTGTGATTGGCGCTAAGAGGTAAACAGTCACCTCTGGGCTCTGTGACGTGTCTTCTGAGAAAATTCACCAACTACGTCTCTCTCTGGGAAACCATGAAAACCAGAAACTTCCTGCAAGAGACTTGATTGAATGTTGGCTTTAACAAGAAAAGATTTCAAAGCAGGTATTATAAGCATGTCCCCATACAAAAACCCGGTGATGAGAAGTAAGGGGAGGTGAGGCACCATGGTAACACATAAGAAGAAAGTGTCAGTGAGCATAGAGACAAATGGAGAGTCTGTGGTCAAAGCTCAGCAGCTGGACTCTTCTACTGAATGTGGAGTTCTGGGTTTCCACAGAGCACAGTCGCTGACATGCCCTCACTTCTAATCATAGCCAGAAAAAGGCGAAGAAAGCCCATCTCAGCCACAGTCCTTATATGGGCCGGAAGACTGAACACAGTGTACAAGACCACCCTAAAAACTGGAAACAGGCCGGGCGTGGTATAATCCCAGCACTCGGGAGGCGGAGGTAGATGGATCTCTGTGAGTTCGAGGCCAGCCTGGTCTACAGAATGAGTTCCAGGACAGCCAAAGATACACAGAAAAATCCTGTCTCAAAAAATGGGGGGACGGGGAGGGGAATTCCAAAAAACTGGAAACAAAATTTGCATATGTGCAGAACCCTGAAGGCCTGGGGACAGAGGAGGAGAAGCCCCAGATGCTTCCTACAGAGGGTGCAATGATGTTCTTAGACTACACAGAGATCCTTTCCCCCTCAGCCAAGGCTGCTTGTTAGGAGGCCCTCACTCACCTTAGCCTGGTCTGCCTCTCTGTTCCCTCGGAAAGAGAAGGAGAGATGGAGGAGCCTCGGAAAAGTCACAGCCAAGCGAGGACTCCAAACACTGTGGCCAGTCACAGCAGCCCCACAGATCCATCACCGCCGTGACAGTTACCATATCTACAGCTCCTCGTCTCCAGGCACCATCAACTCTTCTGCAGAGCAAATTAGCAGGCTCTAACTCTGAAAAAACTCAATTAGCAGGGAGAAAAACAGGATACTGAAGGAAATGTCAGAGGCTGACATTTCAGTTCCTGCAGCTAGAGTCTGACCTTAGATCAGATAAACATCAAACCCTAAAGGACTGGCGGCCTCGGTCTCTCATAGGCAACACGGTAAATGCTTCTCTCCGGCTTGTCATTCCTGATCACAGCCAAAACTAACCCTGGAATTCTAAAACTATAAAAACATCAGAACCCAAATTAGTTCAGATGTTGTGATTCTTACTGGGGCTCAAGGATAATAAATTTTATTTAAAAAAAAAAAAACCAGCATATTCTGTTTGTGTAGTAGTTGTTTAGTGACCATGTCTGGTGTAGCCCTGGCTGCCTTCAAACTTCCTGTGTGGCAGGGGATGAAGTTGAACGCCTGATCCTCCCACCTTCGTGCTCAGGTACGAGGTTTACATTCCTGGGTCTTTTTGTGTTTATGGTGTCCTTTCATGTTGCAGCAGAGACTGAACCCAGGGCCTCGCATGCCCTGTGCGTGTGCTGTCAACTGTGCATACTCAGCTTTCCCATCTTCTTAGCTGACCTAACAAAATGAAGGATCTGCCAGGACTGCTACACAGAGAAACCCTGTCTCAAAAAACCAGTACCAAAACAAACAAACCAAAAAACACAATTAAGGATTTGCTGAAAACAATATACATTGTTAGGTGTAGTAACACACGCTCATAATTCCAGCACTTGAGACGTCGAAGCAGGAGGATCACAAGTTGAAGGAAACCTGAATTCTATAGTGAGTTTGTGCTGGGTAGGTTTTTTTTTTTTCTTTTTGTTTTGTTTTTTTGTTTTTGAGACGGGTTTTCTCTATGTAGTCCTGGCTGGCCTGGAACTAGTTCTGTAGACCAGGCTGGCCTTGAACTCAAAAAGATCCACTTGCCTCTGCCTCCTGAGTGCTGAGATTAAAAGTGTGTGCCATCACCGCCCAACCTGTGCTGGCTAGTTTTATGCCAATTTGACACAGGAAAAGTGAACCTCAAGTGGAAAAACATGTTTCTATTGGCTGGGTGGTGATGGCACACGCCTTTAATCCGCAGCACTCCAGGCAGAGGCAGAGGCAGGTGGATCTCTGTGAGTTCCAGGCCAGCCTTCCTGCAAGAGCTAGTTCCAGGACAGGCTCCAAATCTACAGAGAAACCCTGTCTCGAAAAACCACTAAAAAAAAGAAAAAAAAAACCTACACAAAACCAAAGCAATTGGTTTCCCACATGATGCAATCCCATTGCAACACAATTATGTTATTTACATCTTGGGATTTCCCATTTATTTCCCACAGGAGCTGCTAGCCATCAATTGAAATTTCACCTCAGGGTTGTGCTGGGGACAATGAAGCCAACCTTGCTAAGAGAATTGTCCGGCAGTACACAGAACACCACACCTGCCTCTGTCCTACCAGGATTGGGAATCAGCACACAGACTCCAGGTAGTGTCCTTGACCAAGGTCAGAGCCCTCCTGCGTCCTGCTACAGAAACAGCAAGCGGAAGCTGACACCCTAAAGTCAGTATTGGACTGGTCTGCCCTGTCCCTTTAAGAGATGAGCCCGCCCACTCCCTCCCCCCTCTACTGAAGCTTCTAGCCTGAGTCTCCTCTCTCTCTCTCTCTCTCTCTCTCTCTCTCTCTCTCTCTCTCTCTCTCTCTCTCCTCTTCTCTCCTCCTTCTCCCCTTTATCCTCCATAACCTACTAAATAAACATTTGCATGGCGTGCCTATCCCTGTCTTTGTCTCTCAACGATGGGACTGCAGCTCCCTGCCTGGGACCAGCCACCTTCAGAGACCTGCGGCGTGGTCTTGTGGCATGCCCATAGGTCTGTCTCTCCTCATGGGACTGGCTGCCCCCTCGAGGTCTCTCACCCACCATGCGGCACCCTGCCTGGCACTCGCTGTGACTTGGGGAACTGTGCGGTCCCTGCTTGGAACTGGCTGATCTCGGGACCTGCAGCATTTTATTTAAAACATAACAATTATATAAACTTTTAGCACCTGGAGTCAAAAAACATAATCATAAGAGGACGTTAAGTGAGCCGTGGTCAAAGACAAGAAGAAAAATTAAAACAGAAGCGAGGGCTTCCATAGCGTACAGGTGTGAGGGCCGCGTGGTCTTGACCCATGATTTTGTCTCATTTGATACTGTAGAGGGTGTGATGTCTCAGGATCCAGTCTCGGAGAGGGAGGCCAGTATTTTTATTTTAATTTCTGAGGTCTAGATACTTGACTCTTTTATATGCAGAACTTCAATGAAAACAATAAAACTGATAACAGCATTTTTGTTATATAAGCATTTGAATTTGTTGAATTCTGAAAAAAACAAACATGAAAGCCAGGCTGTGGTGGCAGTGCATGCCTTTAATCCCAGCACTTGGGAGGCAGAGGCAGGCAGATCTCTGTGAGTTCGAGGCCAGCCTGATCTACAGAGCTAGTTCCAGGACAGGCTCCAAAGTTACAGGGAAACCCTGTCTTGAAAAAACAAACAACAAAAAAAATAAATGTTATCAGGTATTTAAGGAAATAGGAGTAAAGGAAAACCAGAGTAAACTAAGTGACTTAACTACAGAGTTAGAGAGGAGATATGGGGCCATATCCATGTAGTAACAAGGAACAGCAGCAGCAAGAGGAAAGAGCTGTAGGCCTAGTATAAAGGAAAGCGAGCAGCAAGTCTCTCTGAGGGAGGGACACAGAGAGACCTGCCTTGCATTGTGATAGGTTGCCCAACCAGAAAGTGGGGCCTGCATTTGCCTGTAGGTCGCAGGAGGTGCCAATGACAGGGACTGGAATGGAATTGTGTTTATTTGTTTGTTTGGTTTTTCAAGACAGGGTTTCTTTGTACCCCAGCTGTCCTGGAACTCACTCATTAGACCAGGATGGCCTTGAAGTTACAGATTCCCCTGCCTCTGCCTCCCAAGTGCTGACTGAGATTTAAAGGCCTGTGCCACCACCAGACTAGAAGTGAATTTTTAAAGCTGTTTGTTTAGAGAGCCAACAACCTGAGGAGAGTGGGGTTTGGGGTCTGTTTCCCAGGGCTGGAGAGAAGTCTCTGTACTTTAGAGGACTGGCTGTTCTTCCGGAGGGCGGAAATTCCCTCCCCTGAACCCACGTAGGGGCTCAAACCAGATGCAACTCCAATTCCAGGGGACCCAACCCCCTCTAAGAGGGCCTCCCCAGGCACCAGACACACAGAGGCACACAGGCATATATGAAGGAAAAACACCCATACAGAAAACCTTTTAAAAAGTAACAAGTCTGTCTACCATCTCATCTCCAGTCAGCAAATGAAAAAGGAGTGGTAACAAAGTTGTCAATCCCTGTCCTTGGTCACGGGGCCAGACACACAGGTAAGACCTGCGTTTCCTTCCTCACTCTTCCCAGAGTCTGTGCTTTTCTGAAACCGCAGAGGCAGGTTAGTTTCTGCTGACTCCCTCCTTGTTCCGCTCTGTGGCATCTGGGTTGGGAGGGGTCTACTCAGAAGAAAGGAAACTTTAACAGTGTGGTTTCCCTTTCACAACGTAGACGGTGGGCAAGATGTCTCCGGAGGTAAAGGTACTTTTCACCAGGCTTGTTGACCTGAGTTCAGTCCCTGGAACCCACACAGTAAGGGAGAATTGATCATCTCCCACAAGTTGTCTTCTGTGCTACACACACACACACACACACACACACACACACACACACACAAAAGAATAATGTTTTGGGGTGGGGTTTCATAGAGTTTCTCTATGTAGCCCTGGCTGTCCTGGACTTGCTTTGTGAACCAGGCTGTCCTTGAACTTCACAGAGACACACCTGCCTCTGCCTACAGAATACTGGGATTAAAGGCATGTGCCACCATGCCCGACTCCCTAAACTTTCTTTTCTTTCTTTTCTTTTCGTTTTCTCTGTAACTTTGGAGCCTGTCCAGGAACTTGCTCTGTAAATCAGGATGGCCTCAAACTCACAGAGATCTGCCATTCGCTGCCTCTCTGGGTTTAAAGGCATGCACCACCACTGCCCGTCCTAAAATTTTTTAAGGTAATATAATTTAGAGTACGTGTGTGGTTGGAATAAGAATGGCCCCCGTGGGGCCTGAAGAGGACTCAGCGGTTAAGAGCTGCTCTTCTAGAGGTCATGAATGCAAATCCCAACCACCTCTGGTTGCTCACCACCATCTGTAAAGAGATCTGGTGCCCTCTTTTGGCCAGCAGGCACACATGCAGGCAGAATATCTCCAAGCAGCTCCAGTTTTTATAAGTGCTACAAAGAACATATTGGTATTTTAAAAGAACCCCACTAACTTAAATAGAACGTTCCTCTCTGATTTTCCATTGGCACGTTCAGTTTGAGCTTGGGGCTTTTACCAACCTTCAGTCATCAGCAATACAGCATCTTTCAGTTCTCCACACAAGCCACAAAAGACTCACTCACGGACCGGGCGGTGGTGGCGCATGCCTTTAATCCCAGCACTTGGGAGGCAGAGGCAGGTGGATCTCTGTGAATTTGAGGCCAGCCTGGTCTACAAGAGCTAGTTCCAGGACAGGCAGCAAAGCCACAGAGAAACCCTGTCTCGCCAACCCCCCCCCCCCAAAACCTCACTTATACTTACGGCTGTTTACGCTTCCTGATTTTGCCTTTATCTTTTCTCCTCCAGTTTGGCCAGTCACTGTATTGCTGGACCCGAGAGTCCAAACACCAAGGAGGTGTTGCCCCCAGAGACCACCACCCCTCGCCCCCAGAGACCACCTTTCATACCACAGCTGATATAAAAGCATGAGGATTTTATTAATTCTGTCATGACAGGGTCATTCGGGAAGCCAAATAGCTGGTACAGGATACTTTTAAAGGAAAAAGCCACAGAAGCACGCGGGGGGGGGGGTATTCTATGACTATTATGATTGGCTTATTCAAAAGGGCTATTACCAATAATTGGCTGGAGAGCGGTTGCCAGATCAGATGAAGTAAAAGGTCACTTTGACCCCGTTTCCTAGGGACTGAGTCAAAACATACGTGTGTGGGTAATTGTTCAGGAACTGAGTCAACATCCTAAAGGTTATCTTGCCCCAGTTTCTGGAGAACACACGTGCATGTGTAGCTGTTAGGTCCTTGGTTCCCAGGGGGGAAGGGGGGAGCATTACTGCTGACACTGAGAGGGCTCAGAAGTGTCAGAAATGGCTTCAGAATTGTCTTAAAGTTCTCCAGTATCTTGGAAAAATAATCTTATTTTACAAAACTCCTTTCCTATATAAAATATTCTCGTTTAGCCTCTCTCACTAAGAGATCTGAAAACTCACCCTTTCACCCTTGTTTCTATTTCTCTGTTCTACTTACTGGTTCCTTTCTATTTCATTTCCTTCCTTAATATTATGAAACAGAGCAACATAAGCAGATTTATCAACATACGAGGAGAGAAGCTAACTGGAATTACATTTATAAAATGCAATAATAAATTAAGGTTACCCATTCACACACTGTCAAATTATAAGGTTCTGGCTTGCTATAGATCATATTATTACTGCTTGGGCTTAAAAAAGTTATTAGAGCCCAATGGTTAAGAGCACTGACTGTTTCTAGAGGACCCGAGTTGAATCATCAGTATCTACACAATGGCTTATAACCATCAGTTCCCCACTTCAAGGGGATCTGCGCCCTCTTCTGCCCTCTATCGGTACTACATGTGGGTGGTATACAGACAGAAAAATTTTCAAAATTGATTAAAAGAAAAAAGAGGAGGGGCAATACAGGAAGAACTAGAGAGTCCCTGTTGAGTCATTGGGTCCATCGATGGCATTCTGAACCCAGAGCCTTTGTATATAGAATAGTCATATATAAAGAAGGAGCTATGTGACCAGATGTGCACAGATTCCCATTGTATTAGCAGACTAAGTTACATTTAAATTTATTCTCCCACAGAATTTTACTAGTAACAATTATATATGAGGCCGGGCAGTGGTGGCGCACGCCTTTAATCCCAGCACTCGGGAGGTAGAGGCAGGCGGATGTCTCGGAGTTCGAGGCCAGCCTGGTCTACAAGAGCTAGTTCCAGGAAAGGCACCAAAGCTACAGAGAAACCTTGTCTCGAAAAACCCAAAGGGAAAAAAATTATATATGAGGTAAAGTAGACTTGCCAAAAGGACAGATCATCTGGACCGGTACCTGATTTCCCATCTAAAAAGAGAAGCAGCCGGGCGGTGGTGGTGCACGCCTTTAATCCCAGCATTTGGGAGGCAGAGGCAGGTGGATCTCTGTGAATTCAAAGCCAGCCTGATCTAAAAAGTGAGTTCAGACAGACAGGGCTACAAGGAGAAACCCTATCTTAGAAAAAAAGGTGGGGGAGAAAGAGATGTTCTTTCATGAGTTAAAGCACAGAAACATGTTGGGGGATATTTGATCACAATGTGAACCCCGAATTTGCATTTGTGATAATTAAACAAAATTAACCTTGGGTCAGGAGGCTGAGTTAGCAACTGGTCGACAGAAAGTAATCATAGCGGGGCTGGAGAGATGGCTCAGTGGTTAAGAGCATTGCCTGCTCTTCCAAAGGTCCTAAGTTCAATTCCTAGCAACCACATGGTGGCTCACAACCATCTGTAATGAGGTCTGGTGCCCTCTTCTGGCCTGCAGGCATACAAGCAAACAGAATAATGTATACCTAATAAATTAAAAAAAAAAAAAAGAAAGTAATCATAGCGCATCAGAGGGCATCTGGGAAAGATAGAGACATGTAGTGGCATTTTATTTGTATTTTAATAAATAAAGCTTGCCTGAAGATCAGAGAGTAAAACAGCCCCACTGGCCAGCCTTACGGACCAGGCAGTGATAACACACAACTTCAATCCCAGTGGCCACATTAGTTTGCCAGAGAAACTGGGCATGCCTTTAATCCCAGGGATGCACACCTTTAATCCCAGCCCTAGAGAGGATTATAAAACAGGAGGAGACAGCTCTCACACACAGTCTCATTCTGAGATTTCTGGAGGCAGGATCGCCATTTCATACTGAGGTCGAGGTAAGAGCCAGTAGCTGGCTGTTTTGCTTTTCAGATCTTCAGGTTGAACCCCAATTTCTCGCTCTGAGTTTTTATTAATTGTGTTTCAGAGACACGCCAGAAGTCGTAGAGAGGGTTTTGAGTGATATGACTTTTTTTGTTTTTGCAGAGCCAAAGGAGAAGGCCTTCTCTAGGAGAGATGCCAGCAAGAAGAGGGGTTTAGCCGGGTGCTACTCATTGTCTCTGAGCTGGCAGGTTTTCACCCCAGCCTTTGAGTTTCACATTTTATTTACAAATAGAACGACGGAGATCTAGTTAAAGCTACCTTTAGCGGCAGCGGCAGAGCCAGCACCTGCAGGAACAGACTCTCTGCCCGGCTAAAGCCTGAACTGCCTGGCCTCTGTCAGAGAAGCAGGTGGGTACCTATGGAGTCACAGTTGCTGGCTGAAATGGCAGCACAGTACGGCGCAGCCACTGTGCCAAAGGAAGAACAACAGAAACAGGAGTGATCAGAGGACTCCTTAGTCATTCCGGGAACTCAGTGTAACTAGCTGGCCATCCTGAAACTACGTTCTCATGGAACCACTTTGGTATCCTTGGCCTTAGAAAGATGTTGAGGTCCGGGGAGATGCCGCAGAGGACAAAGTCTTGCGACTTGAGTCTGAGGACTGGAGGAGTTTGGCTTCTCAGCACTCATGGAAAAGCTGGGTGGGTAGAACAACTTTCCTGTAATATCTGGGGGATCCTGGACCAAGATGGCTTAGCTAGACTAACCAAATCGGGGAGCTCTGAGTTCAAATGAGAGACCCTTTCTCAATACATAAGGCAGAGAACTACAGAAGAAACCACTCCATGTCAGTCTCTGACCATCACATGCATGTGCACACATGTGGATGTACACCAGAACACATGTGCCCACACACATGCATGCCCCACCACACACACATAAATTCATCCTACCAGATCTGATAAGAACCTTCATACAACAAATGGCTCAGGCTTTAAATTTTCTGGAACTCAAATGTTGGATTGTGAAAGGTAAAACGGATGAGGTAAATCTATTCGATCCGGGGCTGGAGTCACCCAGAAGCAGAATAAATGCCAAACGACAGAGAGGTGCTCTCTTTATGCCACAGGCGAATGAGCGATATTCACAATAGATGCATTATCTTGAGTCCCGTTGGCAAGGGAAGCGATAAGCTCTAGGCTTCCTCGTCAGTATCATTAAGGGGCGTATAGTAAGCAAGGCAGAGTGGGATCTCATCAAATTTCCTTAGCGACTGGAGGTTTGCCCTCTTGGTCAAACTAGAGAGAACTCAGTCCCACAGAGTTTTTAGGCAAAAAGAGGAAGCCAACGAGGAGAGGTGTTGGCAGTCTTCAGCTCTCGCTGTCAATCAAAGAAAGAAGTGAAATGGTTCTGCTGGGTGACAGCAGAGG
Source organism: Microtus pennsylvanicus (assembly GCF_037038515.1). Taxonomy (NCBI): domain Eukaryota; kingdom Metazoa; phylum Chordata; class Mammalia; order Rodentia; family Cricetidae; genus Microtus; species Microtus pennsylvanicus. Next base: position 82,113,886 of record NC_134583.1, read on the forward strand.
TTCTCCAGGGGTCAGAAGTAGCCACACAGGAAGGGAAGTGGTAAAGCTGGGTTTCAGGATGAGGAAAGAAGGGGCCCCTGCATCAGAGTGAGCAACCCAAAGAGAAATGCAAAGAGAAAAGACGTAAGAAGACGCAGGAGGAATGGAGACCTTCTCCAAGCTCCAGGAGACGAGAGGTCTCATGCCGAGGAGCCTCCATCTCGCCTTTGATGAAAGTCATCTGAACCACGCCTTCAAGGTATTGAAGGATGGCTCAGTTCTTTTCTTTTCTTGTTAGGGAAAGATTCCCATTTTAAGCAGAAGCTTATTTGACAAATTAAAGTACACACTCCAAGAGAAATTGAAGGGATGGGGTGGGCAGATAGCCTAGCAAATTCAACATTATGGATTTAAATGTTTATGAATATTCATGAGGTAGATGTCCTATTTATGGAATAAGGTTGACGTTCCCCCCCCCCTCAAAAAAAAAGGGGTATAGCTGGTCTGTCCAATTCCTGAGATTGCATGCTCTCTTTCTGGATCATTGTTGCCTTCTCTTAGAGAATGTCTTTAGAAAATGACTGCTCTTAGGTCTGAGACAGGGAACCTGCCTATGGCAACTGGCTCAACAGAGAGGATCATGGGAGCGGGGTCTCAGAGGAGAGGAAACAGAAAGAAGAGAAACCGTGCATTTATGAGACCGCCGTATGTGAGGGATGCAGTAAAGAAGCTGCCGATGTGACTGCTCCATTATCAGGGGCAGGTTTTGCTGTTGTTGTTGTTTGTTTGTTTGTTTTTTGAGTAAGGATTTCTCTGTGTAACCACTCTGGCTGTCCTGGAACTCACTTTGTAGACCATGCTGGCCTCGAACTCACAGAGATCTGCCTGCCTTTGCCTCCTGAGTGCTGGGATTAAAGAGTGTGCACCAATCACTGCCTGACTGGGGTGGAGGGGAGAAGGTTTTTATTGTGAAAAAGAGAGAGAAAATATCGGAAAGAGTCCAGAGCAGAGAGCAAAGGGAGCAGACTGGACATGGCCAGGGCTAGGGAAGTGGGGGAGAATCGTGGAGATATTGAGAGATGGGGAATAGTGAGAAGAGCAAAAGAGCAAGAGAGACAGCAAGAGTAGATAAGAAGGGTGTAAGAAGGAAGGACAGCTGTGGGGAGGGAAGCCAGAGGGCTGGGGGGAGTTTAGGGTGGGAGGAGGTGAGAAGGGCTAGGATGCTAGATGTACAAGCACTTGTGATCCTTCAGAAAAGCCCACAGGAAAGGGATCAAAACCACACTGGAAGTGCTGCTATAGTGAGACCCTTACTCTTATGAGGATGCACACCTGCGTGCGAAGGGAGAATGTTCTGGAGCCCTAGCTCCCCAAACAGCACCAACATCCTAATTGCATCGTGGAGAATGTTTAACAATAAAAGGATGTTCTGACCCATGGGAACACAGCTGCCAAGATCCAGCTGCTCTTCTCCGTGGTTCTCTCAGATCTAACCTCTCGCCTACCCAGTATCATCCCCTCCTCAGTCTTCACAAACTCCAGTTTCTGGTCATGGTAGTTAGTGAACGTCTTTAGCCTCGGATGAGCCAAGGCTAGAACAGACAAGTCTGTGCCAAGTCAGCATAGTTAGAGTTTGGAACAAAATTTTCCTCTATAATCAATACAGTGAGACCATATTTCCATAGAAGATGAGGAGGGGGAGGAAAAAGAAGAGGAGGAGGAGGCATAGAGCCAACAACAACCATTATCAGAACATGGACTAGGATGGATTAAATGTGCCTTTCTTGCCAGGCAGTTGAAGGCACACGCCTTTATCTCCAGCCCTTGGGAGACAAATGTAGCAGATTTTTGTGAATTCAAGGCCTGCCTGGTCTGTTGGGGACTGTGAACCCCCAGACCCTGAATTTATTGTAAACAACCTGTTATGTTTGCAGTTGCTCTGAACACGAGACCCTGATGGCAGGGGAGTGGTTTCTGGTGGGCCTGCACCAGAAAGATCCTAAGAGCTGGGGCGTGGCCAGAACCCTATATAAGCTGACAATAAAGGGGGCATTCTTGGCATCTAGATGCAAGATGACCCTTGTCCCCGTGTCTCTGTCTGTAGGTGTGTGTGTGTGTGTGTGTGTTTATCCTGAGCTCTTCTTGCCTGGATAGCTCAGCCAGTAGAGCTCAGAATCATACGGTAGACGTAGCATGCAGAGAGTACATTGGAACAGGCATGTTAGTTTTAGGATACCCAGGGCTACACAGAGAAACCCTGCCTCATAAAAACAAAACAAAACACAAAGTACATTCCTTGACTTGGTCTTCAAGGAGCTAGTTTGCAGCCTGCACATCTTGGGGGTCAAAGAGTGATGAAAGAAATGACAATTCCTTGGAGTCCCTTCTTCAGGACACTTCTGTGCCCTCAGAAGGCTAGGCCTCACGGCAGGGGGTATGTGGCTTTGCAGTGACCTGCTGGTCTCGGTTGGGATTCTGTGAGACCAGGGACCCAGAGTTCAGCCCCTACCCCTGCAGCTGTAAGGGGCACATTGCTGTCTGTCTTCGCCTTTGAGTGCTCAGTAGTAACATCTGGGGTAGGGGAAGGTGATAAAGCAGTGGCTTCCGCGCCCCCCCCCCCCCCCCCCCCCCCGCTCTGCAGTTACAAGTGCTGCGCTGTGAGGTTAATGTGACCTACAGAGTATGCTGTGTCTACTGGTCTTTGAGAAACACTGTGTTCCCGAAGCTACTTTCTGCAAGAACTCCCCCCCCCCCCACACACACACCAGGGACACAGAAACAAACATCTATCCCCTCCTTATTGGGCTTCAATGACCAATCAAAGTATGATTCCAACAAAATCCAATTTGGGGAACCAGTGAGTTTACTGTAGATTATTTACAGAGCAGAGGTAAGGAATTACTTACAAAAGCATGGGTTATTCCGAAGAAGCCACACCACAAGAAAGTCTCCTCCTGCATAGCTGCGTAGGTGGAAGGCCCCTTCAAATAACTTTCCATCCTCCATCTACTCTTTCACCTCCCGAGACCCCCAAGATCATGTAGCTATGGCAGAATCACAGCTGGTGGGGCTGGACTCCAGGTGAGGGTTCAGTGGCCCTCCCCACTCTCTCCTACTATAAAGGAATGTCAGCAGTCAATAAACCCAATCCACATTCCAGAGGAAGCATCAAATCCCTTGGCCCAGAGGACACGGAAGTCTTTTATAAGGCAGAAGGGGTTATTTGGTCCTATCTTACGGGTCATATGTGTGGTATCACCTGAGGAGAGAGGCTGCCAGCTTAATAAGTAGTTAATTTGAAAGCACCAGCTCTCTCTCTGGAGACCAGCAAATAGTCAAGCCTCCTAGTTCATAGGGAGCTGAGCTCCTGTTGTACGAATGAAATGTCCCTGTACTCTCAAACTTTTTGAGTAACTGATCCCCAGGTGGTGGCTGACAGGGAGGCTTAGGAGGTGTGGCCTTGTTAGAGGAAGTGCATCACTGGGGGCAAGCTTTGATGTCTCAAAGCCATCCGCAAGCATGCCCAGTTGTCTCTCTCTGCTTCCTGCTGTGGGTTGAGATGTGCTCTCTCAGCTTCTGCTCCAGCAACACGGCTGGGGCTTGCTGTCACTTTCCCATCATAATAGACTCTGGGACCATAAGACAAATCAGTCCTTCTTTCTATAAGCTGCTTTCGTCAGGGTGCACAAGGGACCCTTCTTCGAGGCACGGACAGGGCTGACTCAAGCAGACGCCAAGGAAACAGCATCAAGACAATTTGGATTCCTTCTCTCATCCCTATCTTCCACCCCCCTCAGGATTTCAGAACCAAACTGACCACCCCTCCAGAATGCCACCCCTGGATTGGAAGTGGGGACAGTGCTCAGGCAGATGCCAGGAAGCATAGAAGATCCAACTCTAGCTTTGAGGACTCCGGAGGTTAGGGTTGTGCGTCAGAAGAACAGGAGGCTCTGCATCGGTGTTCTCTTGACCTCTCCATCCATCTGACCATGCAGTGAAATTTGGAATTTTGGGCCCATGGGAAGTTACTGGACAGGTTAAAGTGGCAAATGATTTTCTTGTGTCCTTTGCTACAAAGGAACTTTCTTTGATTCTGACAGTCTCTCAGCTCCCTCGTGGCAGACATGGAGTTAGTTCCCTGTGTGGCCATTCTTCTACAGGCTTCACGTATGTATGTGGGGGAGGGGGTGGGGGATTGAGAGGTGTCCTAGCTTGGTTTTCTGTTGTTAAGATAAACATGACCCAAAGCAACACTGGGGGTGTCTTAGTTACTTTTTTTTGTTCTTTTGTTTTTCAAGACAGGGTTTCTCTGTGTAGCTTTGGAGTCTGTCCTGGAAATCGCTCTGTAGACCATGTTTGCCTCAAACTCACAGAATCCACCTGCCTATGCCTCCCAAGTGCTGGGATTAAAGGCAAGCGCCACCACCGCCCGGCTAGTCTTAGTTACTTTTTTATTGCTGGGTTAAGACTCTATAACCAATGCAACTTATAAAAGAAAGCATCTAATTTGGGGTTTCCAGTTCCAGACACTCCAAGTCCATCACCATCATGGAAGGGAACACAACAGCAGTCAAGCAGACACAGCATCGGAGCAGTATCTGGGGCTCATTCCACAAGCCACAAGCATGAAGCAGAGAGAGAGAATGTGATTGTTTTTAAATATTTATTTATTATGTGTACAATATTCTGTCTGTGTGTATGCCTGCTGGCCAGAAGAGGGCACCAGACCCCATTACAGATGGTTGTGAGCCACCATGTGGTTGCTGGGAATTGAACTCAGGACCTTTGGAAGAACAGTCAATGCTCTTAACCTCTGAGCCATCTCTCCAGCCCCAAGAGAGAATGTGATTGATGTGGGCTTTCAAACTCCACCCTCACCCCGTACACACCTCCTCCAACAAGGCCACACCTCCCAGTCCTTCACAGGCAGTTCTACCAGCTGGAGACCAAGTACTCAAATATGTGAACCTCTGCAGGAGGGTAAATCTCATTCAAATCCCCACTAGGAGGAAAGGGTTTGTCTGACTTACAGGTCACAGCCCATCCACAAGGGAAGCTAAAGCAGGAACTCAGGGCAGGAACAGAAGCAAACAACACAGAGGGACACTATATACTGGTTAGCCTGTATGGTTCACTCAGTCCACTTCTTAAATAAACCGGGACTGCCTGTCCAGGCTGGGCCCTGTCATATCAATCACTAATCAAGAAAATGTGGAGTTGGAAATGGCTCATCCATTAAGAGCACTGGGTTTGATTCCCAGCACCCACATGTAGCAGGTAAGAACCATCTGTGACTCCTATTCTGGGGAGTCCAACAGCCTCTTCTGGTTTCCCTGGGCATTGCACACATGTGGCACACAGACATACGTGCAAACTGACAACCAGACTGACCTCAGGTTAGCCTAGGAAGGGCATAGATATTAGCAGAGGATGACCCACAGTGAGGGCAATCTTAATGCTAGTTTTACGTCACCTTGACTCAAACTCCAGTCATTTTGGAAGAGGGAAACTCAACTGAGAAAAATGTGTTTGCCAGATTGGCCTGTGGTCCAGCCTGTGGTTCATTTTCCTGATTGATGACTGTCCTTGCTAGTTTCCCGTCAACCTGACAACAAGGTAGAGTCATCTGAAAGGAGGGAACCTCAATTGAGAAGATGCCTCCCTAAGCTTCAGTGATGTGGGAGTGTCATATATCAATCTGTTGATTTCATTGGTTAAGCAATAAAGAAACTGCTTTGGCCCTCATAGGTTAAAACATAGGTGGGAGGAGTAAACAGAACAGAAGGGGGGGAGAAAGAAGCTGAGTCAAGGAGTCGCCATGATTCTCCCACTCCAGACAGACGTAGGCTAGAATCTCCCTGGTAAGCGCACCTTGTGGTGCTACATAGATTAATAGAAATGGGTTAAGAGGATGAAACTAAGGGGCCACGCAGTGTTTAAAAGAATACAGTTTCCGTGTAATTATTTCGGGGCATAAGCTAAAGCTAGCCATGCAGGCAGCGGGGGTGTCGGGGACACAGCCCGCCGCTCCTATTACTACACTTCAGTTTGTTGGACCCTGAAGTCCAGCTACCAGGAAGAGTCACCCCAAGAGACCACCCTCACACCACAGTTGATGTAAAAGCACAAGGATTTTTAATTCTGTCACGACAGGGTCTTTCAGCATTCGAGAAACCAAAAGACCCTGAATAGCTGGTACAGGCTACATTTAAAGTAAAAATCCATAGAAACAAGGGGGGGGGACTCGAGGGTTGTTTTCCAACTATTGGGATTGGCTGATTCAAAGGGCTATTAACAATAACTGGTCCAAGCCAGGGCTGGAGGGCGGTTGCCAGATCAGGTGAAGTAAGAGGAAACATTTAAGGGTTACTTTGACCTCCCCTCCCAGGGACTGAATCAAAACATCAGGAACTGAGTCAACATCTTAAGGGTTATCTTGCGCCAATTTCAATAACTGAGTTCTATCTGGAGAACATTCACAAAGACTCGGGGAGATGGAAAGTTCCCAACATTTCAGTATTGGTGTGGGTAATTGTTAGAATCCTGGCTCCCAGGGGATGGGGGAAAGCACTAAGGCTGAGAGGCCTCAGAGTTATTGTAGAGTTTTACAAGTTGTAAGGCGTTTTTAAAATTAGTGACTGATGGGGAAGAGTCCAGCCCTTTGTGGGTGGTGTCATCCCCGGGCTGGTGGTCCAGGGTTCTACAAGTAAGTAGACTGAGCAAACCAGGAAGAACAAGCCAGTAGGCAGCACCCTCCAAGGCCTCTTCCACCAGCTTCTGCCTCCAGGTTCCTATCCTGACTTTCTTCAATGATGAACAGAAGTGTAAGGTAAATAAGCCCTTCCCCCACCCCCATGTTGCTTAAGTCATGGTGTTTCATCACAGCAACAGTAACCCTCAGACAGCGGGGCCAACTCCCTGTGGGCAGTGCCACCCCTGAGAAGGTGGTCCTGGGTGGTATGAAAAGGTGGGATGGGCAAGCCCTGGGGAGCAAGGCAGTAAGCAGCACTCCTCCACACAAAAGTTGCAGAGAAATGCCAACTCAGACAGAGGCGCTCTGGGCAGGAAGGAGGCTGTGTGGGGCCTGGTTAGGGCTCTCAACAGGGGCAGTGAGGTGCCATAGCAGTTTTACCTGGGTTGGGAAGACCCCCCAGGCCTGCAGAAAGCTCTGGGACCCTTTCCCTAAGCAGTGGGGCTGTGGTGAGTCAAATCTTGACTCGGGTTTCTGGACAGAAATTTTGCCTGGCGCTCAGTGTTACCTGTTAACCTGCCCTGGAATAATCTGATCCTCAGGATTTCTCCTGTCAGGGCTGAGGCAGTAATGGAGACACTGCCCAACCTTGCCCTCGGTAGACGGAGGAGTTCCTTTCCCCTTAGGTTCTTCCCTTCACGTAAAGCCTGACCCTTGACAATCAAGAAAAATGTCAAGACAAGACTGAGCGAAATAGTAGATTGGTTAAGTATTTAGAAGGGGCCATGGGGGCGCACGCCTTTAATCCCAGCCAGCACTCAGGAGACAGAAACAGGTGGATCTGAGTTTGAGGCCAGCTTGGTCTACAGAGTGAGTTCCAGGACAGAATGCCTGTCTTTTTTTAAAAAAAAAAAAAAAGAAGAAGGAGGAGGAGGAGGAGGAGGAGGAGGAGGAGGAGGAGGAGGAGGAGGAGGAGGAGGAGGAGGAGGAGGAGGAGGAGGAGGAGGAGGAGGAGGAGAGTCATGTTTCTTGACTCTGAGTCAGTGGTGAAGAAGACAAGCTAGCTCCCAGGACGGACTTCCTCCCTAGCCGAGTCCTCCTAATTTTCCATCTCTATCCTGCCTCCTCTGTATCCCCAATAAGACAAGATTCCTTTCATGAAAGTGCTGGCAGGGAAACCAAAACTGCTTCGGGCTGCGGAGGGGGGGAGGGTGTAAAGGCTCCTCAGGACTACTCCACGAACCACATTTCTCGAACTTTTCTTTCCATACACCCTCCCACTGAGCCGGACATCCTGTGAGGCTGATGAAGTAAACAGACGCGCTGCCTTGCCAAGCAAATGCCTTCTGGAAAGGGCACGCCTCTTTTCTTCCCTTATCTGGTGGTTAAATTCCCTGCTGGGCAGGGCAGATCCTGTCAGAGTCTGAACTGGAAGACAACTTGGGGTCCTGATTCGCTATGGGGTATCTGCCATCCTGGACGAGAAGCCTAAAACCTGTATAAGTTGAGTACGTGTTCCCATCCCTTTCTGTTGAGTGCAGACACCACCTCCCTCCACTCCTGGATGCAACCATTACAAGGTCTCTCTCACTAGCACCCACGGCCCTTCAGACCCACCCCGCCGCCCTAGGTGGTGTAGCCACAAGGAAACATTGAAACCCACCACGGTGGCTTAGGAGGCAAGGAGCAGGAGGACGGGCCAAGCCGAGTCCCATAGACACAGGGAGAAGACCCAGCAACTCTCAAGGTGCTTGCTCTGGGAACCTGAAATAAGGACCCTTAGAAAGGCACCTGTGAGACACATGTTGGGTCCCAGCACCAAGGGAGACAGCGCCCACCCCCAGTGCATCTAAGTGAAGTGGAAACGTGAGTAACTAGGGTTACCAGGACCCAAGAAGTGAGTCCTGCAAACCCAGGCAGGGGAGGGCGCGATTGGAACTCTCCCATATCGGGATGGGGGTGGGGGGGAGGCCCCACACGGTCACGTGCCCGCCATAGCCGCAGAACGCCGGCAGGGGGCACTAGGGCAGTATGAGTTTTGTTTAGGGTCCGTCAGGGCTCCAGAACATAGAATGAACTGCAACACTGCTATGAGACCAGCAGGGGGCACTAGGCTCCCACCACAACACCCTGCAACTCCTGGATAGGGTAAACCCAGGGATCCACAGGCTGCACCCAGAGAACACCAATGGAATCCGTGACACATTTTGTCTGAGTCAGAGTTTTTTTCTTCCTGGAAGGAAAGGACCCTGGCCTGGTGGTCCTCCACTTCTGAACTGAGCTGGATGCCGTTGGAATATGGGACCATGGTTGGATGAAGCTCAGGTTCTTCCTGCTGGTGTAGCCAAACACCATGCAGGAGTTGGCCAGCAAATTTCCACAGCAATAGGCCAATTGCTGCCAAATTGAGAAAAAGCTACCTTCCCACCTCAGAGGGAGAAAGATTGAGGGGTAAGCTGAATATGACCAGTCAAAGCACAGTAGCTACCGTGTGTACTTTATTGAATCCGCTATGGACAGAGCTGTGAGGTTACCTCTGTATATACAGGCAGGGGTAAAGGAGCAAGGAGGAAGGCAGCTGTGGATGGTGGAGCACACATCAGATCCAAAAGCCAGAATCCTCTATTAAGTGTAAGGATGACTAGCGGACACAGCAAAGAAGACGACAACAATGATGGTAATGACAGCCGTGAAGATGCTGAGGACCAGTGCGCTGATGTTGAGGCACTTGGCAGTGGAGGCATAGGTCTGGGCTCCAGTCACATCGCCCACCATCTTCCTGTCCCTGGACTGGAGCAGAGCAGACAGTCAGTGGCCCTATTGCTGATGGGCAAATGCTCGGACGCTTTTCTTATCATGCTCCCTGTGGACTGCATCTCTCCCACTTCGTCAGGAACATTTCACATACTCTGTCTATGAACGTGGCCCTAGGACTTGCTGCTAACCCAGTATGCAAGGTGAAGGGGGCACTCTGGGAGTTCCTCTAGACTGCCCTGGGACAGTCTTGACCCAGGCTGCCTCACCTTATATCTACCATAGAGCATCTTTAAGCCAACACACAAGTACATGCATGCACACACACACGCACATGCTCACAAACACACACTTACATGTCCCCATGCACACCACAGAAGAACGCACACAAACATTTTAAACAAAGGACCCCCCCACACCTAGGTGCCTTCTGGATAGATGGGACTTCAGGCTCACACACAAATTTTGTTGTTGTTGTTTTAAGTTTTTCAAGACAGGGTTTCACTGTTTAGCTCTGACTGTCCTGGAACTCCCTTTATAGTCCATATTGGCCTCGAACTCAAAGACATCTGCCTGCCTCTGCCTCCCGAGAGCTGGGATTAAAGGTGTGCACCACCGCCTGGCTCCCACACACCTTCTTACACCATCGCTTCCACCTCCACCACACTCACCTTCACAGAGTAGGCATAGGCAATGAACCCCAAGCAGCAGAAATTGAAGAAGAGCGTATTGAACAGGGACCAGACCACATGGTCCGGCACAGCGACCTCCCTGGGCATGTTGATCACGGTGGTTCTGACAGAAGTGGAGCCATGGGGTCCCCCCATCTCAGCCACCTCATATTCTTCCTTGATTCTTTCGTAGTTTGGGGGGTGTCCTCCGCTGGGAGAAGTCAGGAAGGCTTGGGAAGTGTGGTTCATGGTCCCGAGCACAGCCAGCAGTGAAGGGTAGAAGATGAAGTGCTGTGGGTCCACCCTCTCTCCAGCAGTTTCGGTTTCTCAGAAGTTTCTTTTTCCTGAATTTTGGCTTAATGAGAATTGGCTGAGTTCTGAGGGGCGTGGATCTAAAAGTTCTGTGTATCAAATTACTCCAGGGCAGGATGTCAGGAAAGACTGTGAACGGGGAACTTCCTGTCCTGGAACCCAAGTCAGGACTTGTCCCAGGGCCCAACTAAACTGATTATGAGTGAGAGGGTCCTGCAGTCTGCGGAGCTCAGGCTAACAGCTGCAGACTTCACTGCCCCTGCCAAGGTCCCAGGCAAGCCCTGCAGAACCCTCTCTGCTCCCAGCAATTAAGGGTGCCCACAGAGCCCACAACACTCACTCTAGAGGCCAGTTCTGGCTTCAGTGCAGGTAGAAGTTGGGATGAACTGTACCTGTGTCTCCTTTTGCAGAGACCTAGTGCCCTAATGTGGTCAGTCACTGGACTTTGGTGTTAGGACTGAATGATCCCAGCTCACGTGGCTGTGACCTCATGGTCCAGGGCTGGCTTTTTTGTGCTTCTCCAACTCCCTTTTCCTCCAGCCCTACCACGATTTATTCGTGCTAGTGGAATGGTCACTGAGGACCACCACTGTGCCAGAAAAGCCTTCTCAAGTACATGGTGGGGTGAGGACTATGGCCCCCAAAGCCACTCCTGATTGTGCTACCCTTCCCTGACAACGGGGAGGCCTGGCCTGAACTCTCCTGTTAGGGGTTGTAGTCACTTTCTGTCTTGGTGGCACTGCAAGGACAGGGCTGCCAGACCTGCTTCAAGGCGCCTTGCAGCACCCGCCTTTCCTAGAGCTCCGAGTCTTGGGGTTTGGGACTCCCCCAGTTCCCAGGTTCTAGTCGTTTTATTCACTCTCTTCCTTGAGTTCCTCACAGGGTTATCAGCACCTCCTGCAGTCACCCCTCTTTGCAATCCTGTTGGCTGGTGCCGGCTTAATCCTCCCAGAGACCCTCTGTCCTGCTGCTGCCAGAACGGGTGAGGAAGATGGGTGGGACCAGCACCCCACCCAGTGTAGGCTGGAGGACAGGGGTTTCTCTGCTGTCTTTTTAGGATGAGACATTGCTTTGTTTACTTTCCGGCTTGGGGTAGGGAACAACTGGGAGTCTTCCCACTCAGCTGACCATCCTACCCTGCAGGTGTAGGGCACCCTACAGGTCACCAATGGAGAGTTGTAACAACTTCCATTGCTTCTGCTCCAATTACACATTTGGTGAGTGGGAAGCGAGCATGGGGACTCTTCATGGCTGAGCAGTGTTGGATCCCCGGTTGCTGGATTCCTCTGTTACACACATGGCAGAGCTACGGGCAGGGTCTTGAGCAGCCCTGGGGAGGGGCTAACTCTTGGTAGGCAGGGTCTAGGGAGAGATGGAGCTTCCGCCTAATCATCCCAGACTCTTTGGGTACACGGGTGCTAGGGGCTCAGGTGGAGCTTCCACCAGAACAGGCATCTCCACTCTGATGTCACTCATGGGTTGTAATAAGCCTAGTCATATCCAGCCCCATTTGTTCCACTTCAGACAGGCCGTTAGGACGGTGTTCGGGCTGGAGATCACGGCCTGATTCCTGTGCTCCACAGTGTTAACATGTCTGAAGTTTCCCTGCCTTCCGGGTAGTTGCCAAGCGTTGTTCCTACGCGGCATCAGGAAGGCCTGAAGTGTGACCATAGGGACTGTGTTCCTTGTCCTGAGGTCTCTACCTTCATTCAGTCCCAATCTGGGTCTGAGCTTGAGCACTCCGAAGGCCCAGAGCCATGAATTTTAGTGGAGATGCCACACTGGGTTCTTCTCAAAAACTCTTGCTCCTTAACTGATGCAAACAAGGCCTTGATTTCTCCCTATGACTGGGTCTGGCTGAGTCGCTCCCCTCCAGTTTCATAGCTGCTCTCCCAGTGGGGTGCTCTGTCTTCACTGCTATTAGGGTCCCTGTCTGCTTAAGACAGGGTCAGCTCCCAAGACAGTGAAGGGAGGGATCCTGCTCCGGAACCTTGAACCTCGGTGAAGAGGGCATCTCTAAACCGGCTTAGCCTCACAAGATGATCAGAACCCAGGACTAGAACCTATGTGCCAACACAGGGAGACAGTGCCACCCAGGAGCTCTAAAGATGTATCGGTGCCCGAAACGCAGGCACCAAGGGCATCCAGGAAGAGGGTAGGTGAATGTTGAGTACAGACTAATGGTGAAGGTGCCAAGGCCCATGGAGACCCGCCCTTCCCATCGCAGATCTGAGGCTCCACAGAGCGATAATGTGCTCCGTCAGCAGGTGGCGCCTGGCAGCGAAGAATCCGTGTTCATCTCCTGCTGCCCACCCCGACCTGACCTGAAATAAACCTGTAAGACTGCCTGAGAAGGTAAGGGTCATTGCCCCATTACAGTGCCCAGCGGGTACTACAAACAGTTTGCCCAGAATCCAAGCTGGAAGTCACTACAGAAATCCTGGGAACAGTTTGTCTGGGTCGAGGCTTCTTCCTCCTGAAATGGGAGGACCCTAGCCTGGCTCTTTTTCCCTGGACTGAGGACTCCCTGGCTTGTGGCTCTGCACCTGTCCTGGGTGCTCCGAGTACGTGAAGCCAGAGGGAGGCGATGCTCAGTTACCGTCGGGGTCGCAAAGATACGCAGTAGTGGCAGCTGATATTTACAAGGTCAACCTGCCAGATTTATCTGATGGAGGATAAACTCATAGACAATATTTATGAGTCCATTGCCTATAAATAATGTCTGTGTCTGTCTATAACTCTCTTGTGTGCCAACCTGATTCCCCTCTTCCCAAAATAGCCCCGGGATTCTTCCTACAGCTGTTGCCAGTGTGTTCCTCATCTGTTGGGCACTGTTGTTCCTGCGGATTAACAGGATGACTTCCTCTTCTGCTGTGTACTTCTGGTGAATAAAATATACTTTTATAAACCAGGTGGGGGTGGCGCATGCCTTTAAGCCCAGCACTCTGGAGACAGAGGCAGGCTGACCTCTCTGAGTTCGAGGCCAGCCTAGTCTACAAGAGCGAATTCCAGGACAGGCTCCTAAGCTACAGAAAAACCCTGCCCCCCCCCCCCAAAAGCTACTAGCTTCCCTCCCATAAATCCTCTCTTTGTGCTCTGAGGCTGCTTGCAGGATAAGAATATGTATCTTTTAAATTGGAACACTTTCAATACCAGCCTTGGCAAAAGACAGCATTATTTGCCCTGCCTCCTGTAGGTTGCCATGGTTACTCATAGACGCTCAGAAATGTCCTCCAGGCATTAGGGTTGGGGACAGGGGAGAGGGGAGGACACGACACCTTCATGTCTTGTTAATCACACAATGTCAGTTTGTAAAACTTAATACGCGCCAGGTGGTAGTGGTGCACTCCTTTAATCCCAGCACTCAGCAGGCAGATACAGGCGGATCTCAGTGAGTTCGAGGCCAGCCTGGTCTACAAGAACTAGTTCCAGGACAGGCTCCAGAGCTACAGAGAAACCCTGTCTCGAAAATAAATAAATAATTAAATAAAGCTTAATACGCTTAAGAAATGTAGAATAGTACACAACTTCTTTATTTCTTCCTTAGACCCCTCAATAGTTTAGCCTTTCTCTTCTCTAAACCCTTGTAAGCAACTTTCCTTTTTTTCTTTGTCTTTTTTAATTTTGATTTTTCGAGAAAGGGTTTCTCTCTGTAGCTTTGGAGCCTGTCCTGGAACTTGCTCCGTAGACAAGGCCACCTTGAACTCACAGAGATCCTCCTGTCTCTGCAGTAGGCAACCCTCTTAAGAGAAAAGGACACTGCATATACTCCCTGTTACAATTGCCTACTAATCGGTAGCTGACAAGTTTATTTGTCCCTTATGGTTTTACTCAAGGAATGCCTCAGGGCGCTGAGAAATCGCCTTTGTAGCCTTGTTTACTGCCTGAAGTTTGTGATTGAGTGTGTATATAAGCTGTGTGAACAGAGAGGATGGGAGCAGAGAACGAGAGCTGGAAACAAAGACAGCATGACCCTCAGATGGGACGTGTACGTCTCTTTTCTTTAGATAGGTAGGACATTCTTTCAAGTCCTCAGTGCTTTAAGGCATTCTGGCTGCAACCCTGGTGCCCTGTGGAGTTCTGGGTGGTGGGGTGGATACATTACTGCCTGCCTGTGCCTGCTAAGTAAAAGAGGACCCTAGGCAGGATGCTGGTCAACTGTTGTCTCCAGCAAGAAGCCAGAAACCTTCCTGACTGTGAAGGCCCTGCACTCTGCCCCTACAGCTCCTCTTAGACAGGAAGGAAGCCAGGAAAACCCTGAGTAAGTTCAGGACAGGACCAGTCGGGTACAGAGAGTTACAGCGCAATTGCCATCCCGCACACTTTATTGACTCCAATGTGAACAGATGTGTCCCTGCACTGGAGGAGACCAGATGATCAGTGTGGACTTGGAGCAAGTCATCTGAGAGCCCTGCGCTCTGCCTCAGTTCCCACACGGTACTTCCTGCCCACTGCCATCTCCTCCCTCAGCACAAGGACCCCCTCCCTCGCACACACTCAGACTGTCCCACAGAACCAAGCACTGTCTGTGGTCCCACCATGGGGTACTGTTTTCTGTAAGCCCTGCTTTTACACACACTGGTGCCCCAGGCTGCAGGATGAAGGGGCATTCCAGATGCTAAGCTGTCAGGAGAAGTCCTCGAGAGTGGAGACAGTCTCACCCAGAATCCCTGGCAGCCTTACCATTTGCCTACCTAGGAGAGTCTCCAAGACACATAAAATTCACTTGCACTATATGCTGTCTACACAGTCTACAGACACAAACATAGATACATACAGGACACCTAACACAGAGTGTCAGGCGTTCACAAACACAAGGCTGTACATATCCCAGGTGCCCTCTGGGCAGAAAGAGCCTCAGTCCCACACACACCTTCTTGCCCCATCACTCCCACGACAAGGACACTCACCTTCACAGAGAAGATATAGGCAAAAAAACCCAGGCAACAGCAGTTCATATACACAGTGTTAAATGTGGACCAGGTCACATAATCCTTTGGGACATCGCTGCTGCTGATGTTGACCACGGTGGACCTGGAGCTGGAGCCCATGTCTTGTGTTTAAAGGATGCTCTTGTTTGAAGGAAGTTAGAAGTTCCTGTAGATAGTGGAGTTCTGGATGCTTATATATAACCATTTGCGAAGTGAGTTCCGGATGCTGCGGGTGGGCTCAACAGCCTCTTTAAAGTTCTGCTTTCTCAGATATTTCTTCTCCTGTTTTCTGTAAACCAATGAGCTACCTGGGAGTGGGATTTGGAAACAGATTATGGAGTGGTACGCTAGGATAGGGTTTTAGAAAGGAAAAGGTCAGGAAATCAAACCTCTTGTATTAGAACCTGAGTCAGGACTTGACTCTACACCTCCCTGCTTAGAATAAAAGTACCGATGCTTTCTGCAGGCCTGGGAGTCTCCCGAGCCCAGGCCAGCAGCAGCCATTTTCCTAGCCAGGACACTGCAGCCCTCTACTGTGCCTTCCCCAGCGCCCCAAAGCTAGTCTCCACTGGAGGAGCTTTCTCTGCAGAAATCCATGCCCTTTTACTGGCTGACATGTTTTGGACCAGGTCTGGAGAGAGCTACAGATTGCTGTCATCCTTCTTGTCCAGAGCCAAAGGGCAATGTGGTGCCTCTCAGGCCAAGGCTCTGCTCACAGGCTGAAGAGGAGCCACGCGGGGAGACTAGAAGTTTATTCCAGGCACATGGCATCCTCGCAGTGCTAGACTAACGTATTTGTGCGATCCCACCGTTCCTTCTCATGTTTTATCTTTTTATTAGAAGACTTGGAGTTTGGGAGTGAGCTGGGTGGGTCTGGACTGCACCCAGTGGAGCCTCAGGAGGTGCAATGTGAAGTTGGCCAAGGCCTTCCTGAAATTGCAGTCTTCTTGCCTCAGAACATCTTCACAGAAAGATGGGGAAATTCGATCAGGGGGAGGTAAGCGGATGTTTGTGTGTGATGGATGTGCTGCTAGGTTTCTCCTAAATAGCAGAAACCATGATCCTGGAATGATCCCTGCCCCTGGGTCTGGGCCTTCTTCACAATGCAGGGGCTAGGCTACTCTTCCTTCTGCTGGGTCCTTAGGAACCCCTGGACCAGTCATCCACAGCAATGCTAGGCCTCCAAGGACCCCTTGTCCCATCAGCCTGGACTTCTGGGTCCCTTGAAGCTACTGTCCTGGCGCTTCTCCAAGTAGTCTTTGTGACCACGAGCCTTTTGCATGTGGTGCAGCTCAGCCATTGCAGGAAACATAGAGCATGCGCTGGATTTGGTTTGGTTTGGTTTGGTTTTTTGAAACAGGGTTTCTCTGTAGCTTTGGTGCCTGTTCAGACACCCCTGCCTAGGGAATGGGGCTCTCCTCAGTGGACCAGACCATCCTACATCAATTAACAAACTAGACAGACCCTCCTAGATAGGTCCACAGGCCAACCTGATCTAAGAATTCCTCACTAGGAATTTCTTCCCAGAGGACTCCAGGTTGTGTCAAATTGACAGTCAAAACTAATAACACAGGCTGGAGAGATGGCTCAGCTGTTAAGAGCACCGACTGCTCTTCCAGAGGACCCGAGTTCACATCCCAGTACCAATGTGGTGGCTCACAACTGTCTGTAACTCCAGTGCCAGGGGACCTGACACCCATGGCAAAACATCAATGCAATTAAACAAATAAATTTTAAAACAAAAACTAAAACTATCAATATTTCATGAGGTGGAAAGATAATTTTTTTTGTTGAACCATTTAGTATATGATTTTATTTTTGTTGAATCATACAGGATATGGGTTTTTTTTGAGACAGAGTCTGATGTATTTTAGATAATAACTAATGATGATTTGAACTTCTGATCCTCCTGAGTGTTGACTGTGGTGTCTGCCCTACCAGGTCCCAACATCTGTTTAGTCCCAAACAAACACACAAAGGCCTACATTAATTATAAACCAATTGGCCTATTAGCTCAGGCTTCTTATTAACTCTTATAATTTATATTAGCCCATAATTCTTGTCTGCATTAGCCACATGGCTACAAGCGAGAGGTGAGTGAAAGACCAACCACATGTGCAAAAGGGCATCTGCTAAGCTTGGGATGTCCTTGGGCTGGTAATGGGCTTCCCAAGCATGCCTAACACCCTGGAAAGATAATTTTTAAATAAAGATTAGCACACATATTTGATCAATAATTTTTAAAAGATTAATTTTGTCCTAGGTCAGCCTGGTCTTACAGAGTATCTTCCAGGAGAAGCTCCAAAACTACAGAGAAACCCTGTTACAAAAAAAAGGATTATTTTGATAGTTTTGAATTGTGTGTGTCTTTGGGGAGGAATGAACATGTGTGCAGATGCCTGAGGAGACCAGAGGAGGGTGTCAGACACCCTGGACTGGAATCATACGTCGTTGTGAGCGGCCTAACATAGGTGCTAGGAACCTAAAACTTATAGGTGTCTAAAATATTTAGAATTGTATGGTCATTTCCTTGAGACCTCAGGCCCACTCCTAATACTTTCATCTTCAGACAGTGCACCTAGGCATAAGTGGATGTGTCCATGAGCTGTGGGGCTTCTGGGTAAGACCTCTTTTTATGATTTTTTAAAAATGCTGCAAGGTCACCAAAAGCAGTAGGCAGGCAGCATGCTCTGGGAGCAGCTAGTCCCACACAGAGATGGCTGCTGGTTTCCGAGTGGTGGCGAGTCCTGGGTGGGCTGGTCCCAGTGAGCCGAGCGTGTGAACAGGCAGCGGGTAGAAGGCACATGTACAGACACATTGTACAGAACAGAATTGGATATTTATTCCTTAGAGGAGATAGAGAGTGGGGAAAGGAGAAAAGAAAGGAGAGAGACAGAGAAGGGAGCAGGGGAGAAGGAATCTCATGCATCAAAGGGAACGGTGACAGTCAAGAGGGCGAAAGGAGGGCAGGGCTCACCGGTAGTGGGCATGGCTTGTCTCTTAAAGAGACGAAAACCATAACATTTCCAGCTCTTTTTTTATAATAAAAAGTGGGAGATTAGATACCACAGGTTGACGGAATTGGGGCGGTGGATTCTCAAGATTGCTTCTGGCTTATTTGTGAGTGTCATCTTTGGGATGGGTGGCCTGAGAAGGCTGGGTGCTGGCCACATTCTGGCATAGCTGGTCTCTTTGTTCCTGTCCGGTGTTTGTGGCATGGAAATGTCTGGCGTCTCTTATACCTGTTTAAGGTATTGGCAGAACAAAGAACAAAGTTAAATTAAGAAAAAAAAATTCTTTAGTACCAAGGAATTGAGGGGGATGTATCTGACCTGTTTAAGGTGGATCCTTTAATTTGGCTCCCTGGAACTTACAGGAATTCCTTGGGTTTGTGAAAACAGAAGTTTTAGACACATACATTGTATAATGACTTTGACATATTGTTGTACAATGAAAAATATTTTTAAGATTATGGAAGGCAGCATAAGAGAGAAATTTTAAAACTGGCAAAACCTCTCAGCTATCAAACTGTATCAGAGATCTTTGAGAAGGATAAGATTTTACTTGAGTTACTGATTTAAAAAATGACAAAGAACTTACTTCGTTGGCACCCATAGCTAGTCTTTTTTGGGTCCTCCATGGTCGCTGAAGGTTGCACTTGGCCTTTGCTGTTTAGCACAGGGCCTGTCAGGCTCCAGAAGACCCTGTATGCTAAGAAATCTGTAGGAAGACAGGCCTCCCTTGACCTGACCAGCTAGGCTGTCGATTCCAGTGATTCTGTCCACGTCTGTAGATCTTTAGTTTAGATCAAAGGCAATTTTGCCCAATGGACAGCACCTGGCAGTTGAAACCAACTGCAGATGGACGTTGTTGTGTGTCCATTTGTCTTCTGTCTTCTTTGGAGGAAGCAAAGTGCTGTTGCTAGGAACCAACCTGTCTCATTTGTTATGAAAATTTTTTTTAATAATTAAATATTTAAATATCACATTCCCCAGATCTCTGAGCAGTTGAGGGCTGTTTATTAGGTATAGTTGCAGTATAGAATCTGCCTGGAAGGCTGGGTCTGAGCCTGACTGTACTGGATCTTAACAGGTAAGACTTATACTCATAAAAAGACAGAAAGAAGAAACCTCCTGCAATAGAAGGTTAATGGCAGAACTGACAATAGTAGAGAACAGCTTAATATATTTTAAATGAGGGTTGGATTAAATATAAGGCATTTTTTAAGAGACTTAAAAGTACATATGAGTTTAAAACATGACACTTATGATTTTGTAGTCTGAAATGAGATGTAATGAACAATTATTATACACAGAGAGAGTGAACAGGAATTGGGCAACATGGATACTTTGATGGGCCCTATCAAAGGCATGCCACTTCGTAAAACACATGGTAACAGAGTTAACAAGAGGATTTTAGTGAAAGCCGGGCGACAAGGCATGGTATACTTAAGTAAAAATGGGAGAGCTTGGTCACCAGACCTGGCTCTTAGCCAAGATGGGGGTAATGTCACCCATGTAATAAAGTTAACAATGGGGAACGCGGCAGGTAATACCTCAGTAAAGATGATGAAATATGTTCACCTGACATGGCCCTCAGTCAAGATGGTGATAAAGTCACCTGACCCCAGTCAAAATGGCGGCAGCCACATGTTGTATGAAAAAAGTCACAATTTTTGAGCTGTAAGGATATTAAGCTTAATGAGAGGGACCTAAAGGCGTGTTCTGCCCTGTTGCGGAGCCGCCACGCCATACCACAAGCCACAGAAGGGGGCCAAAAGGCTGGAACTGGAAAAACTACACCCTGCAACGGCTGGAATTGAAAAAGCCAACTGGAATTTAAAAGCCAGGCAGTTGACGTGGTGGTTGCTATCCACAGCCAGAATCATGAAAACTCGAGAAACAGCAGCGCCAACATCCAGGACTCATGGATGAGCATCCTTGGGCTGTGAATGGGGTGTTATGGCCTGACTGGATCCAGTTGTTCAAAGTGACTGAGAAAGCAGAGAGGCTGGGGCTGCTCTGAGTGGCATTTATGACGAGGGAACAAAAAAAGGAAAGAGAAGAAATGGGAAAAAAGTTAAAAAAAATTGGGGGATCCCGGGTCCCCAATTAAATGCACTGCATGGGAAGTATGCAGTGGTAACGCGCGGACTGACTAACCCCAGGTCAGTCCAAACATGATTATGGTAAAGGGAAGCCACCGTAGCAGAATTGGGGGGGACTCACTGATTGAAGCCGGGAAGCTGGTGGTGGGAGTGGAAAAGGAACCCGGTTCAGTATCCTGACCCTGGGAAAGGATTTTCAGGCAGAAGCACATATCCGAGTCGCATGGCACCAATTTTATGATTTTTTTAAAAATTGCTGCAAGGTCCCCAGCAGCAGTAGGCAGGCAGCAGACTCTGGGAGCAGCTAGTCCCAGACAGAGATGGCTGCTGGTTCCCGAGTGGTGGCTGGTCTTGGGCGGGCTGGTCCCAGTGAGCAGGCAGTGGGTAGAAGGCACATGGACAGACACATCGTACAAATAGAATTGTATATTTATTACTTACAGGAGATAGAGAGTAGGGGAAGAAGGAGAAGAGAAAGGAGAGAGACAGAGAAGGGAGCAGGGGAGAGGGAAGTTCGCATGCCAAAGGGAACGGTAAGAATCAAGATGGTGAGAGGAGGGCAGGGGTCGCCAGTAGTGGGCATGGCTGGTCTATTAAAGAGATGAAAAACCATAACAGCTCTGACTTTGCAGGACCAACTGCCACATTCCTGTTCATGGCAGCTCATGCTGTGGAGTGGGCTTCTGGTAACCTTCCTATTTCCACACACAAGATTTACTGTGGGTCAAACCATGTTTGCTATACAAACCTGAAATGGCATAGCTTTGCCACATGAAGAAACCTCCAGTACACGAGTTTCTAAATCATATCTGCTTTTTAAGAGGTCTGAGTACTTAGTAACCAAAATCATTTCATTTAACTTGGCAAGAACCTATGGGCACAAATTACCAAGGAGACTGCTGCTGTGATTCCCCTTTAGGCTTTACAGGAGGCAGGGGGAAAGGACCCACCAAGAGACATGAAGGAAACTCAGCTCAACCCCATATTGTTGTAACCGGTGCTAAAGCAGGACTTCTAGAGTCTGGCCCAGGTCATTTTGCCTCAGTCCTATTTAAGCACAGCATAATTTGGGGAAAAGAATTCAGAAAACAATGAACTCAGCCCCAAGTGCACACTTTAAGACATGCTTACCTTGAGAGTCCTTACAAAGTATGACTGGCTTCTTTTACAAAAATGGGTACTGTGGACTCAGAGATTGTGCCTGAGATTTAGGGTCCAGGGAGCTTGACTCAGGTAAACATAGCGCATGTGGTATCAGGACTGCCCTGGTTCTAAGATAACATAGAAGCCACTTAGGCTGTGAAAAACACAAGTGAGGGCTGGAGAGATGGCTCAGTGGTTAAGAGCACTGACTGCTCTTCCAAAGGTCCTGAGTTCAATTCCCAGCAACCGCATGGTGGCTCACAACCATCTGTAATGAGATCTGGTGCCCTCTTCTGGCCTGCAGGCAGACATGCAGACAGAATACTGTATACATAATAAAAAATAAAATCTTTTTAAAAAAAAAAAAATTTAAAAAAAAAAAAAAGAAAAACACAAGTGACTCAGAGGAGTGGGTTTGTGGTGCTGGAGAGATGAATGATGACCCGAGACTCAGTTCCCAGCAACTATATGTCAGCTCACAACTGTCTGTCTATAAAACGCAACACCCATATCAAAACACCAACTCATATTAAATAAAAATAAATTAATTACCCGGTGGTGGTGGGCTAGGCCTTTAATCCCAGCACTCGGGAAGCAGAGGCAGGAAGATCTCTTTGAGTTTGAGGCCAGCCTGGTCTACAAGAGCTAGTTCTAGGACAGTCTCCAACGCTACAGAAAAACCCTGTCCCTCACTCAAAAAAGGC
This sequence comes from Microtus pennsylvanicus, assembly GCF_037038515.1. Classification (NCBI taxonomy): domain Eukaryota; kingdom Metazoa; phylum Chordata; class Mammalia; order Rodentia; family Cricetidae; genus Microtus; species Microtus pennsylvanicus. The sequence continues at coordinate 82,136,178 of NC_134583.1, forward strand.
TACTAGCTTCCTTCCCATAAATTCCCTCCTTGTGCTCTGAGGCTGCTTGCAGGATAAGAATATGTATCTTTTAACTTGGAACACTTTCAATACCAGCCTTGACAAAAGCTCAGCATTATTTGCCCTGCCTCCCGTGGGTTGCCATGGTTACTCATATATGCTCACAAATGGCCTCCAGTCATTAGGGCTGGGGAGCAGGGGCGAGGGGGGGGAGAGGGGAGGACATGATACCTTCATGTCTTGTTAATCACACAATGTCAGTTTATAAAACTTAATACGCGCCAGGTGGTAGTGGTGCACTCCTTTAATCCCTGCACTCAGGAGGCAGAGGCAAGCAGATCTCTGTGAGTTCGAGGCCAGCCTGGTCTACAAGAACTAGTTCCAGGACAGGCTCCAGAGCTACAGAGAAACCCTGTCTCGAAAATAAATAAATAAACAAACAAACAAATAAATAAATAAATCTTAATACGCTTAAGAAATGTAGAATCGTACACAACTTCTTTATTTCTTCCTTAGACCCCTCAATAGTTTAGCCTTTCTCTTCTCTAAACCCTTGTAAGCAACCTTCGTTTTTTCTTTTTCTTTTTTAATTTTGATTTTTCGAGACAGGGTTTCTCTCTGTAGCTTTGGAGCCTGTCCTGGAACTTGCTCCGTAGACAAGGCCGACCTCGAACTCACAGAGATCCTCCTGCCTCTGCAGTAGGCAACCCTCTTAAGAGAAAAGGACACTGCATATACTCCCTGTTACAATTGCCTACTAATCGGTAGCTGACAAGTTTATTTACCCCTTATGGTTTTACTCAAGGAACTCATCAGGGCGCTGAGAAATCGCCTTTGTAGCCTCGTTTACTGCCTGAAGTTTGTGGTTGAGTGTGTATATAAGCTGTGTGAACAGAGAGGATGGGAGCAGAGAACGAGAGCTGGAAACAAAGACAGCATGACCCTCAGATGGGACGTGTACGTCTCTTTTCTTTAGATAGGTAGGACATTCTTTCAAGTCCTCAGTGCTTTAAGGCATTCTGGCTGCAACCCTGGTGCCCTGTGAAGTTCTGGGTGGTGGGGTGGATACATTACTGCCTGCCTGTGCCTGCTAAGTAAAAGAGGACCCTAGGCAGGATGCTGGTCAACTGTTGTCTCCAGCAAGAAGCCAGAAACCTTCCTGGCTGTGAAGGCCCTCCACTCTGCCCCTACAGCTCCTCTTAGACAGGAAGGAAGCCAGGAAAACCCTGAGTAAGTTCAGGACAGGACCGGTCGGGTACAAAAAGTTACAGCGCAATTGCCATCCCGCACACTTTATTGACTCCAATGTGAGCAGATGTGTTAGGTTAACAATCCCACGAGGAGGCCAGTGACAGGTTGGGGCCAGGATAAGCGGCGGCTGGGAAGGGTAGAGGACATTCAGGCATTCCCCGATGAAACAGCGCAGGGGAGAATTTAATCCACTGACTCTGTATACGAAGAGCACAAACTTCGTGGAGTGCCATCCTTCATAGCGATAGTCTATGTGAAGGACATAATGATAATTACGATGACCGTGATGATGAAGACGGCCATGGAACCAATGTTCAGTAGCTTTGCTGTTGTAGCGTAGGCCTGGGCCCCAATCATATCGCCCGCCATCTTCCTGTCCCTGGACTGGAGGAGACCAGATGATCAGTGTGGACTTGGAGCAAGTCATCTGAGAGCCAGGTGTTCTGCCTCAGTTCCCCTACGGTCCTTCCTCCCACTGCCATCTCCTCCCTCAGCACAAGGACCCCTCCCTCTCACACACTCAGACTGTCCCACAGAACCAAGCACTGTCTGTGGTCCCACCATGGGGTACTGTTTTCTGTAAGCCCTGCGTTTACACACACTGGTGCCCCAGGCTGCAGGATGAAGGGGCATTCCAGACACTAAGCTGTCAGGAGAAGTCCTCGAGAGTGGAGACAGTCTCACCCAGAATCCCTAGGCAGCCTTACCATTTGCCTAACTAGGAGAGTCTCCAAGACACATAAAATTCACTTGTACTATATGCTGTCTACACAGTCTACAGACACAAACATAGCTACATACAGGACACCAAACACAGAGTGTCACGACGCACAAACACAAGGCTGTACATATCCCAGGTGTTTTCTGGGCAGAAAGAGCCTCAGTCCCACACACACCTTCTTGCCCCATCACTCCCACGGCGAGAACACTCACCTTCACAGAGAAGACATAGGCAATGAAACCCAGGCAACAGCAGTTCATAAACATAGTGTTAAATGTGGACCAGGTCACATAATCCTTTGGGACATCCCTGATATTGACCACGGTATACTTGGTCCTGGAGTCCATGTCTTGTGTTTAAAGGACACTCTTGTTTGAAGGAAGTTAGAAGTTCCTGTAGATAGTGGAGTTCTGGGTGCTTATATACAACCATTTGCAGAGCGAGGTCTGGATGCTGCGCGTGGGCTCAACAGCCTCTTTAAAGTTCTGCTTTCTCGGGTCCGCCCTGCCCCTCCCTGCCGGGCAGTCCTTGCTTCTTGGCCAGGGGCCTTGCCTCAACCTTGGCTTCGCCTCCCTGCCAACGAGTAGCTGTGGGGGCGACCCATAAACAGTTGGGCGCAGGCGGAGCGGCAGAACTGTGTAGCTGCGCCATGGCTGCGTTGGCGTGGTGCTGCCTGCATTGCTGCAGGGACGGCTGGACAGGCCACATTCCTCTCAAGGAGATGCCGGCCTTACAGCTGGACACGCAGCACATGGGAATAGATGTTGTCATTGTGAAAAATGCAAGAAGAATCTGTGGCACCGGAGGTTGTTTAGCCAGTGCACCTTTACATCCGAACAAAAGCTACTTTGATTTCAAAATCCAGTCTACTGGAATCTGGGGTATAGGTGTTGCAACTCAGAAAGTGAACTTGAATCAGATTCCTCTCGGCAGAGACATGCATAATCTGGTGATGAGAAACGATGGAGCCCTGTACCACATCAACGAAGAAAAGAGCAGGCTACCAGCCAACAGCCTTCCTCAGGAGGGCGATGTAATAGGTATCACATATGACCATGTAGAATTAAATGTGTATTTGAATGGGAAAAACATGCACTGTCCAGCATCAGGTATACGAGGGACAGTGTATCCAGTTGTGTATGTTGATGATAGTGCAATTCTGGATTGCCAGTTCAGTGAATTTTATCATATGCCTCCATCAGGTTTTGAAAAAATATTATTTGAGCAGCAGATCTTCTGAATGTGTTTGTTTTCAAAACTGGCACTTCTGCACAACCACACAGCGCTTGCCACTTAATAAAGCTCTCCCTGACCTAGAGAGGGGAACTCATCCTGAAAATCGCTCCTTCTTACTGTTGTCTGAGGAACCCGTGTCTTCATTATACCATGCTGAAGTTTGATTTGCAATACCTAGGCATTGTGAAATCAACATTTGGGGCCACTTATTTAATCTTATTTAAACTAATAAACCATGAGTTTGGTTAACAGTATTACATGGTAACATGTATATAAATATTTAAAGGGAATTTTTCGTATATAAAGTATTTGTTTGACAGTAAAAAAAAAAGTTCTGCTTTCTCAGATATTTCTGCTCCTGTTTTCTGTAAACCAATGAGCTACCTGGGAGTGGGATGTGGAAACAGATTATGGAGTGGTACGCTAGGATAGGGTTTTAGAAAGGAAAGGATCAGGAAAACGAACCTCTTGTATTAGAACCCGAGTCAGAACTTGGCTCTCCACCTCCCTGCTTAGAATAAAAGTATTGATGCTTTCTGCAGCCCTGGGAGTCTCCTCAGCCCAGGCCAGCAGCAGCCATTTTCCTAGCCAGGACACTGCAGCCCTCTACTGTGCCTCCCCCAGCGCCCCAAAGCTAGTCTCCACTGGAGGAGCCTTCTCTGCAGAAATCCATGCCCTTTTACTGGCTGACATGCTTTGGAGAGAGCTGGAGAGAGCTACAGATCTCTGTCATCCTTCTTGTCCAAAGCCAATGGACAAAGTGGTGCCTCTCAGGCCAAGGCTCTGCTCACAGGCTGAAGAGGAGACACGTGGGGAGACTAGAAGTTTATTCCAGGCACATGGCATCCTCGCAGTGCTAGACTAACGTATTTGTGCGATCCCACCATTCCTTCTCATCTTTTATCTTTTTATTAGAAGACTTGGAGTTTGGGGGTGAGCTGGGTGGGTCTGGACCGCACCCAGTGGAGCCTCAGGAGGTGCCTTCCTGAAATTGCAGTCTTTTCCTCTTAGAGCCTCAGCACATCCTCATGGAAAGATGGGGAAATCGGATCAGAAGGAGGTAAGCGGATGTTTGTGTGTGATGGATGTGCTGCTAGGTTTCTCCTAAATAGCAGAAACCAAGATCCTGGAATGGTCCCTGCCCCTGGGTTGGGCCCTCTTCACAATGCAGGGACTAGGCTACTGCTCCTTCTGCTGTCTCCTTAGGAATCCCTGGACCAGTCATCCACGGCAAGGCAAAGCCTCCAGGGACCCCCTTGTCCCATCAGCCTGGACTTCTGGGTCCCTTGAAGCTACTGTCCTGGCTTTTTTCCAAGTAGCCTTTGTGACCACGAGCCTTTCGCATGTGGTGCAGCTCACCCAGTGCATGAAACATAGAGCATGCACTGGTTTTTGGTTTGGTTTGGTTTGATTTGGTTTTTTGAGACAGGGTTTCTCTGTAGCTTTGGTGCCTGTCCTGGAACTAGTTCTTGTAGACCAGGCTGGCCTCAAACTCACAGAGATCAGCCTGCCTCTGCCTCCCCAGTGCTGGGATTAAAGGCGTGTGCCACCACCGCCCGACTTGACGCAATGGATTTTTGAAGAGTTGGTGTTCTAGTTTCAGTTCTGGGGCTATGACAGATGCCCTGACAGAAAGCCACTTAGAGAAAAAAACAGTTTATTTGCTTACAATTCCCAAGTTTCCAGCATCGTTTCAGAAATGTAAAGGCAGGAACTCACAAGCAGTTAGTTCACATCGCATCAGCACTCAGAAGCAGAGAGAGAACTGCATCCTTGCTGGCTTCCCTACCTGCTTGCTCTCTGACAGTTTTCTCCTCTCTTGTGCTTTCCAGACACCCCTGTCTAGAAAATGGTGCTCTCCACAGTGGACTAGATCTTCCTACATCAGTTAACAAACTAGACACACCCTCCTAATACTTTCATCTTTGAACAGTGCAACTAGGCATAAGTGGACATGCCCATGAGCTGTGGGGCTTCTGGGTTATAGCTCTTTTTATGATTTTTAAAAAATGCTGCAAGGAAAAAAAATGCTGCACGGTAATTCTCAACAGAAGAAGTTCAAATGGCCAAAAGACACTTAAGGTCATGCTCAACTTCCTTAGCGATTAGGGAAATGCAAATCAAAACAACTTTAAGATACCATCTTACACCTGTCAGAATGGCTAAAATAAAAAACACCAATGATAGCCTTTGCTGGAGAGGTTGTGGAGAAAGGGGGACACTCACCCATTGCTGGTGGGAATGCAATCTTGTGCAACCTCTTTGGAAAGCAGTGTGGCGGTTTCTCAGGAAATTCGGGATCAACCTACCCCTGGACCCAACAATACCGGTCTTGGGAATATACCCAAGAGATGCCCTATCATACAATGAAAGTATATGCTCAACTATGTTCATAGCAGCATTGTTTGTAATAGCCAGAACCTGGAAACAACCTAGATGCCCTTCAATGGAAGAATGAATGAAGAAAGTATGGAATACATACATATTGGAGTACCACTCAGCAGTAAAAAACAATGACTTCTTGAATTTTGCATACAAATGGATGGAAATAAAAAACACTATCCTGAGTGAGGTAAGCCAGACCCAAAAAGAGGAACATGGGATGTTCTCACTCATATTTGGTTTTTAGCCATAAATAAAGGACATTGAGCCTATAATTCATGATCTTAGAGAAGCTAAATAAGAAGGTGAACCCAAAGAAAAACATATAGGCATCCTCCTGAATATTAACCTTCATCAGGCGATGAAAGGAGACTGAGACAGAGACCCATATTGGAGCACCGGACTGAAAGCTCAAGTTCCAAATCAGGAGCAGATGGAGAGAGAGCACGAGCAAGGAACTCAGGACCGCGAGGGGTGCACCTACACACTGAAACAATAGGGTCTGAAAAAGCATGGGATAAAACTGGACTCGCTGAACATAGCAGACAATGAGGACTACTGAGAACTCAAGAACAATGGCAATGGGTTTTTGATCCCACTGCACGTACTGGCTTTGTGGAGCCTAGGCAGTTTGGATGCTCACCTTACTAGACCTGGATGCAGGTGGGTGGTCCTTGGACTCCCCACAGGGCAGGGAACACTGATTGCTCTTTGGACTGACGAGGGAGGGGGACTTGACCGGGGGAGTGGGAGGGAAATGGGAGGCGGTGGCGAGGAGGAGGCAGAAATCATTAATAAATAAATAAAATAAATAAATAAATAAAACAAAGCCTCAATTTAACTTCAGGTTAGACCAGATGCCTTGCTAGTAGTTTTAAAATAAATAACCCCAGAAAACAATCTAAGAGTTGAGTGAGAAAAAAAAATGCTACAAGGTCCCCAGCGGCAGTGAGCAGGCAGCAGGCTCTGGGAGTAGCTAGTTCCAGACAGAGATGGCTGCTGGTTCCCGAGCAGTGGCTGGTCCCAGGCAGGCTGGTCCCAGTGAGCACGAGAGTGTGAACAGGAGGTGGATAGAAGGCACATGGAAAGACACATCATACAGAATAGAATTGGATATTTATTACTTACAGGAGATAGAGAGTGGAGGAAGAAGGAGAAGAGAAAGGAGAGAGACAGAGAAGGGAGCAGGGGAGAGGGAAGCTGACGCGCTAAAGGGAACGGTAAGAATCAAGATGGTGAGAGGAGGGCAGGGGTCGCCAGTAGTGGGCATGGCTTGTCTATTAAAGAGATGAAAAACCATAACAGGTCTGACTTTGCAGGACCGACTGCCACATTCCTGTTCATGGCAGCTCATGCTGTGGAGTGGGCTTCTGGTAACCTTCCTTTTTCCACACACAAGATTTACTGTGGGTCAAATCATGTTTGATATACAAACCTGAGATGGCATAGCTTTGCCACATGAAGAAACCTCTAGTAAACAAGTTTCTAAATCATATCTGCTTTTTAAGAGGTCTGAATACTTAGTAACCACGAATCATTTCATTTAACTTGGCAAGAACCTATGGGCACAAATTACCAAGGAGACTGCTGCTGTGATTCCCCTTTAGGCTTTACAGGAGGCAGGGGGAAAGGACCCACCAAGAGACAAGAAGGAAACTCAGCTCAACCCCAATTTGTTGTAATCGGTGCTAAAGCAGGATTTCTAGAGTCTGGCCCAGGTCATGTGCTTCAGTCCTATTTAAGCACAGCACAATTTGGGGGAAAGTATTCAGATAACAATGAACTCAGCCCCAAGTGCACACTTTAAGACATGCTTACCTTGAGAGTCCTTACAAAGTATGACTGGCTTCTTTTACAAGAATGGGTACTGTGGACTCAGAGATTGTGCCCAAGATTTAGGGTCCAGGGAGCTTGACTCAGGTAAACATCACGCCTGTGGTGTCCGGATTGCTCTGGCCCTAAGATAACACAAAAATCACCTAGGCTGTTGAAAAACACAAGTGACCTCACTCAGAGGAGTGGGTTTGTGGGGCTGGAGAGATGACTGATGACCCTGGACTAAGTTCCCAGCACCTATAAGTCAGCTCACAACTGTCTGTCTATAAAACCCAACACCCATATCAAAACACCAACACATATTAAATAAAAATAAATTAATTGCCGGGTAGTGGTGGCGCACGCCTTTAATACCAGCACTGGGGTGGAGGGGCAGAGGCAGGCATATCTCTGAGAGTTCGAGGCCAGCCTGGTCTACAAGAGCTAGTTCCAGGACAGGCTCCAAAGCTACAGAAAAACCCTGCCCCCCCCCAAAAGCTACTAGCTTCCCTCCCATAAATCCTGTCCTGTAGGGCCTAGGTCCACCCTTGTTCCTGGGGTGTGAGGACAGTTTTTGGTCAGGTGACAAAACATTCTGTTTGTTCCTGTGTTTCGCGTGCCCCGCCTAGTGATTAGCTGTAGGGCATTGACTCCATTGTTGGTATGGTAATTTCCCACCTGCCTGGGCAGAGGTCCTTGTACAGCAGTTAGGTACATAAGGATTTCCCCAAGTTTGAATAAATGGCATTCAGCTGATCTGCTTTCCAATGACCCAGATCTCTTTGTGTGTTCTTTCAATCTCCAGGCCCTTGCCTGACTCGCGTATGGTAAAGTGGCATGCGAACTGTACTGAGGGTGTAACACAGGATCCGGTGTTACACCCTCCTTGTGCTCTGAGGCTGCTTGCGGGATAAGAATATGTATCTTTTAACTTGGAACACTTTCAATACCAGCCTTGGCAAAAGCTCAGCATTATTTGCCCTGCCTCCTGTAGGTTGCCATGGTTACTCATAGACACTCACAAATGGCCTCCAGTCATTAGGGTTGGGGAGCAGGGACAGAGGGGAGGGGGAAAGCACGACACCTTCATGTCTTGTTAATCACACAATGTCAGTTTATAAAACTTAATATGCGCCAGGTGGTAGTGGTGCATGTTATTCTTAAAAATTATCCTTAGGCAGGCTGGCGGAGCCCGCCATGAGAAAAAGCGGCACAGGCAGTGGATGTGGGTCAGACATATAAACACAGAAAATAGCCATAAATGTTTATTAAGAAAGGGGGGGAGAGAAAAAGGGGGAGAGAGAGAGAAGAAAGAGAGGAAAAGAAGGAGAGAGAGAGAGAGAGAGAGAGAGAGAGAGAGAGAGAGAGAGAGAGGAGGAGAGAGGCAAAGCCCCATGTGTACACTGGGAGAGAAAAGCAGGAAGAGGGCGATGGCGGGCGGAGGGCAGAGGTTAAAAGGAGTGGGCGTGGCTAGGGCAGGGACCGAAAGAATAACATTCCCACATCTTGCTTTTAATAAAAAGCAAATTAGACACTCCAGTTTGAAGGAATTGGGGCGGCGAATTCTCAAGACTGCTTCTGGCTGATCGCCCCAGTTCCTTTGGGCTGTGGTGCCTGGTCTCCTGCTTTTTATTATAAGGAAGACCTGGGAATGTTGTGCTTTCCTGTCGCTTTAAGGGATAAGCCATGCGCACTCCCATTACCTCTGACCTGCCCACCGCCATCTTGGGCCCTTCCTTTTTGGCTTCCTTGACGTGTGTGCTTTTTATTATAAGGAAGACCTGGGAATGTTATGGTTTGGGTCCCTTTAAGAGACAAGCCACACACATTCCCCTCCCCATCAGCTGAGGCAGGCTGATCTTCAGCTTCCGGCCTGAGCTCACTCTCTTTTCCATCTTCCTCTCAGAGAGGCAGCTTCCTTTCTGCCTCTCTCCCCACTTCTCTGCTTCCCCCCTTCTCTCTCTCTCTCTTTCTTCTCTTCTCTCTCTCTCTCTCTGTCCCCCCTTCACCCTTCTTCCTCCATAACCCCCTGAATAAACATTCAACCTCACCCTGTATGTCGTGTCTATCCATGTTTCTGTCTTCTGCCTGCCCGCCATGTGTCTCCCTGCCTGGAACCAGCCATTGCTCAGGGACCAGCAGCCGTCTCTGCCTGGGGCCCACTGCCTGCTGCCACATGGCCCGCCACCACTGCTCTGGGACCAGCAGCTGTCTCTGCCTGGGACTGGCTGCTCCCAGGGCCCACTGTCAGCCACCACATGGCCCGCCGCTACCGCTCGGGCCGCTCTGGGACCGGCAGCCATTTCTGCCTGGGACTGGCTGCTCCCAGGGCCCGCCGCCACCATTTGGGACCTACAGCATTTCTGCTGCCTACTGCCACTGGGGATCTTGCAGCATTTTTTTAAAAAAAGAACAACATTTGGTGCCGCGTGACTCAGATGATTCGCCCGCCCCAGACTTCCACCAGGGGCCGGAGTTCTTCCACCAGGGGCCGGAGTTCTGGCTTTAGGCGCCGTCCAGGACTCTGAGCTCCCTCCTGGGGCAGAATTAGGACTCAAGGACCTTCTCTACAACGACCCACGTGTTCCATCTGCCTGGACGCAGCTCCTCCAAACAACAAATCAACTAATCATGAGTGTCCCCATCTCGGCCAGCTTAACCATCTCTTTTAACCCAAGGGATTGACTGTTGAGCTCCCAGCAACCCTTTGCGGTTTCTAGGGATGGGGGACCTCCAACCGCAGGCCTTCAGGGCCTCGGTTGTTCCCTTCGCGGGTATTCAATTCGGCTTGTCTCCTGTGCTAAGCCTGTGCCTGAGAAGGCTGGCTTTAGCCAGCCCCTCAGCTCACCTGCCCCTGGAGGCCCGGGGTCTCTAGTTAGTTCTCCCTCTTTTTCTTTTTTCATTCCTTTTCTTCCTTCTTTCCATTGTAACTGCTGCTACGGTGCGGCCTGACCTTGGCTGAATCCCTCCTGCCCGAGAATCCCGATCCTGTCGGAGGCTCGAGTGGGCACCATTTGTTATTCTTAAAAAATATCCCTGGGCCACAGGCGGTGGTGGCATGTCAGACATGTAAACACAGGAAATAGCCATAAATTGTTTATTAAGAAAGGGGGCGAGTGAAAAAGGGAGAGAGAGAGAGAGAGAGAAGAAAGGGAGGGAAAGAAGGAGAGAGAGAGAGAGAGAGAGAGAGAGAGAGAGAGAGAGAAGAGAGAGGCAAAGCCACATGTGTACACCAGGAGAGAAAAGCAGGAAGAGGGCAGTGGCAGGCGGAGGGCAGAAGTTAAAAGGAGTGGGCGTGGCTAGGGCAGGGACCGAAAGAATAACAGTGCACTTCTTTAATCCCAGCACTCAGGAGGCAGAGGCAAGCAGATCTCTGTGAGTTCGAGGCCAGTCTGGTCTACAAGAACTAGTTCCAGGATAGGCTCCAGAGCTACAGAGAAACCTTGTCTCGAAAATAAATAAATAAATAAATCTTAATACGCTTAAGAAATGTAGAATAGTACACAACTTCTTTCTTTTATCCTTAGACCCCTCAATAGTTTAGCCTTTCTCTTCTCTAAACCCTTGTAAGCAACCTTCCTTTTTTCTTTTTCTTTTTTAGTTTTGATTTTTTGAGACAGAGTTTCTTTCTGTAGCTTTGGAGCCTGTCCTGGAACTTGCTCTGTAGACAAGGCCAGCCTCGAACTCACAGAGATCCTCCTGCCTCTGTAGTAGGCAACCTTCTTACGAGATAAGGACACTACATGTACTCCCTGTTACAACTGCCTACTAATCGGTAGCTGACAAGTTTATTTACCCCTTATGGTTTTACTCAAGGAATGCATCAGGGCGCTGAGAAATCGCCTTTGTAGCCTCGTTTACTGCCTGAAGTTTGTTGTTGAATGAGTATATAAGCTGTGTGAACAGAGAGGATGGGAGCAGAGAATGAGAGCTGGAAACAAAGACAGCATGACCCTCAGATGGGACATGTACGTCTCTTTTCTTTAGATAGGTAGGACATTCTTTTAAGTCCTCAGTGCTTTAAGGCATTCTGGCTGCAACCCTGGTGCCCTGTGGAGTTCTGGGTGGTGGGGTGGATACATTACTGCCTGCCTGTGCCTGCTAAGTAAAAGAGGACCCTAGGCAGGATGCTGGTCAACTGTTGTCTCCAGCAAGAAGCCAGAAACCTTCCTGGCTGTGAAGGCCCTGCACTCTGCCCCTACAGCTCCTCTTAGACAGGAAGGAAGCCAGGAAAACCCTGAGTAAGTTCAGGACAAGACCGGTCGGGTACAGAGAGTTACAGCGCAATTGCCATCCCACACACTTTATTGACTCCAATGTGAGCAGATGTGTTAGGTTAACAATCCCGGGAGGAGTCCAGTGACAGGTCAGGGCCAGGATAAGCGGCGGCTGGGAAGGGAGGAGGACATGCAGGCATTCCCCGAGGAAACAGCGCAGGGGAGAATTTAATCCACTGACTCTGTATGAAAAGCTCATACCTCATAGAGTGTCATCCTTCGTAGAGATCGTCTACTTTCTTTGGGTGGATACAATGATAATTACGATGAACGTGATGCTGGAGACAACCACGGCACCAATGTTCAGTCGCTTGGCAGTTGTAGCGTAGGCCTGGGCCCCAATCACATCGCCCGCCATCTTCCTGTCCCTGGACTGGAGGAGACCAGATGATCAGTGTGGACTTGGAGCAAGTCATCTGAGAGCCAGGTGCTCTGCCTCAGTTCCCACACGGTACTTCCTGCCCACTGCCATCTCCTCCCTCAGCACAAGGACCCCCTCCCTCTCACACACTCAGACTGTCCCACAGAAACAAGCACTGTCTGTTGTCCCACCATGGGGTACTGTTTTCTGTAAGCCCTGCTTTCACACACACTGGTGACCCAGGCTGCAGGATGAAGGGGCATTCCAGACGCTAAGCTGTCAGGAGAAGTCCTCGAGAGTGGAGACAGTCTCACCCAGAATCCCTAGGCAGCCTTACCCTTTGCCTACCTAGGAGAGTCTCCAAGACACACAAAATTCACTTGCACTATGTGCTGTCTACACAGTCTACAGACACAAACATAGCTACATACAGGACACCAAACACAGAGTGTCACACGTGCACAAACACAAGGCTGTACATATCCCAGGTGCCCTCTGGGCAGAAAGAGCCTAACTCCCACAAGCACCTTCTTGCCCCATCACTCCCACGACAAGGACACTCACCTTCACAGAGAAGACATAGGCAAGGAAACCCAGGCAACAGCTGTTCATGAACACAGTGTTAAATGTGGACCAGGTCACATAATCTTTTGGGACATCTCTGCTGCTGATGTTGACCACGGTGGACTTGGAGCTGGAGTCCATGTCTTGTGTTAAAGGATGCTCTTGTTTGAAGGAAGTTAGAAGTTCCTGTAGATAGTGGAGTTCTGGGTGCTTATATATAACCATTTGCAAAGCGAGGTCCGGATGCTGCGGGTGGGCTCAACAGCCTCTTCAAAGTTCTGCTTTCTCAGATATTTCTGCTCCTGTTTTCTGTAAACCAATGAGTTACCTGGGAGTGGGATGTGGAAACAGATTATGGAGTGGTACGCTAGGATAGGGTTTTAGAAAGGAAAGGGTCAGGAAAACGAACCTCTTGTATTAGAACCTGAGTCAGGACTTGGCTCTCCACCTCCCTGCTTAGAATAAAAGTACTGATGCTTTCTGCAGGCCTGGGAGTCTCCTGAGCCCAGGCCAGCAGCAGCCATTATCCTAGCCAGGACACTGCAGCCCTCTACTGTGCCTTCCCCAGCGTCCCAAAGCTAGTCTCCACTGGAGGAGCCTTCTCTGCAGAAATCCATGCCCTTTTACTGGCTGACATGCTTTGGACCAGTGCTGGAGAGAGCTACAGATCGCTGTCATCCTTCTTGTCCAGAGCCAAAGGGCAATGTGGTGCCTCTCAGGCCAAGGCTCTGCTCACAGGCTGAAGAGGAGACATGTGGGGGGACTAGACAGTTTATTCCAGGCACATGGCATACTCGCAGTGCTAGACTAACATATTTGTGCGATCCCACCGTTCCTTCTCATGTTTTATCATTTTATTTTTCGAGACAGGGTTTCTCTGTGGTTTTGGCACCTGTCCTGGAACTAGCTCTTGTGGACCAGGCTCGTTTCGAACTCACAGAGATTCGCATGTCTCTGCCTCCCAAGTGCTGGCATTAAAGGCGTGCACCACCACTGCCGGGCTTTATCATTTTATTAGAAGACTTGGAGTTTGGGGGTGAGCTGGGTGGGTCTGGACCGCACCCAGTGGAGACTCAGGAGGTGCAATGTGAAGTTGGCCAAGGCCTTCCTGAAATTGCAGTCTTTTCTTCTTGCCTCAGCACATCTTCACAGAAAGATGGGGAAATTCGATCAGGGGTAGGTAAGCGGATGCTTGTGTGTGATGGATGTGTATCTAGGTTTTTCCTAAATAGCAGAAACCAAGATCCTGGAATGGTCCCTGCCCCTGGGTCTGGGCCCTCTTCACAATGCAGGGGCTAGGCTACTGTTCCTTCTGCTGGGTCCTTAGGAACCCCTGGACCAGTCATCCACAGCAAGTCTAGGCCTCCAGGGACCCCCTTGTCCCATCACCCTGGAATTCTGGGTCCCTTGAAGCTACTGTCCTGGCGCTTCTCCAAGTAGTCTTTGTGACCATGAGCCTTTCTCATGTGGTGCAGCTCACCCAGTGCATGACACATAGAGCATGCGCTGGATTTGGGTTGGTTTGATTTTTTGGTTTGGTTTTTTGAGACAGGGTTTCTCTGTAGCTTTGGTGCCTGTCCAGACACCCCTGCCTAGGGAATGGGGCTCTCCACAGTGGACCAGACCACCCTACATCAATTAACAAACTAGACAGACCCTCCTAGATAAGTCCACAGGCCAACCTGATCTAGAGAATTCCTCACTAGGAATTTCTTCCCAGATGACTCCAGGTTGTGTCAAATTGACACTCAAAACTAATATCACAGGCTGGAGAGATGGCTCAGCTGTTAAGAACACCGACTGCTCTTCCAGAGGACCCGAGTTCAAATCCCAGTTCCAATGTGGTGGCTCACAACTGTCTGTAACTCCAGTTCCAGGGGACCTGGTACCCATGGCAAAACATCAATGCAATTAAACAATTAAATTAAAAAACACAAAACTAAAACTATCGATATTTCATGAGGAGGAAAAATAATTTTTGAATAAAGTTTAGCACATATATTACATCAGAAATTTTTAAAAGATTAATTTTGTCCAAGGTCAGCCTGGTCTTACAGAGTGACTTCCAGGACAAGCTCCAAAACTACAGAGAAACCCTGTCTCAAAAAAAAAGGATTTATTTTGATAGTTTTGAATTGTGTGTGTCTTTGGTGAGTAATGAACATGTGTGCAGATGCCTGAGGAGACCAGAGGAGCATGTCAGACAACCTGGACTGGAAGTCGTACATAGTTGTGAGCGGACTAACATGGGTTCTAGAAACCTAAAACTTATGGTGACCAAAATATTTTGAGTTGTATGGTCATTTCCTTGAGACCTCAGGCCCACTCCTAATACTTTCGTCTTCAGACAGTGCACCTAGGCATAAGTGGATGTGTCCATGAGCTGAGGGGCTTCTGGGTAAGACCTCTTTTTATGATTTTTCAAAAATGCTGCAAGGTCCCCAGCAGCAGTAGGCAGGCAGCAGGCTCTGGGAGCAGCTAGTCCCAGACAGAGATGGCTGCTGGTTTCCCAGTGGTGGCTGGTCCTGGGCGGGCTGGTCCCAGTGAGCCGAGCGTGTGAACAGGTGGTGGGTAGAAGGCACATGGACAGACATATTGTACAGAACAGAATTGGATATTTATTCCTTAGAGGAGCTAGAGAGTGGGGGAAGAAGGATAAGAGAAAGGAGAGAGACAGAGAAGGGAGCAGGGGAGAGGGAAGCTCGCACGCCAAAGAGAACGGTGACAGTCAAGATGGCGAAAGGAGGGCAGGGCTCACCGGTAGTGGGCATGGCTTGTCTCTTAAAGAGACGAAAACCATAATATTCTCAGCTCTGTTTTTATAATAAAAAGTGGGAGATTAAACACCACAGTTTGACGAAATTGGGGTGGGGGATTCTCAAGATTGCTTCTGGCTTATTTGTGAGTGTCATCTTTGGGATGGGTGGCCTGAGAAGGCTGGGTGCTGGCCACATTCTGGCATAGCTGGTCTCTTTGTTCCTGTCCGGTGTTTGTGGCATGGAAATGTCTGGTGTCTCTTATACCTGTTTAAGGTATTGGCAGAACAAAGAACAAAGTTAAATTAAGAAAAAAAAATTTCTTTAGGACGAAAGAATTGAGGGGGATGTATCTGACCTGTTTAAGGTGGATCCTTTAATTTGGCTCCCTGGAACTTACAAGAACTCCTTGGGTTTGTGAAAACAGAAGTTTTAGACACATACATTGTATAATGAATTTGACATATTGTTGTACAATGAAAAGTATTTTTAAGACTATGGAAGGCAGCATAAGAGAGAAATTTTAAAAGTGGCAAAACCTCTCAGGCATCAAACTGTATCAGAGATCTTTGAGAAGGATAAGATTTTATTTGAGTTACTGATTTTAAAAATGACAGAGAACTTACTTGGTTGGCACCCATAGCTAGTCTTTTTTGGGTCCTCCATGGTCGTTGAAGGTTGCACTTGGCCTTTGCTGTTTAGCACAGGGCCTGTCAGGCTCCAGAAGACCCTGTATGCTAAGAAATCTGTGGGAAGCCAGGCCTCTCTTGACCTGAGCAGCTATGCTGTCTATTCCAGTCCACGTCTGTAGATCTTTAGTTTAGATCAAAGGCAATTTTGCCCAATGGTCAGCACCTGGTAGTTGAAACCAACTGCAGATGGACGTTGTTATGTGTCCATTTGTCTTCTGTCTTCTTTGGAGGAAGCAAAGTGCTGTTGCTAGGAACCAACCTGTCTCATTTGTTATGAAAATTTTTTTTAATAATTAAATATTTAAATATCACATTCCCCAGATCTCTGAGCAGTTGAGGGCTGTTTATTAGGTATAGTTGCAGTATAGAATCTGCCTGGAAGGCTGGGTCTGAGCCTGACTGTACTGGATCTTAACAGGTAAGACTTATACTCATAAAAAGACAGAAAGAAGAAACCTCCTGCAATAGAAGGTTAATGGCAGAACTGACAATAGTAGAGAACAGCTTAATATATTTTAAATGAGGGATGGATTAAATATAAGGCATTTTTGTAAGAGACTTAAAAGTACATATGAGTTTAAAACATGACACTAATGATTTTGTAGTCTGAAATGAGATGTAATAAACAATTATTATACACAGACAGAGTGAACAGGAATTGGGCATCATGGATACTTTGATGGGCCCTATCAAAGGCATGTCACTACATAATACACATGGTAACAGAGTTAACAAGAGAATTTTAGTGAAAGCCGGGCGACAAGGCAGGGTATACGTAAGTAAAAATGGGAGAGCTTGGTCACCAGACCTGGCTCTTAGCCAAGATGGCGGTAATGTCACCCATGTAATAAAGTTAACAATGGGGAACCCAGCAGGTAATACCTCGGTAAAGATGATGAAATATGTTCACCTGACATGGCCCTCAGTCAAGATGGTGATAAAGTCACCTGACTCCAGTCAAAATGGCGGCAGCCACATGTTGTATGAAAAAAGTCACAATTTTTGAGCTGTAAGGATATTAAGCTTAATGAGAGGGACCTAAAGGCGTGTTCTGCCCTGTTGCTGAGCCGCCACGCCATACCACAAGCCACAGAAGGGGGCCAAAAGGCTGGAACTGGAAAAACTACACCATGCAACGGCTGGAATTGAAAAAGCCGACTGGAATTTAAAAGCCAGGCAGTTGACATGGGTGGTTGCTATCCACAGCCAGAATCATGAAAACTCGAGAAACAGCAGCGCGAACATCCAGGACTCATGGATGAGCATCCTTGGGCTGTGAGTGGGGTGTTATGGCCTGGCTGGATCCAGTTGTTCAAAGTGACTGAGAAACCAGAGAGGCTGGGGCTGCTCTGAGTGGCATTTATGACGAGGGAACAAAAAGAGGAAAGAGAAGAAATGGAAAAAAAGATAAAAAAAAATTTGGGGGATCCCGGGTCCCCAATTAAATGCACTGCATGGGAAGTATGCAGTGCTAACGCGCGGACTGACTAACCCCGGGTCAGTCCAAACATGATTATGGTAAAGGGAAGCAACCGTAGCAGAATTGGGGGGGACTCACTGATTGAAGCCTGGAAGCTGGTGGTGGGAGTGGAAAAGGAACCCGGTTCAGGATCCTGACCCTGGGAAAGGAGTTTCAGGCAGAAGCACATATCCAAGTCGCATGGCACCAATTTTATGATTTTTTAAAAATTGCTGCAAGGTCCCCAGCAGCAGTAGGCAGGCAGCAGGCTCTGGGAGCAGCTAGTGCCAGACAGAGATGGCTGCTGGTTCCCGAGTGGTGGCTGGTCCTGGGCGGGCTGGTCCCAGTGAGCAGGCAGTGGGTAGAAGGCACATGGACAGACACATCGTACAAATAGAATTGTATATTTATTACTTACAGGAGATAGAGAGTAGGGGAAGAAGGAGAAGAGAAAGGAGAGAGACAGAGAAGGGAGCAGGGGAGAGGGAAGTTCGCATGCCAAAGGGAACGGTAAGAATCAAGATGGTGAGAGGAGGGCAGGGGTCGCCAGTAGTGGGCATGGCTTGTCTATTAAAGAGACGAAAAACCATAACAGCTCTGACTTTGCAGGACCAACTGCCACATTCCTGTTCATGGCAGCTCATGCTGTGGAGTGGGCTTCTGGTAACCTTCCTTTTTCCACACACAAGATTTACTATGGGTCAAACCATGTTTGCTATACAAACCTGAAACGACATAGCTTTGCCACATGAAGAAACCTCCAGTACACGAGTTTCTAAATCATATCTGCTTTTTAAGAGGCCTGGATACTTAGTAACCACCATCATTTCATTTAACTTGGCAAGAACCTATGGGCACAAATTACCAAGGAGACTGCTGCTGTGATTCCCCTTTAGGCTTTACAGGAGGCAGGGGGAAAAGGACCCACCAAGAGACATGAAGGAAACTCAGCTCAACCCCAATTTGTTGTAACCGGTGCTAAAGCAGGATTTCTAGAGTCTGGCCCAGGTCATTTTGCTTCAGTCCTATTTAAGCACAGCACAATTTGGGGAAAAGTATTCAGATAACAATGAACTCAGCCCCAAGCGCACACTTTAAGACATGCTTACCTTGAGAGTCCTTACAAAGTATTACTGGCTTCTTTTACAAGAATGGGTACTGTGGACTCAGAGACTGTGCCCAAGATTTAGGGTCCAGGGACCTTGACTCAGGTAAACATAGAGCATGTGGTGTCAGGACTGCCCTGGCCCTAAGATAACATAGAAGTCACTTAGGCTGTGAAAAACACAAGTGGCCTTACTCAGAGGAGTGGGTTTGTGGGGCTGGAGAGATGACTGATGACCCTGGACTAAGTTCCCAGCACCTATATGTCAGCTCACAACTGTCCGTCTATAAAACGCAACACCCATATCAAAACACCAACGCATATTAAATAAAAATAAGTTAATTACCCGGTGGTGGTGGGCTAGGCCTTTAATCCCAGCACTCTGGAGGCAGAGGCAGGCAGATCTCTGTGAGTTTGAGGCCAGCCTGGTCTACAAGAATTAGTTCCAGGACAGGCTACAGAGGTACAGAGAAACCCTGTCTCGAAACTAAATAAATAAATAAATAAACATACAAAGAAAGCTTAATATGGTTAAGAAATGTAGAATCGTACACAACTTCTTTATTTCTTCCTTAGACCCATCAAGAGTTTAGTCTTTCTCTTCTCTAAACACTTGTAAGCAACTTTCCTTTTTTTTTCTTTTTTAATTTTGATTTTTCGAGACAGGGTTTCTCTCTGTAGCTTTGGAGCCTGTCCTGGAGCTTGCTCTGTAGACAAGGCTGTCTTGACCTTACAGAGATCCTCCTGCCTCTGCAGTAGACAACCCTCTTAAGAGAAAAGGACACTGCATATACTCCCTGTTACAATTGTCTACTAATCGGTAGCTGACATGTTTATTTGTCCCTTATGGTTTTACTCAAGGAATGAATCAGGGCGCTGAGAAATCGCCTTTGTAGCCTCGTTTACTGCCTGAAGTTTGTGGTTGAGTGTGTATATAAGCTGTGTGAACAGAGAGGATGGGAGCAGAGAACGAGAGCTGGAAACAAAGACAGCATGACCCTCAGATGGGACGTGTACGTCTCTTTTCTTTAGATAGGTAGGACATTCTTTTAAGTCCTCAGTGCTTTAAGGCATTCTGGCTGCAACCCTGGTGCCCTGTGGAGTTCTGGGTGTGATACATTACTGCCTGCTTGTGCCTGCTAAGTAAAAGAGGACCCTAGGCAGGATGCTGGTCAACTGTTGTCTCCAGCAAGAAGCCAGAAACCTTCCTGGCTGTGAAGGCCCTGCACTCTGCCCCTACAGCTCCTCTTAGACAGGAAGGAAGCCAGGAAAACCCTGAGTAAGTTCAGGACAGGACCGGTCGGGTACAGAGAGTTACAGCGCAATTGCCATCCCACACACTTTATTGACTCCAATGTGAGCAGATGTGTTAGGTTAACAATCCCACCAGGAGGCCAGTGACAGGTAGGGGCCAGGATAAGCGGCGGCTGGGAAGGGAGGAGGACATTCAGGCATTTCCGAGGAAACAGCGCAGGGCAGAATTAAATCCACTGATTCTGTATGAGGAGCACATACTTCGTGGAGTGCCATCCTTCATAGCGATCATCTATTTTCTTTGGGTGGATATAATGATAATTACGATGAACGTGATGATGGAGATGACCACGGCACCAATGTTCAGTCGCTTAGCAGTTGTAGCGTAGGCCTGGGCCCCAATCACATCGCCCGCCATCTTCCTGTCCCTGGACTGGAGGAGACCAGATGATCAGTGTGGACTTGGAGCAAGTCATCTGAGAGCCAGGTGTTCTGCCTCAGTTCCCACACGGTACTTCCTGCCCACTGCCATCTCCTCCCTCAGCACAAGGACCCCCTCCCTCGCACACACTCAGACTGCCCCGCAGAGCCAAGCACTGTCTGTTGTCCCACCATGGGGTACTGTTTTCTGTAAGCCCTGCTTTCACACACACTGGTGCCCCAGGCTGCAGGGTGAAGGGGCATTCCAGACGCTAAGCTGTCAGGAGAAGTCCTCGAGAGTGGAGACAGTCTCACCCAGAATCCCTAGGCAGCCTTACCCTTTGCCTACCTAGGAGAGTCTCCAAGACACACAAAATTCACTTGCACTATGTGCTGTCTACACAGTCTACAGACACAAACATAGCTACATACAGGACACCAAACACAGAGTGTCACGCGTGCACAAACACAAGGCTGTACATATCCCAGGTGTTTTCTGGGCAGAAAGAGCCTCAGTCCCACACACACCTTCTTGCCCCATCACTCCCACGACAAGGACACTCACCTTCACAGAGAAGACATAGGCAAGGAAACCCAGGCAACAGCTGTTCATGAACACTGTGTTAAATGTGGACCAGGTCACATAATCTTTTGGGACATCGCTGCTGCTGATGTTGACCACGGTGGACTTGGAGCTGGAGTCCATGTCTTGTGTTAAAGGACGCTCTTGTTTGAAGGAAGTTAGAAGTTCCTGTAGATAGTGGAGTTCTGGGTGCTTATATATAACCATTTGCAAAGCGAGGTCCGGATGCTGCGGGTGGGCTCAACAGCCTCTTTAAAGTTCTGCTTTCTCAGATATTTCTTCTCCTGTTTTCTGTAAACCAATGAGCTACCTTGAAGTGGGATGTGGAAACAGATTATGGAGTGGTACGCTAGGATAGGGTTTTAGAAAGGAAAGGGTCAGAAAAACGAACCTCTTGTATTAGAACCTGAGTCAGGACTTGGCTCTCCACCTCCCTGCTTAGAATAAAAGTACTGATGCTTTCTGCAGGCCTGGGAGTCTCCTGAGCCCAGGCCAGCAGCAGCCATTTTCCTAGCCAGGACACTGCAGCCCTCTTGTGCCTTCCCCAGCACCCCAAAGCTAGTCTCCACTGGAGGAGCCTTCTCTGCAGAAATCCATGCACTTTTACTGGCTGACATGTTTTGGACCAGGGCTGGAGAGAGCTACAGATCGCTGTCATTCTTCTTGTCCAGAGCCAAAGGACAATGTGGTGCCTCTCAGGCCAAGGCTCTGCTCACAGGCTGAAGACGAGCCACGCGGGGAGACTAGAAGTTTATTCCAGGCACTTGGCATCCTCGCAGTGCTAGACTAACATATTTGTGCGATCCCATCGTTCCTTCTCATCTTTTATCTTTTTATTAGAAGACTTGGAGTTTGGGGGTGAGCTGGGTGGGTCTGGACCACACCCAGTGGAGCCTCAGGAGGTGCAATGTGAAGTTGGCCAAGGCCTTCCTGAAATTACAGTCTTCTTGCCTCAGCACATCTTCACGGAAAGATGGGGAAATTCGATCAGGGGGAGGTAAGCGGATGCTTGTGTATGATGGATGTGCTGCTAGGTTTCTCCTAAATAGCAGAAACCAAGATCCTGGAATGGTCCCTGCCCCTGGGTCTGGGCATTCTTCACAATGGGTGTCGGGTCCCCTGGAACTGGAGTTACAGACAGTTGTGAGCCACCACATCGGTACTGGGATTTGAACTTGGGTCCTTGGAAGAGCAGTTGGTGCTCTTAACCGCTGAGCCATCTAACCAGCCTGTGTTATTAGTTTTGACTGTCAATTTGACACAACCTGGAGTCATCTGGGAAGAAATTCCTAGTGAGGAATTCTCTAGATCAGGTTGGCCTGTGGGCCTGTCTATGAGGGTGTGTCTAATTTGTTAGCTGATGTAGGAAGGTCTGGTCCACTGTGGAGAGCCCAATTCCCTAGGCAGGGGTGTCTATGAGGGTGTGTCTAGTTTGTTAACTGATGTAGGAAGGTCTGGTCCACTGTGGAGAGAGCCATTCCCTAGACAGGGGTGTCTGGAGAGCACAAGAGAGGAGAAAGCTGGCAGAGAGCAAGCGGGTAGGTAAGCCAGCAAGGATGCAGTTCTCTCTCTGCTTCTGAGTGCTGATGCGACGTGAACTAACTGCTTGTGAGTTCCTGCCTTTACATTTCTGAACGATGCTGGAAACTTGGGAATTGTAAGCAAATAAACTGTTTTTTTCTCTAAGTGGCTTTCTGTCAGGGCATCTGTCACAGCCGCAGAACTGAAATTAGAACACCAACTCTTCAAAACTCCATTGCGTCAAGTCGGGCGGTGGTGGCACACGCCTCTAATCCCAGCACTCGGGAGGCAGAGGCAGGCGGATCTCTGTGAGTTAGAGGCCAGCCTGGTCTACAAGAGCTAGTTCCAGGACAGGCACCAAAGCTACAGAGAAACCCTGTCTCAAAAAACCAAACCAAATAAAACCAAAATAAAGTGCATGATCTATGTGTCATGCACCGGGTGAGCTGCACCATATTCAAAAGGCTCGTGGTCACAAAGGCTACTTGGAGAAGAGCCAGGACAGTAGCTACAAGGAACCCAGAATTCCAGTCAAAACTAATAACACAGGCTGGAGAGATGGCTCAGCTGTTAAGAGCACCAACTGCTCTTCCAAGGACCCAAGTTCAAATCCCAGTACCGATGTGGTGGCTCACAACTGTCTGTAACTCCAGTTCCAGGGGACCCGACACCCATGGCAAAACATCAATGCAATAAAACAAATAAATTAAAAAACACAAAACTAAAATTATCGATATTTCATGAGGGGGAAAGATAATTTTTAAATAAAGTTTAGCACATATATTTCATCAGTAATTTTTACAAGAGTTATTTTGTCCAGGGTCAGAGTGAGTTCTAGGACAAGCTCCAAAACTACAGAGAAACCCTGTCTTGAAAAACAAAAGAACACACACACACAAAAAAAAAAAGGATTTATTTTGATAGTTTTGAATTGTGTGTGTCTTTGGGGAGTAATGAACATGAGTGCAGAAAATGCCTGAGGAGACCAGAGGAGGGTGTCAGACACCCTGGACCGGATCATATGTCGTTGTGAGTGGCCTAACATGGGTGCTAGGAACCTAAAACTTATTGCTTGGCCAAAATATTTTGAATTGTGTGGTCATTTCCTTGAGACCTCAGGCCCACTCCTCATATTTTCGTCTTTGGACAGTGCAGCTAGTCATAAATAGATGTGCCCATGAGCTGTGGTGCTTCTGGGGTAAGAGCTCTGACTTAGCAGGACCAACTGCCACCGCATCATTTGCCCTGCATCCGGTGGGTTGCCAGTTCCTGAACCGGAAAACTGGGACCGTGTGGCCTAAGGTTTCATCCACCCTAGTATTTGACTAGAAGCACCCAGGATGTATTGTGGGAGCGCTTCACAGCCTGGGCCTTGGCTGCCAGTGAACAAGCCAGTTCTTGATTATTAAGTCAGCATTTGCGTTTGTCTATCTGTTTCGTCTCTTCTGGATTCTGTTTGAACCCAAGGTGTGCAGTGGCCTCCAGAGAAAAGCGAAGACTCTGAACTGCGGCAACCCTGGTGTCTGTGGAATGTCGAGCAGGTGCTGTCCCCTGCCCCATGAGTAGATTCACTACTGACCTCAAAAAAAAAAAAAGGCTGAATTCCAGGCTAGCCATAAATAAATAAATAAAATAAATAAATAAAATAGTTTAAGCTTGTGACTATACAGGGTCACAGATAATTGAGAATTACATCTTAGTTATGCATTTAGCAAAAATCATAACAAATATCAAGAGCAGATAAAGAATTCAAAGGCAGATGAAGTCACGATTTTGTAACCTACAGCACGTACACACAGAACAGGAGCATCCTGATAAAACTTGAAATCTTCCTTTCCTAGGCCAGTAACTTAAAAAAGAAAAACTCTTTCAGTCCCTTACTGAGACCAGAGCAAACTTTTGTCATTGTAGCAGGACGATTAAAGTCTGATATCTGTTTACTTTCTTTTTTTAATTTATTTGACTTTATTTTATGTGTATTGGTATGAAGGTATCCGATCCTCTGGAGCTGGAGTTACAGACAGTTGTGAGCTGCCATGTGGGCGCCGGGACTTGAACCCCGCTCCTCTGGGAGAGCAGCCAGTGCTCTTCTCCATTTAGCCATCTCTCCAGCCCCTCCCCCCATCTACTTTCATATTAGCATTCCTTTTGGTTGGACATGGTGGTTTACTTCATAGTTCCAGCACTTGAGACACTGAGACTAAGGTTCTGCTGATGGTTCGAGACCAGCCTGGTTCTAATGTGAGCTCTATCTCAAAAACAAACAAACAGCAACCAAACTCATTTTGGCAACCTTATCTAAAATTCCATTTCAGCCAATTGATGGCAGCGGCCCCCTCTCCTTTTCTAGTTTCCCATTTTCTTTGTTTCTTCATTCATTTCTGCTGGAAAAAAAAACTTAAACAACCCAAAACTATAAAAAATAACTCCTGTAGGGTCTGGAGAGATGGCTCAGCGGTTAAGAGCATTGCCTGCTCTTCCAAAGGTCCTGAGTTCAATTCCCAGCAACCACATAGTGGCTCACAACCATCTGTGGTGAGATCTGTTGCCTTCTTCGGGACTGCAGGCATACACACAGACAGAACATTGTATACATAATAAATAAATATTTTTTTTAAAAAGGAAAGAAAAGAAAAGGACTCCTGTAACTAGGAGCCTGGTCCTGATCTCTCATCACAGCTCTCCTAAGAAGTGAACAGCTTCTCTAGCTATTTTGCCATAGGTGGTGACTCCCTTATTTCAGGAGGGTCGGTTAGCATCCAGTGCTCAGAACGTATTCACCTGTTCTCCAGAGAGTAGCGGGAAGAAAGCCATTACGAGCTGTTTACCGTGCACAGCATGGATCAGGTCGGCCCAGCAGAAAGCTGTGCTGTTTCACAATTTCTGTGAACCGTGCCATTTCCTAATTTCTGGTAACCTTGCTTTTTCCCCACACAAGATTTACTGTGGGTCAAGTCACATTTGCTAAACAAACCCAAAATGGTATAGCTTTGCCACATGAAGAAACCTCCAGTATACAAGTTTCTAAATCATATCTGCTTTTTAAGAAGCCTGGATACTTAGTAACCACCATCATTTCATTTAACTTGGCAAGAACCTATGGGCACAAAATACCAAGGAGACTGCTGCTGTGATTCCCCTTTAGGCTTTACAGAAGGCAGGGGGAAAAGGACCCACCAAGAGACATGAAGGAAACTCAGCTCAACCCCAATTTGTTGTAACCGGTGCTAAAGCAGGACTTCTAGAGTCTGGCCCAGGTCATTTTGCTTCAGTCCTATTTAAGCACAGCACAATTTGGGGAAAAGAATTCAGATAACAATGAACTCAGCCCCAAGCGCACACTTTAAGACATGCTTACCTTGAGAGTCCTTACAAAGTATGACTGGCTTCTTTTACAAGAATGGGTACTGTGGACTCAGAGATTGTGCCCGAGATTTAGGGTCCAGGGACCTTGACTCAGGTAAACATAGTGCCTGTGGTGTCAGGACTGCCCTGGCCCTAAGATAACATAGAAGTCACTTAGGCTGTGAAAAACACAAGTGACTTCACTCATAGGAGTGGGTTTGTGGGGATGGAGAGATGACGGATGACACTAGACTCAGTTCCCCGCACCTATATGTCAGCTCACAACACCGATGCTTATTAAATAAAAATAAATTAATTGCCAGGTGGTGGTGGCGCATGCTTTAATCCCAGCACTTGGGAGGCAGAGGCAGGCAGATCTCTGTGAGTTCAAGGCCAGCCTCGTCTACAAGAGCTAGTTCCAGGACAGGCACCAAAGCCACAGAGAAACCCTGTCTCGAAAAAAAAGATTAATTAATTTATAAAAGAGTGAGGCTATGGTTGAATAGCAAGGCTCAAATTTTAGGGAAAAAGGTCTTGGATAAGTAAAAACATAAATTCTGGGAGGTAAGGCAGAGCCTCTCATCTGACACTAAAGGATCATCAGGCTGTAAAATGGTATAATTCCTAGCATTCCAGGAAGAGCAGCCTCGCACCTCATTCTGTTGAAGAGGTGAACTGGGTGTTAAATTTCCTGGCATCTCTGGTGCTTATCTGTGTGCACAAGGCTCTTTGTTCTAGAGATCAGGAAGGTGTTCTGAAGTCAACAGCACCAAACAAGACTTGCTGTCTTGAGGCCGTTTTTCTTGTTAGCGATTTCTGTCACAGATAAAGTGTATTTGCCCACTGAACGCCAGGATTCCACACCATCTCCACTGTCCTCAAGACTAACGATCGCACACACGCCTGTTTTCATCAAAGCAGCGAGCTTCAAGTGCTTCTGGTTCCTGGTGGCCTGAAGATACTGACTCACTTTTCTTACCGATATGAGAGTTTTAGGAATATTTATTTAAGCACTTACTTTTCTTTAAATCTATTTTTTTTTGTCTTTTGGTTTTGTTTTTTTCTTTGTTTTGTTTCTTTGTGTAGCCCTGACTGTCCTGGAACTCCCTTTGTAGACCAGGCGGGCCTCAAACTCATAAACACCCACTTGCCTCTCACTTCTGAGTGCTAGGATTAAAGGCGTGTAGCACCACTGCCTGGCTTCTTTAAACCTAGTAAGTGGAGCTCTTTTCCTTTTTTTTCCTATAATATATAACCTAAAACTGAAATTTTGCCTCAGTAATAGTACTGCTGACCACTAAGCAATGTTCCTTATAGACAGAATAAAGAGGACATGGATCATAATATCATAAAGATAGAGCAGAGAAATGTACCCTGATAGCAGGTAAGACCTGACTCTGATGACTTCATTCAATAATTTCATCAACTAATTAAATTTATGAGAACTGAAATGATGCTTACACTCAACATGTAATGATTTACTTTCCAGGGCTTTGAGTCAGTCAGCATTGTCAAGAGACACAGCCTAGCACTGCTGTGAGCAGGTGAGGTGTTCCCTTCCCCTGAGGGACCACCTCTCAGACCCAGCCAGCTCCTTCACCAGATAGGTAATCCTTTTGTTTGTCTGTTTGCTTTTTCATTAGCCCACGATGAATGCACATTCATCCCAGCCTGAGTGTCTGTAACATGACTGTTTGCAAGCGTTAGAAAATGTAGAAACAAAAATTAAAGTTCAAAAATGGTAAATAAAAATAGTTTTTAATAATTAGTTTTGTCAATGCCAACCAGAGAAAGAAAAATGCGACAGGGATGGAGTGTAGTGACTCCCACCTGTAACTTCAGCACTACAAGGCTATGACAGGAAGATTCCCATGAGGATGAAACCCACGTGGGCCATGAGCTGCCAGCAAGTATGGGCTGGAGTATAAGACCCTGGAAAGGGGTGGGGGCATAGATGAAGGGACACTAGCCCACTGGAGCAGGTGGCTCTGCCAGGCTTTGCTTTCTCCCAATTCCCTCTGTCTTGCTAAAAACCGCTAGATTACATTCCTGTAGTTAGTCCCCAAGGTCTATTCCCTTACTTAGCCACTTCCTCCTCTTGAGGCTGACTACCAAGGTCCAGTTATCAAAGTATTAAAGTCCAGCAATCAAAAACCCTCTCTGGCTTGTTATGGTTTAAGTAAAATGCTGTAGGTCCCGAGTGGTGGCAGTGGGCAGCAGGCCATGAGACCACACCCCAAGCCAAGCGGGGGCAGGCAGCGGATCCCCAAAGCGGCTAGTCACAAGCAGGAACAGTGCATCTCCCCAAGTGGCTGCAGGGGGTCATGAGGGGCAGCGAGTCCCAGGCAGGGAGGTGCATGGTGGGTGAGAGATCTCGACAGGGCAACCAATCCCACAAGAAGAGACAGACAGATGGGCATGCCACAAGATCATGTCCGCAGGTCTTCAAAGGTGGTTGGTTCCAGGCAGGGACCATGTGGCTGGCGAGATAGGCATGACTTGCAGAGTGAAGTTGGATATTTATTTAGTGGGTTATGGAAGGGAAAGGGAGAAGGGGAAAGAGCAGAGAGAGAGGCAGATTGGGGGGGACTGGGCTGCAAGCAGAAAGGAAGATGTGCCTGCCTCAGTGGACAGAGTGGGGGAGTGGGCGGGGTTTGTCTCTTAAAGGGACAGGACAGACCATTACATGACTCACCTAATTAACACGTCCAATTAAAATCAAACACCTCATCCTAACACAGGTTTCCCCTTTACCTTTATAAACCTCCATTTGCCTGGAGGCTGCCTCTGCCTCCTCCTCTCTATCCAGAGGTAGTTCTTTGTCCCTTTGGGACAAATACTCCTCTCCTCTGACCCCTTACCTGTCATTCCCTAGCTCCTTTACCACTGCATCTGGGCCATTCTAACAGACCTTTGTAGCGGTGTTTTGTTTGTGTTTTAACAAATAACCCTTGCCTGAAGATCAGAGTGCAGAGCTAAGCCACTAGAGACCAGGCAGTGGTGGCACAAACCTTTAATCCCAGGACTGGCAGTCAGAGGCAGACAGATCTCTGCAAATTCAGTCTCAAAAAGAAATGGAGTCAGGAGGTGGTGGCTCACACCTTCAATCCCAGCACCAGGGAGGTGGGGATGGGAAGCAATGTGGCTGGGCAGAGAGAGGAATATAAGGCAGAAGGAGACAGGAGTACAGATGCAGTCTGGACAATCAATCCAACATTCAGTCTGAGGTTTCAGAGACAGCAGCATGATTCATAGAGACAGGATCACCCCCTCAGTTTGAGCATTGGCAGAGGTGAGAACTCCAGTGGCTGCCGCTCGGCTTCTCTGATCCTTCAGTTTTCACCCCCTAATATCTGGCTCTGGGTTTTTATTTTTAATACCAATTAAAATTCGTGCTACAGACCTTCCCCTCTTCTCCTCTTAAATATTACACCTGCAAGGCCATTTGCTGCTGTTTTTCTGCCTGGCTCAGAAAGCAGCCACTTTCACGTCCCTTCCCACTTAATAGAGGATCTCTCTGTGAAAGCAGGTGTTTGGGTGTGGTTTGTGCCTAATCCTGCGGCGAGGACATCCCCTTCAACAGGGACACAAACACTTAGAAGCAGGTCTAATAATTTACATCATAAAATCATACTCACAAGCCAGATGATAAGGGATATCCCTTTGATATATAAATTTTGGGTAGATACCTCCCTACAGAAGAAAGGGAGAGAAAAAAAAGACCATTTGGAAGTTGAGCAGATGTAAAATCTTAGCTTTGTGGCAAATATTATTAAACTTAAATTATTTACAAGATCAGAAGTAAACCAGCCCTTTATAAGCCACTGCATTTTGTATTGAGGAATGTACCTGACTTCATGTTGAAGGCAGGAGCAATTATATTGGGTTTTGTTTGTTTGTTTTGTTTTGTTTTTTTCAAGACAGGATTTCTTTGTGTAGCTTTGGAGCCTGTCCTGGAACTTGCCACCTGCCTCTGCCTCCCGAGTGCTGGGATTAAAGGTGTGCGCCACCACCGCCCGGCTTACACTGTGTTTTTAAAAATAAGTTTCTCCATTTACTGTGAGAACTGAGTTGCTCTCTGTTTCCTTCCCCAACCCAGGACCTTGATTTATTTTTGAGAATACCCTGACCCTCTCTTCCCTCCATGGCTCTCCTTGACCACATACTAGGTGACAACATGATGTTTGGGGGTTTTTTTTAGTTTTTTTTTTTAATTTTCATTGCCCTATTGTCTGTCTCTATAAAACTACTTATGATTTTACTCCTTAAAAGGCATCCAAGGGGTAGAATCCCAGCTGCTCTCTTTAACCCCACTTAGGAAGCAGATGCTGGCCAGCTCTTGGATGCAGCCCAATAAAAACATCGTTTGCTTCACTTTTGGCTCCAGTTGTGGCAGTGGCCTTGTTCTCTTTTGGATTGGCAGCATTGTCCTACTTGGCTCATGAAAGGGATGCCCTTAGGTCCTAAAGCAAGAAAACGTTTTAAAATGTAATCTTTTATATTTAAATGTACATCTCAAAGACTAAAGGCTTTAGTAATATAATTTGCCAAAGCAAAACAGATGGGGCATGTCAAGGCCAAGTTCAAAGGATAGAGAGGAAAATCCCCAAACCAAGGGATGAAGTACAGAGTTTCTGCATGTGTGGTGCTCCAGTCTCTCAGGAGCAGCCAGCTGTCTCCTTTACCCAAGATGGAATGAGCAGAAATCATAGGTAGGCCTGGAAAATCTCTTTTAGCCCTGGTCCTGGCAGCTTGTGTTTCCTTTGGCTTCTGAAGGCCACGCAACAGTCGCTGCAGCCAACCACAAGAGGCCAAAGGTAGCTCCCCCTAGAGTTCACATGCAGACCTGAACTCAGCCCCACAGTGACAGGGGCTCCACCTAAGGCTCAAGGAGTCAGGACTCACCAGTCCTAGGCAGCTGCTGGTCTGAAACCTTCAGTCCTTACAGTCTGATGACTCTCTGGAACTCTCCCAATGACAGTGCTCTGCAGTTTTGTATCTCTGGCTCTTTCTGTCCTTCAGCCCCAGCTCTGATCTCTCTCTCTCCTTCTTTCTTCATCCATCCTCTTACTGCCCTGCTCAGTCCCCAGGACTTTTCAGCTGCCTGTTATTGTGATTGCCACTGTCACAACTGTTGCTGCGGAGGTAACGGCTGACACCTCTTCTGCCATTCTTATCCTCACTATCACAACTCCCAGGGCCACCAATCTTCACATCCAAAAGAAGACTTGCATAGAAGGGTACCTCAGGCAGTTCAGAGAGTGAGCCAAGCAACTCTTATATAACCAGGGGGGAAAAAGAGGGCATTTGCACCAAACACAGACATTCCCACAATTGAAAGATTGTTTATCCCAATCATGAGATTGTCTCTTTTGCACAGCAGTTACAGTCCCTCTGCTGGGCCACCAGAGGAAGTGTCCCTGCTTTGGTCTGGGTGAGAGTGGTTACAGGGGAAGTCGGGCATAAAAGCGTGGAGAACAGACTGTGCCCTTAAAACTAAGTTACTCCATATGTAGGCAAATCGGCTTTCAGGCCTTGTGTGCCCCACCCTTTGGCTATCTGACTATCGAAACAATAGACTTCAAAGAATTAAAATTTCCCCAGGAATCTCGTGCTGGAGGAAGAGAATTGCTTTATCTCCAGTGAGGAGAAATCACACCACGCAAATTCCTGAACCACCTTGTGAAGACTAGAGTAAGACAATGACCTCTCAACTGTGAGCAGGACCACAGGGGGCTCGCATGGTTACACGGAATTCAAGCATGCGCGCAAGGACTCATGCAGCTGCATCATATGTAGATGATGCAACCATGCTCACGAGGGGTCCTTTAAGATTCCCGGGCCATTAGGCACTTCTGCCTGAGGGCTGGTCCGCACATGCGTGGCCCTGGAACCCGGAAGTGTCAGCCATGTTGTGTGGCTGAATCATTACACTTTAGATATGCATATTTCTTGCCTTCTCTTTAAACCCAAACCCCATGACAGACAGTACCTGTTGTTTTATCTTCAGCACAGTGGCGGTGTCTTAATCTACTGCTACTTCAGCCAACTGTGACTCTACAGTTACCAGCCTGATTCTCTAGCTTAGACTGCAGCCTGGCGGGAATTCTCTTCCTGCGGGCACCTGCTCTGTTGCTGCTACTGAAGGTGGCTTTAACTAAATCTCTATGGTTCTGTTTATAAATAAGGCTCAAGAGTCAAAGGCTGGGGTGAAACCCTGCAAGTTCAGAGAAGCTGGGTCACAACTAACTAACCTTCTTTCCTTGCTGGCCTCTCCAAAAGACCGGTGCTTCCTCTCCACCAAACCAGAAAAGGCCACGCCACTCAAATTCCCTCCCTCTCTACTACTTCTGGTGTGTCCCTATCTCTCCCAGATGCCCTCTGATACTCTTTGATTACTTTCTGTCAACTAGTCAACCAGCTGCTAACTCAACCTCCTGACCCAAGGTTAATTTTATTTAGTCAATGGAAATGCAAACTCGGGGTTCACAATGTGATCGAATATCCCCCAACAAGTACACTAAGGAAGGACCTGGGTGTTATATCAGAATCGATTGAAATGAATTGAAAATAAAAGAAGAGGAGCCGGACCTCCATAGAACCAAATTGTCCTTTAATCAGAACCAAGAAGAACAGCAGTCTCCAGTCTCCTTGGAGCGGAACAGGACTGCACCCAGGTGCAGAGGTGCAAAGAGAACTCTGGGGGTGTGACATTCCATATGCAAATCTGTTCCTCACAGTCTCAAAGTGGTAAATATCAGCCAGGGTTGGTATGTTGATCTTATCAGAGGTTTCTGGATCCCAACGTCTTAAAGATGTTCACAGCGCAAAAACTTTCCCGGCAGGAATTTCTCAGCTAACTTAAGGCTTTTGGGTTCTTAGCTCTCTATTGGGGACAACTGAACCCCTTTATTTGTTCCTCTGCTCAACATAGTCACAACAAATAAACATTTCTCTATTCTCTTTTTAAAGTCTTTTTTATTACCTTTGTGTGTGTGTTTGAGAGAGATGGTTTCTCTTAGAGTGAACTTTGAATTGAAACAGTTGTTTTCACCTGACATCTTGTGCTGGTCTCTTAGTTTGTGTTTGTGCTGAGTGACCCAGTGGCTGTGTAGAGTCCAAGAATAAGAATATAGAAATGTAGATTCCGGAAATAAGAATGTAGAAATAAAGAAATGCAAAGTTGTATGCCTAGGAGAATGAGAACGGACTGTCAGCGGCTTTCTCAGCAGCTTAAGGATTAACTATTAACACTGGGTTATTTTGTTTTACAACCCATAGCTCTGTCTGCAAGGCTGGAGTGGCCCTCTGCAAACTGAGGGTCAGCTCTGAAAACTGAAAGTTTACCCTAAAATAACACCCCAGCCACCCGTGATCAACAACGGATATGAGCTAAGTTAACCTTTAGAGGGTGGGTTGTACGTGACTTTGGGGTTATGCATCGTCCCTGCTATGTGAAAGGGTCAGCATTGTGGGGTGCAGAGCTTCGGTTAGCACCAACAGGGAGAAACAAAAACCTAAAATACAAACACTAGTCTAACTAAAAGCCCTGTTACTGGAAATTGCAAAAAAGGGCAATTTGTATCTAAGTTTCACCTAAAGATTGTAAAAATTCCTTTGCTCATACCTAATGCTTGTTGCTTCTTGTTTTACAAAGGGGGCGTTTGAAAACCATCTTTTGGACGTCCTCTGGATTTGGTCCTCTGGATTTCCTTAATGTCTGTCATACAACCCTTTTAATTTCTGATTGTGTTAATGTGGATATTCTCTCTCTGCTCATGAGTTAATTTAGATAAGGAAGAAATGTGTTTTGTGTTTACACAAATCTGGAGTTTTAAACCCAGCTTTATTTCTATGTATAAAATTTGCTGCTAATACAGATTTAACCTTTTCTGTAAAAGGAAAGCACATTTTCTGCCTTTTCAGAACTATGTATCAGCAGTTCCTCTTGAGTGTACTTTCAACTTTATGTTTTTTAAAACTATTTCCTTAGAGCTAAAGAAAAATTGACAAGTGAATATGTTTAGCCTTTCTTAATAAGATTTAAAAAAATAAAAATTAAAAAAAAGAAAGAAAGAAAGTCATCTTTTGCAGTAGCCTTACAAGTCTATCTCTGGCTGTGGTCTCAGCTATCTGATAAGCTTTTTGTGTCCCATGGAGATTTATTTTTTTAATTTTTAGTTTTTTCCTGTAATAAAGTTTGCTTCGGTTTACTAGACTTTGATGGTCTGTCCCCATCTTTACACAACTCCCATAGACCTAACAGCTGCAACAAATCTTTTGTTGTTGTTTTGGGGGTTTGTTTTGTTTTGGGGGTTTGTTTTGTTTTGTTTTTCAAGACAGGGTTTCTCTGTAGCTTTAGAGGCTGTCCTGCCTCTTCATCCCAAGTGCTGGGATTAAAGGCATGAGCCTCCACAGGCCCCATTGCAGCAAGTCTTATTAGTGATCAGTTTAGATTCCCAGTATTTGAAGAACTGGTGCTCCCTGTAGCCAGCGTGTGCACACACACACACACCTGTTTAAAGAGCTGGTGCTTCCTACACCCCACACACACCTGCTGGGGTGACTCTAGGTACCAGAGGGTTATTGGAAGTGTCAGGGTACCCAGCTCCACTACCATACAGTGGTGCAGACCTCTGTTGGGATTTTCATGAAGTGGACACTGATGAGCCAGCCTGCCTCCATTGTTGGCTTGAAAGCCATCTTATAGTAAAGAAAACTGTTTCTCAAGGATTGGGCTATTCCCCACCTGTAACCTTAATTACAAATGGTTTTATATTGCCTGTTCCAGGAAACAGCAACCATTTCTTTGTTTCAAAAAGTTGATAAGATCATATCGCAACCCTGCTTTTGTTTCAGACTATTATAATCAGTTGTTGCTATGGCTCCCGTGTTATGCCCACCTTTTTAGTCCTGTGTCTGTAACCCAGCCTATTAGCCTGCCAACCCCCCATTTGGAAAGCCCCTGCCCCTAAGCTATAAAAACCTTATCATCCCCTCCTCTAATGCTGACCTCCTAAATCCCACCTTAGGGGGAGGGAGGCAATCAGAGTACATGAATTAAAAAAACCTTGTTTTAATTAATTTGGCCATAATGATTTGGGTTAGTGGTCTTTCTCCTCGAATCTTTGGGATTAATAGCACACAGCGAAATCTTTCCAATCAATCAAACAAACCCAAGAGAAAATAAAAGCATGTCAGTTGTGGTGGTTTGAATGTGACTGGTCACCGTAGGTTCATCTATTTGAATGCTTAGAAGGATTTGGCTTTTCTATGGAGTTTTCTGCTAAGATTAGCTTTATTCAAAA
Organism: Microtus pennsylvanicus; assembly: GCF_037038515.1. Taxonomy (NCBI): domain Eukaryota; kingdom Metazoa; phylum Chordata; class Mammalia; order Rodentia; family Cricetidae; genus Microtus; species Microtus pennsylvanicus. The sequence goes on from NC_134583.1 coordinate 82,171,228, forward strand.
TTATATTGAAGACTGACATTTAATAGGCACCAGAGGAGGCAGCTCAGGCTCTAATGGGGGGAAAATGTAATGTTTTTCTCTTTCATATAATTTCTAAAATTTTTTTAGAGTTATTTACTTTATGTGTATGAGCTTTCTGCTTTCATGTATGTATATGCACCACAAGCATGCCTGGAGGCAAGAAGAAGGTGATGGATCTCCTGAATCTGGAGTTATAGATGGGTGTGGACCACCATGTGGATGCCAAGAATCAAACCCAAGTCCTCTGCAAGCGTTGTATAGTGGTTTGAAAGAAAGGGTCCCCCTAAGGGAGGGGCATATGGGGAGATGTGGTCTTGTTGGAGGAAGTGTGTCACTGTGGAGACGGGCTTTGAGCTCTCTTATATGCTCAAGCTACACCCAGTGAGACAGACCACTTCCTGTTGCCCGCGAGTCAAGATGTTAGAACTCTTAAGTTCCTTCTCTAGCACCATGTCTGCCTGCATGTTGTCTTGCTTTCCTCCGTTATGATAATGGACTAAACCGCTGAACTGTAAATGAGCCACCACAGTTAAGTTTAGTCGAGTGTCCCTGCCTTGTTTCTACTGGTTAGAAATATAATCTGATTTAACTGTCTACTAGTAGAGCTGGTATATTTATATCAGTATATTGCTCTGTCATGTGTGCTTCAGTACTTTGGACCTCTCAAAATCAAACTCAGAAGATAATATATGTGGGTGTATTACTGTGTCTCATAGATTGTTAATATGTAAGAGCACTTTTGATGACTATTAAGAGACATGTGACCATCTGGATGGTGGTGACACTTGTGATACACACCTTTAATCCCAGCACTCGGGAGGCAAAAGCACGTGGACCTTTGAGTTTGAGGCTAGCCTTGTCTACAGAGTGAGTTACAGGACAGCCAGGGCTAAACAGAGAGAATGCACATATGCGAGAGAGAGAGAGAGAGAGAGAGAGAGAGAGAGAGAGAGACTCTAATAATTTTAACAAGCACTTTTAGAGAGACAGTGAATGGATTAGAATTCTCTAGAGGAACAGAGCTGACAGAATGAATATATATACTGTACTGGCTGGTTTTATGTCAGCTTGACATAAGATATAGTTGTCAAAAGAGGAGGGAACTTCAATTAAGAAATTGCCACCATTGACAAGGCGGTGATGGCGAAAGCCTTTAATCCCAGCACTGGGGGCAGAGGAAGGCAGATAGATATCTGTGAGTTCAAGGCCAGCCTGGTCTACTACAAGAGAAACCCTTTCTCAAAAATCAAAAAACCAAAAACAAACAAAAAAGAAAATGCCTCCTTGAGATTGGGCTGTAGGCAAGCCTGTAGGTTATTTTCCTAATTAGTGATTGATGGGAGGGGACCCAGCCTACTGTGGACCCTCTCCTGGCCTGGTGGTTCTGGATTCTAAGAAAGCAGACTTAGCAAGTCACAGGGAACAAGCCAGTAATCAGCGTTCCTCCATGGCCTCTGCATCATCTCCTGCTCTGCTTGAGTTCCTGTCCTAACTTCTTCAAATGATAAAGAACAATGATATGGAAGTGTAAGCCAAATAAACCCTTTCTCCACCTAGTTGCTTTGACTACAGTGCTTCGTCACGGCAACAATGGCCCTGACTAGGATGTATGTAGTGTACGTGACTTACTAGACTGCCTCACAGGCTGTGGTCCTGCAGGTCCAACAAGAACTTCAGTACCTGGCCACTCCACAAGGCTGGATGTCTCCGTTGGTCTTTAATTTACTTTGGAACCCCAAAGAAGTGGGTTCTAACACCAGTGAAGGAATGCCTCAGCCACAGGACAGATGAACTTACCAGCAAGAGTGACAGCAAATAGGGAAAAAGCATAAGCTTCCTTCAGTGTTCTTTTATGGAGACTACCACCAGAAGGATGTAGGCAAGACTTAGGGTGTGTCTTCCACCTCAAATGATCCAGTCAAGAAAAATCCCTCCCAGGTGTTCTCGCCTTGGGTTTTAGTTGCTTCCACACACAGTCAAGCTGACAACCAAGATTAGCCATCACAGTGGGTATGGGTGGGGAGCAGGGTTAGGAAGAGATGTGTTTTAGTCAATCAGGTTTTAAGATCATTGAGGTCACGTTTCTCCATCTACTGGAAATGCCCTTAGAGTCTGTAATTTGTATAAATATCAAATCCATTTGATATCTGAGCCATAAAATAGTCATGGTGTATAATTATTGTTGCTTTGAACCTTTAGCCTTCAATTTTCAGGATGACTGACCCAGTCAGTATCTGTGTAGACACAGGTCTATAAGGACACATTCACTGAATCTTCCATTCACATCTCTGAATCCTCACACGAAACAACATCCATTAGGCCATAGGAGAGAAATTGTGTTAAGTTGCTGGAAACTTTTACTTGGCTGCTTAGATAATACAATAGTAGGTGTGCACATGTCTGTGACTGTATGCCACATGTGTATGGGTACCTTCAGAGAGTCAGATCCCCAGAAGCTGGGGACCAAGCTCCAGTCCTCTGGAACAGCAGCAAGTGCTCTTAGCCACTCAGCCAGCTCTTAGCCCCAGAAATATCTTAACATAGAACGATAGAATTAAATTAGAGTACTCCTAATAATGTACAAAATATCTTTTAATTTTATTTTATTTTTTGGATTTTCGAGACAGGGTTTCTCCATAGCTTTTGGTTCCTGTCCTGGAACTAGCTCTTGTAGACCAGGCTGGCCTCGAACTCACAGAGATCCGCCTGCCTCTGCCTCCCGAGTGCTGGGATTAAAGGCATGCACCACCACCGCCTGGCTAATTTTATTATTTTTATTCTTTTTTTAAAAATAGGTTTTCTTTTCATTTATTCATCTATTATGTATACAGTGTTCTGCCTGCATGTATGCCTGCCCGCCAGAAGAGGGCACCGGATCTCATTACAGATGGTTGTGAGCTACCATGTGGTTGCTGGGAATTGAACTCAGGACCTCTGGAAGAGCAGCCAGTGCTCTTAACCTCTGAGTCATCTCTCCAGCCCTTATTTTTTTATTCTTTATATACATTACATCCTCACCATAGTTTCCCCTACTTCCACTCCTCCCAGTTCCCTCCCCTTTCTCCCAGATCCACTCCACTCCTCCACTTCCCTAAAAAAAAAAAAAAAAAAAAAAAAGAGCAGGTCTTCCAGGGGCAAAACTGAACATGCCACAACACATGACAATAAGACTAGGCACAAACCTTCCTATCAAGGCTGGACAAGGCAACCCAGTAGTAAAGGCAAAAGAGTCAGAGGCACCCCCACTCTCTTGTTAGGAGTCCCACAAGGACAGCAAACCACTACATCCAGGGAAAAAGGGGACCATGCATTCTTGCTCTGTGAGGCAGTTTAAATAGCCTGTGGGAGTGGCTTTCTTGGAGGTGGAGTTTGGATTGAGGCAACTCCCAGGGGAGAGGCTTGAAATGGAGCTTTCTACTCAACATTCCAAGACAGCTACCAGGATCTGGGGTAAAGTCCCCAGCCAAACAGTCTAGACTTTTCTGTAGTCCAGGCTCAAACTCACAAAGATCCGCCTGCTTCTGCCTCCCAAGTGCTGGAATTAAAGGCGTGTGCCACCACTGCCTGGCTTTTTTGTTTGTTTTCCTAGAGCCTCTCACAGTTCCCCCAGACATTGTCCATTGTTAGTCACTCTTTTGGCCATGTTCCAACAGCGATTTGCTAGAGAGCCCTGTTTTCTTTGATAACCCGACCGAGGCAAACACTTAGGTTTCCACGTTTAATAAATACTCTCAGACGTACCCACATCGCACAGTAAATAAATGTGTGGGTTTACAGAACGGCTGTAAAAGCCCTAAGAGGTCACAGCAAGGTTGAGAGGCTTCACAAGTCCTCAGACTCCCAAGGAAGTTGGTAGAAATGTAAACAGAGAAAAACCAAACAACAGAGAAAACACTGGAAACTGTGAGGCGGCTGCAAGTCCGGCCACTGCAAGGCACAGGTTTGACAGCGAAGTTGCAAAGTGGAGTTCAGTTAGCAGGAGGAAACAGATGGGAGGATATGTGAGAGGGCGGATGGGTGGGTGACTGCAGGTCCAGTTAGGTCCATAGCACAGGCAGTTGAGCCTCTGTTATCAACAGTGGAAACTGAGCCAATAGAAAGTGGCTAGGCAGTTGGGAGCTTTTCCTTCCTGACTCTGTGATGCACACATTCAGATGGCAGGTTGGTGGCAGTTGTTGCCACCGCTAAGAAAATAAGAACACTCCTGATCACTCAGTTTACCAAGTGCCTGGTGCAGGGCAGTAATGTCAGGCTACGACATTCCGTGGCTAACATCACATCCTGGGCTGAACATGGGAACATTCCCCAGTGGTGACACACTCAACTTCCTAACCTCTTATTAATAATCCTCCTTCCACGGGTTATTAGCTGCTTTTATTATCCCAGAGTGGCAGATTTCTGAGACAGATTAAAGAGAGAAAGCAGAAAAAGAGGAGGCGCCGTGATTCGACGGGATCACACCTCATAGGTGCACACTGCGAGGGGCGGCTGAATCTAATGCCGGGGAGGCCGAGCCATCTGCCAGTGGGAAAAGATGACTGCAAACCTTTTTAGGGGTGGAAATGACTGCAGTCAGTAGTTTACTTTTCGTCCAGTAGTCCCTCTTTTTGGCGTTGCCTTACCTGGCTGCAAAGGAAGCTGGGAAATGTAGTCATTTAACAACAAATCCATATTCCATTCCCAGCACCCCCTTTGGTGACTCACAATGATCTGTAACCCCAGCCATAGGAGATACAATGCTCTCTTCTGGCTTCTACTGGCACTGTATACATGTGTTGTTCAGACATAAAGGAAGAACATTCATACGTATAAAATAAAAATAAAGACTAAACAAAAGTTTAAACTTTTATCTGACTTTGGGATTTGAAGATGGATTCACTGGGAATTGAAGATAGGAGCTTAGTTGGATCTTTTTGTCCCTTTTCCTAATGTGGCTACATTGGATAAATCTCCCTTTTCTGCTTTCCACGTTTAATTTGACTTTTTATTTTTATTTTATTTTTGATTTTTCAAAACAGGGTTTTCTGGAGCTTTGGAGTCTGTCCACTCTATAGTCCAGGCTGGCCTCAAACTCAGAGATTCATCTGTCTCTGCCTCCCGAGGGCTGGGAGCAAAGCCGTGAGCCACCACTGCCAGGCTCTAATTTGGCTCTTTCTTGGCTTATACAGGATACCTGGCTGCATCTGACTGGGAGCAGGGTGAGGAGTTAGAGGGCTGTCCCCCACTCCCCCAATTCTGTAACACTAAATTAGTACAGCAGGCTCCACAGTGCTGCCTGGTGGAAGAGGCTTCTGGGAAGGAAAAAGACATCGCCTCCTTCATCCCGTAACAACCCCTCCCATCTCATTTGGTTAGCTGTTTCCACCCCAGACCAAGAAGTGGAATTTAGAGCAAAACTCAGATACCATCACCTTTTCATATGGTAATTTAAATTCCAGGACAGGGCAAAGCTGAGGTTTATATTTCTAGTGTCACCGGTCACCTGGGAAGCTTGCAAGTAGGGGCCAAAACTTCAATAGCTGGAGGCTCCTGGGCCAATGACAGGGGAAAACAGGGGGGTTCTTGATTAGTTGTGTACTGAAAAAAAAACTCAGTATCTCCTATTATATTCCTCCAACTCTACAGAACATTTCTGTGACCCCAGAAGCAGGCAGGCAACCCCACGGAGGCAATTAGGAGTTAGGCAGACAGATTGGGAGAGGGGACTTGACGTGATGACAAATTTCCTTATCCTCCTGACCTGGGACCAAAGCCTGGCAGCTTAAAAACAAAGGCGTGGCAGGCTTTTCTCCCTCCCTCCAGTAAAACCCCCTCGGTACTGGACCTGTAGGATGAAGGAAAGCCAGATCAGGGGCACAATTACACAACACTAGTGAGCCCATCAGCCAGCCTGCCTTTGTTCAAACCTACAGACTCTTAAATCAGGGGAAGAAGAGCTTTCAGAGTTTGAAAAGCCCCAGGGGAGAGACTGGGGTTTTCAGGCTCCTTAGCCTCCCTCCCTCCTGCTGCTGTTAGACCAACTTTCAGCAGTGCCAGAAGACTGTGCAATGCTCCTACGTGCGTGCGTGTGCACGTGCACACACACACACACACGACACACAAACACACACGAGACACATAGACACATACACAGGCGCACACACATACACACACACACACACACACACACACTCACACACAGAGCTGTTGTCTGAGGGCCAAAGCTTAAGTCTTTGCTTTATTTTTCTTTGTTGGATGTTCTTTTTTTGTCTTACATTTTCCCCTTATCCCTTTTATACCACCGAAGGCAAAGATTCCTATTCAAAGAAAGATTACCTCACAACCACATAACATTTTCCTAAAACAAATTAAAATCTTTACATAAGAAGAAATATTAAGATCACAAGTTACATGTTTTCCTTAGAAGCCCACAAATAGTTAAACATTTTTCTTTGTTTTAATTTTCCCACCATAACACCTTCTCCCCGAAGCAATGATTCTGTTATTACTGATTAACAAGCTCTAAGCCAGCAAGTTTCTTCTGTAGCGGCAGGCAGCTGTTCGCCATTTCCCTGGAACAAATTTCTATTCTTAATTTCACTCTAGAGGAGTTTTAGGTGAGCGGTGGGCTAGCCATCTATTTTTCTTTACACACAAGAGAATCATTTAATTTCCGTTTACAACTTTGTTTTTTCAAGGTGCATACCGGGGCTTATGATTAATTCTGTAAGTTACATGGCCACAGAACTCAGGCCTAAACTTGGGTGTGGGGTATAGCTGCTTTCTTTGGTCATCAGGCTGTTTTCCCGCATGCAGAGCTCATGGGTTTATAATGTATGAACTTCCCTGTTATTTTTCATTGTCTGCAAACCTCACATCTAACAAAGGGGAAGGTAACTCTGGCCATTTGATCACTACCATCCATGCACCCAAATTCTGCAGGACAAGGTAACCGCCTGCATCTGACTCAAAGGTGCCCTGAAGAGACCCCCAGAAACTCTGGGATCTTCTCGCTCCTTCTGGATCACAAAGGCCTAGATGTTCTGGGAACTTCCACATTTGACTTTGTGATTCCCCCAAGTCTTAGGAGCATGAGGACAGGCCCTCCTAATACTCAAGTCTGTCTTCACCTTTTCCATAAACCTTGGAGACACAGAGGCAGTGGGATTAGACTCTCCACCAATCCTGTTTGTCATTTCAAATTCAAAAATGGGATCTAAACCAGGCAGTGGTGGCACAGGCCTTTAATCCCAGCACTCAGAGACAGAGGTAGGTGGATCTCTTTGAGTTCGAGGCCAACCTAGTCTACAAAGCAAGTTCCAGGATAGCCAAGGCTACACAGAGAAACACCCTATCTCGAAAATCAAAACAACAAAAACAAAACAAAGTAAGTAATGGGATCTAAATTATCCATTCCAAAAGACCCTCCCTTGGTTTGTCTCTGGAGTAATCTTAAAAAGTTCAATTTCACTGAGCGCCAGCTCACAGGGTCATTCAGTTGTCCACCCAAAGCTGGCCACAATACTCCCTCAATAATGGCCATCACTGGGCCCAATTGGGAACATTCGATTTTAACATTCTTACAGACCTAGACAACCTTCTCAAACAAAATGGCAAATAGTCTGAGGTACTCTACACCCGAAACTTCACCCTTCACACTCACCCCTCTCTCTACACTTCCTGCTCTGCCCACCTTCAGTTCCCCAGCTTTCCATCCCATTTAGGAACCTCCTCGCTGCATACCCCCTGCCAATAATAATCCCCCTACCATTCAGCACTCAGCATCCCCCAGAGTCCAACACTGTCCCCTCGACTCCCACCCTCCTGTTCAGCTGCTCCAATGTCCAAACCACTAGCACCTGTAGACACTCCCCCCCCACCTCCCTACTTACCCTCCCCTCCTCACACCTTATTTCACGATAACAACATCCCCACCTGAGGTGGCGGGAAGGAATGGCCCCACCTGAGTCCAAGTGCCTTTTACACTAGCAGAAATAGATGTCATAGAACAAAAGCTTGGGTCGTTCTGAAAAACAGCCCCATTTCCAAAGACAATTCACCTGGAAAACTCAAATCTGTGATCTCACCTGGCAAGATATTGCTATGATATATGGACCAGCCGACTCCTAGATTAGAAGCTATCTTGTTACAAGGTCAAAATAAGTTCACTTCTGTTTTCTGTACAACTTGGGATTGACCATGTCTTGACCCATTTTTCTGAATTTGACAAGTTCTACACCCTATATACCTTGACCTTCAACCTGAAAAGATATCCTACCAAATAATTTTTTTAAAGATTTACTTATGTATATGAGTGCTCTACTTGCATATATGCCTGCATGTCAGAAAAGGGCATCAGACCTCACTGTAGATTGTTGTGAGCCAACATGTGGTGGCTGGGAATTGAACTCAGGACCTCTGAAAGAACAGTCACTGCTCTTAACCACTGAGCCATCTCTCCAGCCCTCTCTGCCAAATAATTTTGAGATGTTCTACTAAGTTCCTATGTAACCAAAATTATCTCCGGAAAATCCCCCAACCCTTAAACCCCTCTAGTCTTGTAGTTCCTAAGCTATATAAACCCAGATTTGTCCTAAGTTCAATGCTGTTCTTTCAAACCCCACATTAGGAATACAGCTGTGACTGACAGGAAATAAAGCTTGCTTAATTTGATCAAAATAATTGGGTCGGCCGTCAGTGGAGGTAAAAATATATATTATATCCTAACCTCTATCCTCACCCAAGATGAAAAGGACCATGTCTGGAAGGCAGCCAGGGACCACACGGATAAACATCATCAACAAAATGACACGAGGCAGTCCCTTTGAGGGACCCAAGTTGGAATTATCAGCATGTTGACACCAGGACAGAACACCTGGCAGCAGCAACTTGCAACTTATTTAGCTGAGAGCATGCAACATAGTGCTCACTCTAGAGTTAACTTTGACACATTACAAGAGGTCACTCAGGGCATTTTCGCTTAACCCACCTCACTGAGGCAATAACAAAGTAAACTAATGTATTTCCTGAGTCAATCAGCCCAGACATTAGACACAAGCTCTAAAGATTACAAAAGGCACCTCTAACTCCTCAAAGTGATTCCTAGATGTGGCTTTAAAAACTTTTACCAACAGAGAGGATGAGGTCAAAAAGGGAAAAGAAAGAGCTCATGAGGACCGGAGAGAATGCCATGCCAGTTTCCCATTTCCGGCAGCGACTCTCAACAAAACAAAGCCCAGCTCACCACCTGCTGTCCCAAGGAAGCAGGGTCAGTGTCCTCTCACCTCTGCCCTTGTTTTCAGTGCAACCAAACTGGCTACTGGAAAACGGGTAGAATCCTCTCTCTTATACTAAACACGGGGCTTTCTTTCTCTTTACTCGCCAAGTGGCATGGGCCAAGAAAAAACTACTAGCTTAGCAATAACAGGAGACTCAGGAATTCCCTCATAATCCACTCTGTACACCTGATTTAGTCTGCCAGTTTGACAACAGAAATCTCACCTAAGCTTTTGTCCTAATGTCTCAACGCCCACTCCCACTTTTAGGCTGGGATCTCTTGTCTAAGCTTAAGGTTTCCATATATTCCTCTCCCCTGAGAACATCCACCATTTTTCTCCTTAGGTTGGACTCAGGAGGTATCCCCCAAACCACCCAAAACCAGACCTCCACCTGTACCCTCTTGCCCTTGGTCAACCTTCTAGTCTGGGACACTTCAGACCCCTGGCTGGCCATCACAACCCTGCCTTCAGCACCTGGGAGCCCTTCTGCCTTTGTTGCTCTGGACCAATATCCTCCCATCCCCACCACTCGCCATAGTCCTAAGCCTATCACTGAGGGACTATGACAAGCGACCCTTTCAACTCCCCCCAGATCTCCCCATAGCATCCCTATTCCGGGTGTCAAAAAGCCCATTGGTTCTTATGGCCTAGTACAGAACCTCCAGAGGACCAACCAGGCCATTGTTCCCCTTTCCCCGTGGCTGCTTTTCCACTCTCCTCCATCTTTCTCTGCTACTTTGTCTTTCATCTTTGTTGTTGTTGTTGTTTGTTTTGAGCTAAGGTTTCTCTGTGTAGCCCTGGTTGTCCTGAACCTTACTCTGTAGACCAGGCTGGCCTTAGACGCAGATCTGCCTGCCTCTGCCTCCTGAGTGCTGGGATTATAGGCATGTGCCTCCTGTCTTTGATCTTAAAGATGCCTTCATCACTTCCCCTTATACCTGTCCTCCCAACCCCTTTCTGACTTTCCCCTGGGAGGACCCTGACACACTGCATGCTCAGAACTCACCTGGACAGTTTTGCCCCAGGGATTCCAAGACAACTGTCACCACTTTGGGCAGGCCTTACGAAAGAACCTCACCAAACTAGATTTATCTCCCAGTTTCCTTCTCCAGCATGTAGTTGACACTCGGCAACCCTCCTTGACTCTCTAGCCTCTTGAGGTTACAGGGTCTCCTAAAACAAAGGCCCAGATCTACCAGCGATCAGTCGTCTATCTGGGCCTCTCAATATCACTGTACCCAGGGCAGAGGAACTCTTTGTCTACCCCATGCCACAAACCAAGTGTGAACTGCTTACATTACTAGGCCTCTTTAATTTTTTCCATATATGGATCCCTAACTTCTCCCTCACTGCTCAGCCTCTTTTTGAAGCCACTAAGAGACTCCTGGAGGAGCCACTCTTGTCTCCCCAATCCCTCATTTGTCCCATAAGCCTACTGAAGTCCACTTTTTCACACGCCTTAATACTGGCACTTACAGACCTATGTAAGCCTGTCTGTCTCTGTACATACTGACCAAGGACAAACCTTTGCAATACTCTGCCACAAAGGGGGCTACATATAGCCCCATAGCCTGTTTCTCCAAACAGCTAAATATGGTGGCTAGAGGCTGGCCGCTCTGCCTCCAGACCCCAGCTACTTGCCCCTGAGTAGCCTCCTACACATTCCTTCTATGTAGTAGGAGGTCGCTTGTTCGTTCCCGGCTGCCCAGACTCAAAATAACCACACAGAAACTGTATTGGCTAGCTCTTACATCTTAATTTAACCCATCTCCATTAATCTGTGTATCACCACGTGGCTGTGGCTTATGGGAAAAATTCCGTCCGTCCAGAGTCTGTTTCTGGCGGGGCTACATAGCATCTCTTGACTCCACCTTCTTTCCCCCAGCATTCAGTTTAGTTTTCCCTGCCTACCTCTATTCTGCCCTGCGCGGGCCTAAGACAGTTATTAACCAATGGTATTCACAGCATATGGAGAGGAATTCCACATCATTACTACACACTCACTCAAGGACCTCATCAGTCATCAGGCTATCCTAATGCTCCCCCATCTAGGGTACAGCTTCTCCATGCTCACATATTAGATCCCAACCAGTGTATGAACCATGCCCATCCCTCAACCCAGTAACACTTTTCCCCCCACACCCTTCAGCATCCTCAGATCTCCTTCAATCTTGCTCATATCTTCAATTATCCCCTGCAAAAGGCCCCAGACTGGTAGTGCCCTAAAGGAAGCCCCTTACATAACAGGATATGTTATACTTCAAGGGGATCTGACTGCCCCCCACAAGCTCACATGAACTAGAAGCTAAATCCTTACCCTCCACACAACTCACAACAGGCAGAACTAATTATTCTTACCTAGGCTCTCACTATTAGGTTTTCTGCCAACCTGCCACCCATAATAAGTTTCTCCGCTGATGCAGTAAGCCAGAGCAAGCTGAAATGAAAAATTTAACACATACATTTGAGCAATGAGCTTAGCACTCCTGTGCGGGTTCTCCAGTCCCAGAGATCGCGGCCAGAAAAGTTGTAACCCCAAACAAAAGCAGGAGATTTTACAGGTTCTAGTCAAATGGGTGATGAGGTGTCTGCCACAAGCTGGTTTGTGCCCAAGTATATAGTCAAAAACTGAGCACTCAGGTGGGAACTCGGGTGGCTTGTGGCATCAGGAGAGGAAGCTGCAGCAGCCACCTAGATTTCAGAACTGGGCTTTTTGGCACCTTTCCTTTGTTCAGAGACTCTCTGAGCAGGCGGAGTTTGGAGAGAGAAAGACCAGATAGTATAGAGGCGAGCTGGCAATTCAACAGAACATTAACATAAACGTATAATATAATACACTCACTCCAGGATCTTAATCTGGAAAGAAAAGAGCTTCCTCACCTAGAAGGGAATTTGCCAGAACCTAGAATCACCTGAGAGACTGGCCTCTGAGCACAATGTGGGTTGAGTTAGGCTCTGTGCAAGTCGATGGGAGATTATCTCAGTGAACTGACGTAGGAAAGTCCACGTGTCAGTAGGACTATTCCTTGCGCAGGGGATTCTGGACTGCATGGAAGGTGACCTGGGAGCTAGCAGGCTTGGATTCCTTGCTCTCTTCTGAGTGCAGACTTAGTGTGACCAGCTGCTTCCAGCTCCTGCTGCCTTGACTTCCCAGCCCTAATTGACTGAAACCTGGAACTGTGAGGCAAGATAAACCCTGCCTTTCCTTGAGTCGCTGTCGCCAGGGTATTTAATTGCAGCAACAGACAAGAAATACGGCGGAGCATCAACGCTTTCTCTGAGATATAATCGGGATTTTTAAAAAAATTACTTTTATTCTATGGCTGTTTTGACTGTCTATATGTCTGTGTGTCATGTACGGGCCTGCTGTCCTGAAGAGAACATCAGATCCCCTGTAATGAGAGTGACAGACAGTTGGGAGCTACCATATAGGTTCTGGAAAAAAACCTGGGTCCTCTTAACCACTGAGCCGTCCCTCCAGTCTCTGATTTGGGGTCTTTCTTCTCTTTTGTTGAATTAGTCTCACTATGGGGTCCAGGCCAGCCTCTAACTCACTATCTTCTCTGCTTGGCCTCCCACCAGCTAAGACGATAGGTCTAAACCACCACACCCAGCTTATGGTAAAAGTTGCGCTTATTTATTTATTTCTGAGGCGGGGTCTCATGTATCCCCGGATGGCTAGGTCGCTGAGGGTGGCATTTAAGCCCTAATATTCCTGCCCACCCTCCTTTGTATTGCTAGGGTTACAGGCATTTGCTATGAATTCCGATTTATGCAAGGTTGAAGGTCGAACCCAGGGTTTTGTGCCGATTAAGCAAACACTGACTGCTCAGCCACAAGTCCAGCCCCCAAAGCTCTCAATACTTTTGTCCTACTGTGTCAGTTTTCTTTTTTGGTCCTTTATGACGTTTTGTCACACAGATTGTTAGCATATTTGCATAACCCTGTGTGTTTCTCTATTTCCTTGTGCATCTGGCCTTTTAAGTCTTCCTCAGGAAGGCTTGTCTTAACATTGAGGCTAGAGAATGTTCCTTGTGTTCTGATGCTTGTGTGGTCTCAGCCTTCATGTTCATATCGTTGATCTGCTCTGTTTCGATTGTGTATGGTGGGAAATGCAGACCTCTTGTTGTCTTGCCCCAGGGTCCCCTAGCTGCCCCAGGACCCCTCAGCTTCCCTAGGGTCCACCAGCTCTCCCAGAGCCCCCCCCCAGCTCCCCCAGACCCTCCCAGATGCCCCAGGGCTACCTAGCTGCCCCAGGACCCCTCGGCTTCCCTAGGATGCCCCAGCTACCCCAGGGTCCCCCAGCTACCCCAGGGCCCCCCAGCTACCCCAGGACCCCTCAGTTTCCCTAGGGTCCTCCAGCTACTCCAGGGCCTCCAGCTGCCCCAGGGCCCCCCAGCTGCCCCAGGACCCCTCAGCTTCCCTAGGGTCCCCCAGCTGCCCCAGGACCCCTCAGCTTCCCTAGGGCCCCCCAGATGTCCCAGGACCCCTCATCTTCCCTAGGGTCCCCCAGCTACCCCAGGGCCTCCAAGCACCATTCACTGAAGAATCTCCCTTCACCTAACACTGCATGCCTCCTGTGTTCCCACACATCTATGTCTGTGCAGAGGGTGTACCCAGCTCTAGTTGAGCTTCTTCTAAGGCCTCCTGCTCTTGCTCAGCACTGTGTCTTTAATTGTGTCCCTGGACTTTCTCAGTATGGGCCCAATCTGTGGGGTAGCCTGAGTTGCCTGTGCCTTTCCTTGGTTTTGTTCCCATTCTTGGACCCAGGAGCTGCTTCTGAGAATCCCCTGGAAGTTCACTGAGACATCAGTCTCGAGGCCCAGTGTCCAGGGATGGCTAATCTGTGGGTAACCAAAGCTCTACTCCCCTTCTTCCACTGGCCCTGAGGAGACGGGTGGGAAGCAGAACCCCTCCCTCCAACCTTGCCATTTAGAGCCAGACAGTGGGCCCCAGTGAGTAACGGTTCCTGGCAGCCAGCTGCTCCAGAGTGGATTTGCGGGAGGAACAGTCTGTTCTTCTGCCACTCTGGACTGACCAGAGCCTCTCTCTTCCTGGGCCCTCCTTTCCTTCATAGACCCCAGGACCTGAGGAACTCTGGCTTTTCTCCTGAAGGGTCCCGAACAAACTGTGTTTGTAAACTTAGTGACAGGAAACGTTTCATCCAAGTAACTGTTTAACCTTTTCCAAACAGACTTTGGATCTATTGATATGGCCAGGGGGTCTCAAGCCCTACCTCCCTGGGCGGGCAGGGACTAACAGCCAGTGGTCATGGTCAGGACAACCTCGCCTGAGGCAGGACACACAAAACACTGAGAACTTTTTTTTTTTTTAAAGAAAACAAACAGAAACTCTGGTTTCCTGACAGTTAAACAAGTCTCACAGTGAAGCAGGCTTCCAGGCTGCAGTTCAGACTTGCTGCCAAGAAACCAGCTCCAGGGCCCTGCCCTGTTGGTCTCAGCTCCCCAGGGCAGGAAACCATCTCTTCTGTGCACATACCAATGGGTCCGTCCTGCCAGGGCCCTGTGCCAGCCCTGGAGAAGCCTGAAGACCACGAGCCACAGCAATTACAAGCAGTCATCAGAGGCAGCAGGGGACACTTGGTTTTTCCTGATTGAGTTCTGTGATCGTGACGTGTGTGGAATATTTCTCTATGACAATCTATTTGGGATTTGTCCTCAAGAAGTATGGTGGTTCAGGCCTGTAATCCTAAGCGAATGATCAGAAGCTGACGGCCAGCATGAGTCACAGAGCAAGACTCTATCTCAAATATAAAGAAATAAATAAAATGGTAGCATCCTTGGGATTTGGCTTAGTTAAGGGAAAGGTTCATAAAACTTTTCCTTGGGACATTTACGGTTATCAGCTGTGCCCTACTGGAGTGTGCCTCGGTATGGCATAAGATGGCGTACGTGGAATAGTGACTCGAGGCTGTGCTTTGTACTTGGAGATTACATTTTACAAAGTAGCATTAGGCTTCACTCCAAGTGCAGATGCGGGACAATTGTGTCTCATTTGTGAACACACACAGGACAGTTGTATCTCTTTGTGCACATAACACATATACACACATGCACGTGCACACACACACAACCCGTCCAACATCAATCACAAGGCACAGGCTGATTAAAACTTGTTTGTACAAGTTAAGGAGAACCACCCATGACCTTATCAAAACAGATCGGATTAGGACTACGCTGACATATTAAAAGCATCTCAGAAAAGCTGGGCTTGTTGACTTACTAAACACACCAGACCAGCCAAAGGATGCCACTCTCTCATGTAGCTCATGTAAAATGGGGGACATGTAACCCTAGGGTGGCAGTAGCCCCACCAGTCACTCAACTGCCCAATGACTGCACAAAGGAGCAGATAGGCAGAGAACTTCTGCCCCGGGCCTTCAGCTCAGTAGTCCCTACTGGATATGTCTGTCCTCTTGAGCTGCCATGTTGATCTGGATTGGCCCTGAGCTTCCTGCCAACTTACCTTGTGTACCAGCTGATTGCCTACAGCAGCTATCTGAGTTTCTGAAAATCTTACCTAACTGCCAGGCAAGGTGGTACATACCTTTTATCCCAGCACTTTGGAGGCAGAGGCAGGAGGAGTTCTGTGAGTTCAAGGCCAACCTAGTCTACACAGTGAGTTCCATGACAGCCAGAGCTATATAGTGAAACCCTATCTCAATTTTAAAAAAAAAAAAGGAAAAAAATCAAGCCAGACAGTGGTGGTGCATGCCTTTAATCCCTGCTCTCGGGAGGCAGAGGCAGATGGATCTTTGTATAACAGCTCTGGCTGACTTGGAACTCACTTTGTAGACCAGGTTTGCTTTGAACTCAAAAAGATCCACCTGCCTCTGCCTCCTGAGTGCTAGGTTTGAAGGTATGTGCTACTACTGCCCAGATTATAATATTATTTACTAATATTAACCTAGGTCATGCATTACACTTTATATAACTATATATTGATCACAGTTCAAAAACATTCTTTGAAGTCGGAGGCAGAGAACTGACATAGATGCTAAGAAATCTGGGGATTAGATTTTTTTTTCCTTTTTTGTTTGTTTGTTTTCTGAGACAGGGTTTCTCTGTAATTTTGGAGCCTGTCCTGGAACTAGCTCTTGTAAACCAGGCTGACCTCGAACTCACAGAGATCCACCTGCCTCTGCCTCCCAAGTGCTGGGATTAAAGGTGTGCGCCACCACCACCTGGCTGGATTTTTGAGGGTGCCATATCTCATTACAGATGGTTGTGAGTCACCATGTGGTTGCTTGGAATTGAACTCAGGACCTCTGGAAGAGCAGCCAGTGCTCTTAACCTCTGAGCCATCTCTCCAGCCCCCTTTGGATCTTAGGAAAAGAATTTATATTCAAACAGGACATTTCAATCGCTGTCACTGTATGTCATACAGAGCTAATCTAATGAATGAGCTATTTTGTTTTCATGTCGGGATGCTAGGGAGCAAATGCTCCCCAGATCCATCCCACTCTATACCTGACCTGGGCAGCCTCAGGATCCTCTTGAGGCTAAAGTCTGTTGAGGGAGCTAGAGGAAGGCATGCCCAGCCTGATGGTTAGGCCTTCACAGTGGGGGTGACTCAGCACCAGAACTAATTGGTTGCAGGAACAAGAGGCAGAGCCTAGAAAGGCAGACAAAGACAAATGGCATTTGGGAGGTCCTGTCATTTTTGTAGAATGTGGGAGGGTTCTTCCTATCTGGGACAGTGCAGGGACGGTCATGTTCTGTGGCTCCCTTAATCCCTAGATGGGCTCTTTGCTAGATGTAAGAACACAGCTAATTGTTCTCTTGTTTAACAAGAGAAAAAACATAAAATTTTTTACTAACTTTACATACATTTTACATGGGGATGTTCACGAGATAGAACTGTGTTGTTCTGAGGTGTTTGGGGTGGGTTTGCTTGTTTATGTTTTACTTTACTTTTTTCTTTTAAGTAGAAATCAGACACACTGAGCTGGGAGATGGGACCCAGATCAGTGCCTTTGCTCTGCCATCAGCAAGGAAGCTTCCTTTGCAATAACTGGGAACTAACACAGAGACCCACAATGCAGAGAGTGAAAGATTCTGGAACACTCAGTCCTAATTGGGATGACCTCAGCAAACACCTCCCCTCAGGGCTCAGGAATCTATGTGGAAGAGGAGGCAGAACAATTTAAGAGTCACGGGGGATGGATGACACATATGAAACAGGCTAGACACAACAGGACCGACACACATATGAACCAACACACATATGAACCGACACATATGAAACAGGCTAGACACAATAGGACCGACACACATATGAACCGACACACATATGAACTGACACACATATGAACTGACACACATATGAACCGACACACATATGAACTGACACACATATGAACCGACACACATATGAACCGACACACATATGAACTGACACAAATATGAACCGACACACATATGAACTGACACATATGAACCGACACACATATGAACTGACACACACATGAACTCACTGCGACTGTGACAACATGCACATGGCCTGCACAGCTTCAAGCCAGACGGGGTCCCAGCTCTGAGAGAGGGAAGTGGACACAAACTCCCAGCCCTAAACAAGAAGCTATCTCCACTTGGCATCTACTTTCAAAGGAAAAATCAGTTTTCAACAGCAGAGTATCACTGGATATCGTGACCACACTTCAGGGCAGGCTCCATGCCTAGCAGTGAATGGTAACCCAGAATGAACTCAATGGTCGTAGACTTTGTCACAGACTGCTTTGTTTGTGTATTTTTTTGACCTACTGATCTTTTGCTTATATGATTTTCGAATTTGTGTTTTTATGGGTTTTATTTGTGTGCGTATTTTTTAAATTTTGGCTTCTGGGGATTTTTGTTTTGTTTTGGTTTGTTTTTTTGCCTGTTTACTCTCTAAAAAGAGAGAGAAAAAGAAAGTGCAGTTGGATGAATGGGGAAGACTGGGAGGAACTGGGGAAAGGGAAACCAGGATCAAAATATACTGTAAGAAAAAAATTTTTGTCGGGCATTGTTGGCACACACCTTTAATCCCAGCACTCAAGGCAGAGACAGGCAGATCTCTGTGAACTCGAGGCCAGCCTAGTCTCTAGACCGGGACAACCAGGGCTGTTACACAGAGAAACTGTCTTGAAAATCACCCCCCACACCCTCACACGACACACGAAAGAATTTTTCCCCCAAAATAAATGCATAAATAAAAGTGGAAGTCATCACGGGACGGCTCTCTCCTATCACTGGGCCATCTGACCAGCCTATGTGAGAGACATCAGAATAAACAGAGTATCTTGTGCTCATAAGTTAAGCCTTTAAAAAGGCAGAATCCAGGATGACCTTGAGTTTCTGACCTTCCTGCCCTTACCTCCCAAATCCTGGGATTAAAACTGTGTGCTGCCACACCCCTTTATGCTGTTTGGTGGTCACACCAAGGGCCTGGTGCATGCTGGGTAAGCCTTGAGACAAAGAACCGTTAGGATAAATTCATGGGTGAAAAAAGGTGGCATCAAGAAATGGGGTGATGGGGTTAGTATAAGATAAAGGTTGCTTCAGTGAGTGTGCTCACTCAGGCTCTGGGAGTCTGGTCAGCTGAGTTCGTTAACTAGCTTAGTTAGTTTAGTAGCTGTAGGTCGGCTCAGTTAGTCAACTAGTTCAGTTAGTTTAGTGGTCACAGATCAGTTCAGTTAACTAGTTTAGTTAGTTTAGTGGCCACAGGTCAGCTCAGCTAGTTAACTAGTTCAGTTAGTTTAGGGACCACAGCAGCTCTCTGCTTCACTGTGAGAAGGATATGGTTCCCTAGAGACTCTGTGGCTTCCTGCCTGTGACAAAGGAGGCCAAACATCGTTCTGATGTTAGTTAGAGCCCCGAGAGGTCCAAGCCTGCCTGAAACAACACTCCAGCTTCCCTTTGGGGGCTACCACATCCCTAACTTCCAGAGCTTCTGTTGGCTACGGACCCCACCCCACTCCAAGCTAACAGAGAGTTAGTTCATCAGGTTCTTGGAAGCTGTCAGAAAACAAAAATCTTTGAGTGAGACCCAAAAGATGTGGCTCTCCTAACCCCAGGAAGAGGTCACAGTCCAGACTGACCCTTCAATTGATGTGGCCTTTGGCCTAAGGAACTCTGCCTGCTGTGCTCTGGGTGGCTAGACAAGACATACAGAAGGGGTTTTCCCTTTTCCCTTTCAAGTAAACTACATTCTGTGAAAAAGCCGGTCCCCTGGAGCGACACACCAAGCCATTCCCCATCTCTGAGTCCTGAGCTGCACACCGGACTGTATGGTAACTCTAAATTTAGTGCTGTGTTAGAATACTGCTCAGGGCAGAGTCCCCGCCACAAGTGGCCTTTGGGCGTCCCTCCTTCTCTGTCAGCTATGAACTTTCAAGGCTGAGGTTTTTCTCCCTCCAGCCTCCCTCAGAAGGGAAACTGGCACTGAGAAGAATCCTGGCATCATCCCCACCTGGGACTCACGAATTTCTACTGTGCTGAACAATGAAGATCAAGGGCAGAAGCTGGATTTGGACAAACAGGGTGAACATTCTTCCGGCGGGGCAGGGCGGGAGCCGCCTCCCGTGTTCTGGGCTCTTCTTTCTCTGGTTCTCACCCCTAGACCTAGCCCTGATACCACACCTTCCCAGCTCTTCCCGTGCTGCACTCCCCCACAATTCCTGGACTTCTTACCCCTCCCCCACCCTTGGGGATTTCCCTCCCCCGGGCCTCTATTCGCTCGGTCCCCACCCCAGCCCGCTCTACCCGGCAGCCATCGTCACTTCTCGGAAGAGAGGAGGCGGGAAGCTGGGAAGCAGCCAGTCTTCTGTCCTCCCACGTCCCCACATGCCCGTGTGCGCCACTGTTCTCCAGCTCGAGCCCCTCACCCACCCACCCCCGCTCTTATCCAAACGGGCCTACTCCCTGTGTGCCCCCTTCCTGTGTCTCCGTGTGTTCCCCACACATTCCCACGCACCCCTTCTTTGACCTCCAGCGCAACTGGCTGAATGCCCACAAACTCCCATCCCCCTGCCCTCCCGCCCTACGAACCCTGTCCTTTCCTGCAGCCTGGACACTAGGGGACTCTGTATTCGAGGATACTGTGGACATACCCTCCCGTTATTGTGCGCCAGGCGCCAAGCACAGCAGAAAATGTGCCCAGCAGCCCTCCAGAGCACTCCTGCAGCTCAGGACTTCCTAGGTACAGCCTGACGCAGATGCCGACCCCAAGCAAAGCCCTGAGCACTCTGAGGCCCAAACAGCGAGCCTGCAGCGCCACCTGGTGACCATCCTAACAACGTGAAACTCAAGGACAGAGGGGTGGGGCCTAGGGGCGGGAGCAGAAGACTGGGAGGATGGGATGGGATGGGGGGGAGGATAGGTTGGGGGGGCTACCCCAGAAGCTGTCCCTTTCATTTTAGGAGGCCCCCAGGCGCCTGCAATTCTTCCAGGTGTCCGCCTTAGTTTTCTTCCAGACGTCAAGCATTTCTGATTATACTGAAGTCAAAAAGCCAGGCACGGAATTTGGAGGAAGGGGGAATTGCGACGTGAGAGGTCCGGGTCCAGTAGGCCATACGGTCTGGAGCAGAGTGTGCGGAATATAGGAACAGAGAGGATGCGAGTCACAAAGGCAGTTCTAGCAGAAGTCCCCGAAACTCCCCTATCTCCAGGAAAAGATACCCGCCTCCACAAGAATTAGGGTCGAAAGAGAGAAATAGGGCCAAGGGCAGGTTCCAGGAGAGAAAAGGCCCAAAGATGAGCCTGGGAAGCCCCCAAAGGCCATAAAGTCAAAAACTCCGAAAAACAAAGCCCATAAAGACAGGTTATGTTCCAGCAGCACTGGAACCAGACAAAAGAGCCCTCTTGTGGTCAAAGTTGAACAATTTGGGCAACAAAAGGAGCAGAGGGGTGTTGGAATACTCAAAACATGACGTTAATATCCAGGAGTTCAGTCTGCGTGACCAAATCAACAAATAGTTCCATCCGAGACTTTAAATCTCGACTCTTTCCCCCGCCGAAATTTTCCAGAGTTCAGCAGAGCTGGTTGCTCTCCAGAGGCACGACAAACACACCTCCTCGAAGCTCTGGGTCAGTATCTGCAGCCTGAGCCCCAAAGCAGAACAACAGGACCTGGTGGGAGGTAACCTGGGGACATTGTCTTTGGAGTCTTCCCTCCCAAGGCCCCAATCTCGGGATTTCCCCACCAGAGCAGACTGCTCTAGGTGGAGGGGAGTCATTGCACAGTCTTGTTCTTAACCACCTCGGTAAACAGAGACAGCCCCTGTCATCAGCTGAGGAGATGTGATAACTCCATGTTATGTAAGACCCTGGACAGATATCTGGGGCAGAGGAGGACACCGGGGGAAATATGAGAAAACGGAGTAGATAGGAATGGAGCATGAACTCCAGTTCAAACAGTGTACCAGCCTGGGGAGAGAGCGCAGAGTTAGAAGACTTGATGGCACAAACATGACGACACCACTTCCTGGCCCTAAAAGTCAGGCCATGCCGGCCTGGATCCTGAGCACTGAGGGGGTGGGAGGCAGAATCAGGAGGATGGCTGGGGCTTGCTGGATAGTCAGGCTAGCCAAAAACCAGACGCCTCCAAATTTAGAAAGAGATCTTGTCTCAAGACAAGACAGAAATGATAAAGGAAGACACTTGATGTCTTCCTGTGGCCTCTGAGTACATGGACACATGCACTTATATACACACACACACACCACATGCACACACATATACCATATGCACACACATATACCACATGCACACACATATACCACATGCACACACATAAAACACATGAACACACATATACCACATGCATACACCACACACAGAGTAATGTATTGATATTACGGTAACAAATACATCACAGTAAAGCAAATTCTGACTTGATACTCTGTATTATATGTTCTGAATTTCTATAAAAGTAATATTGTTCTAAAAGTTATTATTATCTGGGGAAGGCTATGAATCAGGCTGGCCTAGAACTCACTGTCGTCTTCCTCAGCTTCCTATGCTGAGGTTACAAGTGTGAACGACACTTTCCCTTGAATCTATTTTGTTTGTTTGTATTTTGAGGCAGGCTTTCTCTGTGTAGCCTTGGCTATCCTGGGACTCACTCTGTAGACCAGGCTGGCCTTGAATTCGCGGAGATCCACCTGTCTCTGCCTCCTAAGTGCAGGGATTAAAGGCATGTGCCACCACACCTGGCTTTTGATTCCATTTTTTATTTTTTTGAGACAAGAAACAAGGTCACTCTCTCTTTCTCTTCCTTCTTCTTCTTCTTCTTCTTCTTCTTCTTCTTCTTCTTCTTCTTCTTCTTCTTCTTCTTCTTCTTCTTCTTCTTTTATTTTCGAGACAGGGTTTCTCTGTAGTTTTTGGTGCCTGTCCTGGAACTAGCTCTTGTAGACCAGGCTGGCCTCGAACTCACAAAGATCCTCCTGCCTCTGCCTCCCGAGTGCTGGGATTAAAGATGTACGCCACCACCGCCCAGCTCATTATTTTTCGAGACAGGGCTCAGTATGCAATTCTGGCTGACCTGGAATTCTCTCTGAGACTAGGCTGACATTGAATGCACAGACATCCATCTGCCTCTGCTTCCCAAATTCTAGGATTAAAAGCAGGCACTACACATCCAGCTCTCAGTTCTGATTTTCAAACAGCTACACAGCTGGATTTTGTGTTTGTTTACCAAATCCTTCCCTGACTGGCCCCCAAAAAACATTTGGAAGACCCTCTTGATTCATAGGGCCCCGAGACTGATTCACGGTGAGATTCTGAAAGCCTTGGGAGCTCTGGTAACACTACCACTGAAGTGGAACTCCAGCAAGGCAGGGCAAAGGGGCCTCACCTTTAAAGATGAGGGAGAGTGATGACTATACTGGGCAATTGTTAAAGGAACCAAGAACCAGGCATGGTGGTGCACACCTTTAATCCTCACACTCGAGAGGCAGAGGCAAGCAGATCTCTTTGAGCTAGAGCCCACTCTGGTCTACAGAGCATGCTCCAGGCCAGCCAGGGTTGCACAGAGAGACAAAGAAGAAAGAGAAGAGGAGCAGGAGGAAGAAGGGGAAAGGAAGGAAGAATTACTCACAGCAGAGAGGCTGGGGTGAAAGTTCAGTAGGTAGTCTTGCGAGCATAAGGACCTGAGTATAATCCCTTACCATCTATGTAGTAAATGCTGGGCATGCAATGCTTACAATCCTAGCATCAGGGAGATGGTGACAGGCAGATCCTGGGAATCAATGGCCAACCACTCTAGTTTTGTAGGTGAGTTCCATGTCAGTAAATGATCTCAAAAACAAAGTGGATTGTAGTCAGAGTCTGCTTGTTCATTTCCTGGCCACCCAGACCCAAAATAATCACACAGAAACTGTATTCATTACAACACTGCTTGGCCAATTAGTTCATGCATATTTCTAGCTAACTCTTACATTTTGAATTAGCCCATTTCTATTGATCTATGTATCAGCATGAGGCTGGTGGTTTACTGGTAATGTTCTCTCGTGTCTGTCTTCCATTGGCAGCTACATGGGGCCCCTCTGACTCTGCCCACTCTCTATATCTCTTCCAGCCTGGCTATACTCTGCCCTGCTATAGGCCAAAGCAGCTTCTTTACTAACCAATCATAATAAAACATATTCATAGCATACAGAGGGGAATCCCACATCAGTGGATGGCACCTGAGGAATGACAGTTAAAGTTGTCCTCTGAATGTGCCCATGAGAGCACACACACACACACACACACACACACACACAATGACTGTGCCACAAACATCTCTGCTCTTAGCTAGTTTGTAACAGTGTCCAGAGTAATAAAATCAAAAGGCAACTGTTAAAGTTTCACTCTATCCAGGTCAATCAGTTACATGGTGGAGAGAAAAAAAAAACTAGAAGGAAAGCGTGGTATACAGTTGTAACCTCGGCATGGGAGGAAGATTGTGAGTTCAAGGCCAGCCTTGAAAGAGACACCCTTCCCCCATAAACATAGCTTCTTAGAAGAGTATTTGCTTATAGAAATTCAGTAATTAGAAACTTGCTGGCCAGCTGGGACATTCATAACCAAGTACTGGAGCATTCTGGCCTTAGGGTATGGGATCAGGCCCCAAGAAGTTCAAGACCAAAGAAACAGACAGACACCCCCACAACCACAGAGTCAAGGTTCTGGGGACTCACTGTCCAAAGTATGGTCCTGGACAGTAGCAAGTTCAGTGGATCCCCAAAACTTGAGTCAGAAGAACATGAACAAGACAAAAGTGACTTCATCTTATCAATGACTTTGAGCACATTCTGCACTGACAGCACAAACAGCCAGCTGTCGAGTAGCACGGCCCTAATGGCTTTGCCTGTTTATAGTTTGCCAGAATGCTTTGTAGGGAAAAATAAACTAGGGTTACCCAGGGTAACATGGGGCAAGTTGGATCCATACATAGAGAAAGAAACGAACTTCTCACCACTCAGGAGGCCAAAAGTCTGAAATCAGCGTACAAGGATGACCAGGTCAGGATTACACTTCCTTCCTGGCTGTCTGGAAGCCATATTGTTCTGCTCTTAAGTGGGGTGGGAACTGAGCTGCCCTTATAAGACACTAGGACCCCTTCATGACTTCACCTAACTCTAGTTACCTCCTCCAAATACCACTTTACTCCATAACAATGGAAGCTAGGACCCCAGCATATGAAGTGGGGACTCTGTATCTATAGTAAGAGCCAAATAAGACCATCATAAGAAGGAATGACCATTCTGCTCGTGTTAATCTGAGCCCGGGAAGGGGAAATAGGCAGAACTTCTGGGGACTCTGGCTCTGAATTGATGGATTCCTAGAAACCTGAAATCCATCCACCCAAAGGGCAGGGTATTCGTGGGCTCAGTTCTCAAACGGCTAAGGGTTCCTGGACCCAAGCTGTGTTTACTTCTCTATGGCCCAGACATAAAGGAAGAGCCTTGTGTGGATTCCCTAGCCCACATCTAGGAACCAGGACAGTAAAAGTGTATTGCATCCTGAGGTATGTGCTCCCATATAAGACTTGCTATGGCTCCACATCACCCCACACTTCCCCTATGCTGGGCCTGTGCAGAAAACAGTACTTCTTAGAGAATGAAGGGTAGTTATTGTACAAGTGAGCAGACCACAGCTCTTGCAACCACCTTTCCTGATTAGTTTTACTGCTACAGCACACTTAGAACGCACTTCTACCCCACAGCTGGACTGATGTGCAAGTGCCCTTCTCCATACTTCTTATAAAGGCATGAGTATGAAAAAGTGAGGATAAATGCATTACTTTCAAGACTGCTCGCTACGCCTTCATGGCTCCATCTCCCAGGACCAATGCCCTTGCCCAGACCTGTCTCCTGGTCCATAATGACCTTTATCACTTTTCCTTCCTGTCACTGCACTTAGTGGACAGAAAGCAGATGTTACCATCTTAGCAGAATTCATGTGCTGAAGAGTGGATCCCACAGAACCTGGACTCACTATCTCTGGAATCCCAGGTGTGGTGGCTTGGATGAGAACTGGCTCATATATTTGAATGCTTGGTCCCCAGTTGGTAAGATTGTTTGGGAAGGATTAGGAGGTGTGGCCTTGTTAGAAGTGGTGTATCACTGGGCGTGGTCTTTGAGATTTTGAAAGCCTATACCATTCCTAGTTCTCTCTGCATTCAATTTACGAGTCTGGATGTAAGCTCTTAGGTACTGCTCCAGTGCCATGTCTGCCTGCTTGCTGCCACACTCCTCAACGTGATGATCACAGATTCTAGCTCTCTGGAACCATGAGACCCACCAATGTTTGCCTTTAATTTGTTTCGGTCACAGTGTGTCTTCATAGCAATAGAGAAGTAACTAAGACACCAGAGTCCAGTGTATCCAGTCTCTTCAACCATAAGACAGACAGCGTTCCTAGTATGGCCCTGGTTTTTTGTTTGTTTGTTTGTTTTTTGTTTTGTTTTCTGAGACAGGGTTTCTCTGTGTAACAACCCTGGCTGTCCTGATATTCGCTTTGTAGACCAGGCTGACCTCAAATTCACTGAGGTCCTCCTACCTCTGCTCCACAAATGCTGGGATTAAAAGGGTGCACCACCACCGCCCAGCTATATCCCTGTTGTTTCAGAGACAGTTTTTACCAACCTGCTAAAATTCCTTCCCAGGTACTGATATAATAAATGTCTACCTTTTCTCCCAATGTCCTAGCAACAAACCAAGGTACAAAGTTTCCCTCCTTGGAGCTGAAGTTCTTGGGTCTTTACACAGCTATGTAAAAGTAACAGGTACAATACAAAACATTCGCAACACAAATATATACTGTGTAAGGACTGAACTGTGTCCCTTAAAGGTTTATTTGTTGAGCTGGGCAGTGATGGCACACGTCTTTAATCCCAGCACTTGGGAGGCAGAGGCAGGCAGATATCTGTGAGTTTGAGGCCAGCCTGGTCTAAAAGAGCTAATTTATTTGTTTAAGCCCAAATCTTAAGTCCTTTAAGCCCACAATGTTGAGTTAATTTTCTGCACAGTATGGGCACTGAAGGCATCGGTTGCAATGACACCTGCGCCCACATCCACCCCTGGATGACAACATGTCAGTGCTTGGTCTCTCGCATGTACACTCCCCATAATAATCCTGAAATCTCATGGATGAAGAACACACTCAATTCCTCCCAACTTTACTCTGGAAAATCAATGAGTTTATTGGACTTCCTTATAGTGTAGGGGAGGTGATGCTTACAGGGGGGAAGATGGCCACACCTGAAAATCCTTACGCAGCAGGGATAAGAGCTTCCCATAGCAGCACAGATGGAAAGACTCCCGCCCACCACCTGGTTGTCTCCAGCTTATATACTCTAGCTCCTCACCAAGACCACAGGCCATTAAGTCAGAGTCACATACAACAGATGGTACTTGGATACTCAACTGAGAGTCTCGTGACCCTCTCCACCTCTCTGTAAGGGGTCACAAACCATTACTGAGCCCAACTGGGATGATCTTTTGCCAAGGGCTCAGTTGAATTCAGAGTTGTTCGGCTAGGATGTCAGTCACTCATGACAGGGCGCTCACTGCAACTCCCTAACTGAATAACCCAAGACAAGAGAAGGTTCTGCAGTCATGAGCTCTTACTACTCTTGCACAGGACCAGGGTTTGATTCCCAGCGCCCACCTGGTGGCTCCCAACCATCTGTAATTCCAGTTTGAGCAGACTGCAATGCACTCTTCCGGTCCCAGAAAGCCCTGCATGCAAGTGGTACACACACACACATGCAGACAAACATTCAGACACATAAACTAAAAATATATAAACCTTTAGTTGGGGGTGGGAAACCTCTACAATAAGTCCAGGCTGTCAACAAAGTAACCCAGTGGAGCCTCTGGCTAGCCCTTCCGATTATTATTGCATGGACTTTGGCAAGTGCTGCCCTCACCAGAAGAGAACTATCCTAATTCCAACTGGTGCCCTAGATACCGCGCATCTGTTCTAAGCTACTGTTAGAACACCTGACCCGCTAAACCCCAGGGTGCAGCTCATGATAGTGTCCCTCACAGATGCAATGTGACATACAGTGCTGGCTCAAGGAAGCCCCGGAAGTCCAAGTAGGCAACTCCAGGAAGCAGACCATGAGAAAGCACAAGAATCGCTCTTGTGAGGTCCCTCTGAAGCTAGACACACCAATGGCTCCGTGGGGAGCTGTCCCATGTGAACACTGACCCAAGCCGAGGAGACCCTAAGAACAAAGTGAATGGAACAGCCCAATTGAGGAATTGACACTTTTTCCCCCAAGTAAACTGCTCTTTCCGGGGGAGGGGGGCAGCACAAATACATGTTAGACACGATCTCATGTGCTGGCTAATTTTTTCAATTTGGCACAAACTGGAGTCACCTGAAGCACTTGTGGGCATGTCTGTAGGGCATTTTCCTAATTGCTAATTGATGCAGGAAGGCCCAGCCCACTGTGGGCGGTGCTATTCTTATCAAGGTGGGCCTGGGTTGTAGAAGAAAAGCAGCTAAGCAAGTCAGTAAGCAGCGCTTGCTTCTCCCTGGTCTCTGCTGCAGTTTCTGCTTCCAGACTCCTGCTTGAGCGCCAGCTTTGGCATCCCTCAATGAAAGCCTGTAATCTGTACATCGAAATTAACCCTTTCCTCCCCAAGATGCTTTTTGTCAGAATGTTTTACCACAGGAGCAGAGATGCAAACTAGCACACATCAGCACCTGAATTTCCCATCACAGGGGCTCATTCTGTTATGGCTACTGCTGAGTGCCCAGTTGCCAGCTGTAGAGGATGGCACTAACCTCTTCCATCCTGAAGGGGACAGAACTTTGCTCTCCCTCCCCAGGATGCACCTTCCCTGGCAGCCTAAATGCTCCTGCCCAAATGGCAGTTTATGGACTCAGAGGAGGACCTATTCCACATAGCATAAGTCTCTCCAGAGAACTCATTGTCTGGCTATGTTCCCAATGAACAGTAAAATGGCTCCTAGAAGCTGTTTTGGTGCCAGGAGAGTAGCCACACTGTGGGGCTGGGATGCACCCAGGATATGTCTGGTGCTCTGCATTAGTGGCCATGCAACAACTTACCACAGACAGGGTCCATGGGTCTAGGGGTCAGGAGAAGAAATAGTGTATACCTTGTTTCCTGTCCCTACAACTTTGGGCTCTGCTGGTCTAGGGATCTCAGATCCCAAGAGAACCATCCTGGTTCACCCAAGACTTCCCTGGGGTTAGAGCTATAAGTACTTGGTCTTTTGGGTCCCCTCAGTCCTGGGCAAATGCAAGAGTGTTCTGCCAGGGGACATAGCATACAAAAGGCTATATTTACAGAGGGAATGATCTCTGTGCTGGCCAGGATGCTAGGACCTGTCAAGGGGAAATCAGGACCGTGTTATAGACAAGAAGAGAGATTCAGAAGGAAGGGATTCCTTGAGGGTGTCCCTTAGCACCTGGAAGTCCCATGGAAACTACTACAGAAAACTAGATCCATTCACAACAAAACTGCTGACTGCATTGACCATTGGGGAATGCAGGCTTAGGTTTTCCCCACACAAGGCAAGGAACCCCAGCCATTTCTGAGGCCAAAGGTATCAGAAAGCTCCATCCAAAAGGGCAGCTGTCAGTGCCACTCCAACCCCATGACTGAATGGTAAGTGCTTCCTCTTACCCTCCGGTGACCAATTCCTTTGCCTCCCTTTTCTTCCTCCGGCTTCCCTCCATCCAACACAACATGTACTCACAGCGGCTAATGTGTCTCTGTGTTTGCATCATTTACCTCTCGGGCGTGCTCAAGGAGTGTGACTCAGCTACAGGAATGAATAGCACCCAAAGGTGAATGTGAAGCTTTGACCGGGTTCTTCTGGAGTTGAACTGTGGTTTTGCTTCGGTTAAACACAGTTGTCGAGCTGGAGAGATGGCTCAGCAGTTAAGAGCATTGGTTGTTCTGCAGATGACTCAGGGTGAGTTCCCAGCACTCACATGGCCACTTATCTCCTGGCAGTTATCCAGAGGATCCAAGACCCTTTTCTGACCTCTGTGGGCACCCGGCACACAGATGGCACACCAGATGTGCATACAAGCAAAATACCCATACACATTAAACAATTAAAAAAAATTTTTTTTCTGAGATAGGGTTTTTTTTTTAAGATTTATTTATTTATTATGTATACAACATTCTGCCTCCATGTATGCCCACACGCCAGAGGAGGGCGCCAGATCTCATTACAAATGGTTGTAAGCCACCATGTGGTTGCTGCGAATTGAACTCAGGACCTCTGGAAGAGCAGACGGTGCTCTAAACCACTGAGCCGTCTCTCCAGCCCTGAGATAGGGTTTCTCTGTGTAATAGCCTTAGCTGTCCTGGAAGTAGCTCTGTAGACCAGGTTGGCCTCAAACTCACAAGGATCCATCTGAGTGCTGGGATTAAAGGTGTACACCATCACTGACTGGCTTTTAAAAAAAATTTAAGTAAATAGTTTTTTTAAAGTGTTTATGCATACTTTCATCACGAGGGCTGTTGTGCTTTTATCAGCTCGGTTAGACTGTGACATTTCCCTCCGTGGTTGGGGTGAGATGTGGTCACAATCAGATATGTTAACACGAGGAACAGCTGTCTAGCTGGTCAAAGACCGCCTACTCGGTTATTCTGCCACCACCCTTTCTTCTACTTGCTGGATTCCAGATGACCAGAGGAGATTCCCTAGGCAGGGACCAATGAAGGGTCCCAAACACTTCTCTGCTAGTATCTGCTTTCCAACAGTTGCTTTCTTTGAATGCTGCT
Organism: Microtus pennsylvanicus; assembly: GCF_037038515.1. Taxonomy (NCBI): domain Eukaryota; kingdom Metazoa; phylum Chordata; class Mammalia; order Rodentia; family Cricetidae; genus Microtus; species Microtus pennsylvanicus. Next base: position 82,201,767 of record NC_134583.1, read on the forward strand.
TATTTTGTCTCTGCCCAGTAAAACAGAAGTACCTAAGTTCCACAAAAGCAGAGACCTTATCTCGTGTTCACTCTTGCACCCTTAGGCCTTCCAGCTGTAACAACCCCAGGTCATTATTCAGCTAGTCTCTTAGTTATTCAGCTAGTCTCTTAGCTGAATAAGTACGAGGGCACAAAAGCAGCTACAGCGTGTGACGTGTAAGGCAGGGGTGTTTGTGCAAGTGTGAAGCAGAACACTGAGACGATGTTTAGGATATACACACATGCAGGCAACAGAAACAAGTCAGAACAAGGGGCGAGTTAATGAGAACAGCAGCTGATGGTTGGAAGAAAGTTTTTAAGAAATAACAAAAATAAAAACTTTGTAAGGACAGAAATGTGGCCAATTTGGTTTTGTGTCCCAAGAATACACAGTGATGATGGAGCAATGTTAAAAGAGAAAACAGGGAAGCCAGTCGCGGTGATACATGCCTTTAATCCCAGCACTCAGAAGACAGAGGCAAGCAGGTGCCTAAGAGCTCCAGGCCAGCAGAGGCCACAGAGTGAGACCCTGTCTCAAAACAAAAACAAACAAATAAAAAGAAAGAAGGGGGGGAGCAAAGCAGCCTCCCGAACAGGGCCAGTGGGTTGACAGTGATGCACACGGTCTAGGGTAGCTCCACTGCTTGCTGAACTGGAGGTCACCCCTTAGAACAGACACAGGAAGGTACCCAGTCATCTCCACTGGGGCACAAGCACTCCAGAGTGAGAAGGTCTCTAAGTGATCCACCCCGTTCCCATGGCATCTTTCCACTTAAGGCCGTGGCATCATGGAGGAGGGGAGACTATTCAAATCTCCAGTCCACATTCCTAACCTACGAGTTCTGCAGCTTCCGCTACACCAACTGAAGTACTGTGGTTAATAGGCTGGAACCCCAAGAAGAACCGGCTGGTGGCAAGGTGGAAGAGCGGTGGTAGTCGGAGGGGCTTAGATGCGCCAGCAAGAAAGCAAATGGAGTGCACAACCGAAGTAATCCCGACAGAACCACCCTCCACCCACCTGTCCTCCATCACAGCTAAACATCCCAGCCTGGTTCAAGTCCCACTGAGAGCTAGGCTGAGCTCCTCTTTGGTCTGCAAGCTTTCTCTGCGTGCTCTTTATCCCTAAGGTTTTCACAGACACACAGCCGGCTTCCCGCAGCACCGCTCGCCCCAGCCATGGCCTTCACCGTGACAACGACCTCTTACATCCCTCTCCCGAACGTCCCTGGTTTCCCTCACCGCAAATTCGGTCCCCGCAACCCCCGCATCCCCGGGCGCGCGGCCGGCACAGACCAGGTGAGTGCGCGCGTCGTGAGGACCACCGGCACACCCTAACGCGCCGCCCCGCCTCCGAGCATCACGGATTGGTTGTGCACGGGCTGGCCGCGGCCGATTGGCTCGGGCCACGCGGCCGCCGGTCCTGTTTCACGGTGGGTAGCACCGCAGCTTGGATGCTGCTCGGTCCCGCGGCGGCGGCCAGAGGAGCGTGAGCAGCCGGGAGGGGCGGGCGGGGGAGCGCTTCGAGGAGCCGCTCCCACCGCCCACCCCGACCGCGGCCCGAGCAGCCCGGGCGTCGCGACCAAATCCCGTAGCCCCGGCAGCGGACAAAGGGCCATGCGGGGCTGCAGGCGCTGAGCGCAGGAGGGTGGGCCGGGGGATGTGGGACGGTGCAGGCGGGGCCGGGGGGCCGCAGCGACGCCCCTGAGTGTGGCACCGCGATGCCGTGGTTCCCGGTGAAGAAGGTCCGCAAGCAGATGAAGCTGCTGCTGCTGTTGCTGCTGCTCACCTGCGCCGCGTGGCTCACGTACGTGCACCGGAGCCTGGTGCACCCGGGTCGCGCGCTGCGCCAGCGGCTGGGCTACGGGCGAGGTACGCGAGGGCTTGAGGGCCCGGGCCTCCAAGGCGCGGGGGTCTGACTGCCCAGAGCCCACCGCTGTCTTCCTCATCCCAGCTCCGCTATATTGGGGGAGGGGTCGTGGCTCTGTTCGGCAGGACTCCCAGTGACGTCAGCAGTAACGCCGGGGACCCACTTGGGGCGCATCCCTAACCTTTTCGGACCCTGGAATCTGGCTTTGATCCAGTGTTGATAGAGTTAACGGTGGGCTCTTGCAGGCACCCGTACCCTTAGCCAAGAGGCCTGCCAGGCCGTTGCCTACTTAGCAGGGCCTCAGTTTCCTTGTCTACTGGGGGAGGGGGGCGCTAAGGGTGGCGTTGAGGGATCCAGCTGCCTAGAGTGACCAAAACAGTTGGAAACCCTAGCTACACCTGTGACTGGACTGAGACGTCTGTGTGCTAGGGACCAATGCTAACTTGAGTAAATGCTTGTAGTCTACACATTTAAGAGTCGGTAGGGGATGCACAAAGCAGCTTGGGCCTGGCGAGCCTTGTGGGCTAGAAGCAGGGGAGAACCTATGGAGTTGGTGGCCATTGACCCAAACTTTGGTGGAAAAGCTCCAGAGCAGGGTGGGTATCAATGACAGCTAGGTAGAAAAAGACCAGGGGCTGGGTCTGAGAAGTCCATCCAAGCTGCATATAGCCCAGCCAGGCTGGCTCTGACCCTTATGAAGGCGGCTGTTGAGCTGAGGAAGGGAGCAAGTATCTCCCGTCTGAGAGATCAGAGCAGCACACTGACTTATGACATCCTGGTCCACCCCACCTGATGGATCCGAAAACTCCCCCTGCTCCTGTCTCCTATCTGCAGAAGGCCCTCTGCCTCCTCAAGTGCCTGGACACCTGTTTCCATCCGTCTTCCGCCAGATCCCGAGCCAAGGCCCTGAGACCCATCCCAGCCCCAAAGAAAGTCTGTGGGACATTCCAATCCATGTACCTTATAACTGTGACAGCTTCAAGATATCTTGGCACAACTCTATCCCTAAGAGAAGCCTCGCCTCAGCTGTGAGATAATAGGTCTGGACCCAGAGCTGACCTAGTACCCAATAAACCCAGCCCCCATCAGCTCCCCTTGTGGGTTTCTCAACAGCCATAGGCCTCCCTTCCTCCTGGCTGACTTACTGAGCAATTTGATTATGACTGAGACCAACCAGGAAGAGGTGAAGACAGGGAGCCCCACCGCTGAAGGTTGGATCATTAGGGCATCTGGCTTTGATTCCTCCTAGATGGGTAGGATCTGTTCTGGATCCTGGAGATGAGTGCTGCCCAGTGGCACAGCTAGAAGCAGCCTGGGCCGCACAGAAGGGGCCCCAGCCGTACATACTTTACTCTCGACTGAAGTCCCATCTTCTGTCTGGTCACCTGGGATCCCAGGCACTGCAAGGCTTGTGAGAAGCTGTGTGTGCTTACGGTTTTCCTGATGGCATAGTCCGTCTTCAGTGCAGGCAGCATTCAGTGGGTGTCCAGCAGCCTATGCTTCCAGATTTCTCCAAGTGGGGTTGGGGCAGAAGCCTGACGCACACCCTCTGTGCTGAGGCTTAGCTGCTGCAAGATAGTGATGGTAGCCTGGGCTGAGACCCTACTACAGGGTTCCCCAATGAACTCCAGAAGCCTGCACTTAGCTCGATGGGCTGTGGTATCCAGGCCAGGCTCTGGGAATTTGACCATGCAAGTCTTGGTTGCTTACTTCCTGGCTGGTCAGGATAGGATCTAGAATGTGAGCAAGCGAGAGGTACCTGAGAGATTTCAAGGGAAGAGCACACAGGCAGCCCCTCACCTCGAGATAGTTCAGTCCCGTTTGGTATCAGCTGTACCTGTACAAGAGCCTGGCTTCTGAGATCTGCACTGAGGCGCCAATGTGGATGCAAAGCATGGTTTGAAACAGGAAGGATTCCTGGAGCACTAGGAAGGACAGGACTGGGATAAAGTGAATCCTCCTGCCTTTGAAGACTCAAATCCAGAAGAGTGGACACCCACCAATGCAGTGGGCATGCACTTAGGGAGAAGGTCCAGGAAGTGGGACAAAACAAGGTACTGGGGTGGTCTTCCCCAAACTGGAAGGGCAGTTGTGGACGTGTCTTCACATAGATCTGGGGAGAGTCAGGAGGCAATTACCCTAGCACATGGGAAAGGCATCGAAGGTGCTAGGCCATCTGCAGTTCTTCCCAAGGCAAAGCCATTTGGAGGATCACCAGATTGGGGTGAGTGTGTATATAGTCCCGGGACTAGAGAAGAACTGGTGAAGGACTCTTTGCACTGCCCACCCACGGTGGGTTCTGGAAGGGCCCCAGATTGAATGAGCAGGAGTGCAGGAGCTTCAGCAATTCTTCCTGCCGCTACCACTCCAGCTGACCCCAGCCATAAAGATGCTGACCTTAGGGTCTGGGACCTGACACACTTCCCATACTGTCTGCAGATGGTGAGAAGCTGACTGGGGTGACAGACGGCAGGGGCGTCCGAGCGGTATCATCCACGCAGAGGGCGGAGGACTCCAGTGAAAGTCATGAAGAGGAGCAGGTGGTAAGCAGTGGCCAGAAAAGGCTATGCACAAGAGGCCACTCCTCTTTTGGATGGGTTGTATGTAAGTGTTAGCATCCCAGCCTGGATGCTGTGCCTGGTTAGTGGTGGCTGATCTGCTTGTGTTGTGCCTCCTGTCAATGCATCCTATCTGCCTGGGCACACTGGCTGAGGGTGTCTGTGGAGAGTACTTAGGTGATGTGCAAAAGGGGGACCATGACGTTCTGCTTTGCTGTGTGTCCCTAGATGGACTGTGCAGTAATGCTACTTCCTGCCTTTAGAACTCTGACATGGCTACCCTTTCCTGCAGCCTGAGGGGCGGGTCCCAAACACGCTGTTTCGTGGAGGAGCTAGGAAGCCGCCACCACTGAACCTCACCCACCAGACACCTCCATGGCGGGAAGAAGTGAGCGCTATTGGGCTGGGCTGGGCTGGGCTGGGCTGGGTTGGGAAGGGAGTGAAGCAGGCTGTATAACAGCTAAAGTCCCCTCTGGCCCCTAGTTCAAGGGACAGGTGAACCTGCACGTATTTGAGGACTGGTGTGGGGGTGCTGTGGGCCACTTGAGAAGGAACCTGCACTTCCCACTGTTTCCTCATGTGAGTACCTCAGGGAAGGATGGGTGGGCACAGTGGGCACGGCGTGCAGGGAACAGCCAGTCAATGGTTGTTGCACTGCCGGCAGACTCGCACTACTGTGACAAAGTTAGCCGTGTCCCCTAAGTGGAAGAACTATGGACTCCGGATTTTCGGCTTCATCCACCCAGCCAGAGATGGTGAGTAGGTGGGGTATGCCAGGGACAAGGTGTCTTGAACAGTCCCGTTTCCTGAACCTCTGTCCCGTCGACTAGGAGACATTCAGTTCTCCGTGGCTTCGGATGACAACTCTGAGTTCTGGCTGAGCTTGGATGAGAGCCCAGCGGCTGCCCAGCTTGTAGCCTTTGTAGGCAAGGTAGGTTCTGCCCTCTTGCCCTAGCTCCTCTATCGGCACCACATCTAGCTTCAGCGGGTCTCCTGCGACCTCTTGAAAATACAGACCGAATGTCTCAGCTGCCCACAAGGAAAATGTGATCCCTCCTCTGCCCTGCTTGTTTCACCCCTAGACTGGCTCTGAGTGGACAGCGCCTGGAGAGTTCACCAAGTTCAGTTCCCAGGTGTCTAAGCCACGACGGTGAGTAGCTGAGGGTGCATGATCAAATGTGCGCGCTTGTGTTGGCACGTGAGGGAGGCTGGGTATCGCCCTTGCCCGTCTTACACAAGTATCATCCTCCTGAGGGACCGACCATCCCAGAGGGATGTGAGATTCTTTCCCCGCTCTCCAGGCTCTTAATCTGTCTGGTGGGAGACAACCCCGACTCCTTTTGTCCACAGGCTCATGGCCTCCCGGAGATACTACTTTGAACTGCTTCACAAGCAAGATGACAAGGGCTCAGACCATGTGGAAGTGGGTGTGAGTGTGACCTGCCCTCTGGAGGAGCTCCAAAGACCATAGCTCTCCTCCCATCCACTTCCCATGTCCTTATTGGACAGGCACTGTAGGTTGGTCCATAGCCCAAAGGGATTTCCAGCCTAGCAGTTGTTCCCGGGTGTGGGCCAAGGTCAGGAGGGCACGTTGTGCCTGCTGGCTACTAGAGGGACTGCGCTGACACGTGGGGGAGAAAGTGTACAGCAGGAAGCACAACGTGTAAATTCTATATCTGGAGAACTGGCCCCATTTTCTAGCATCTTCTGAGACGCCAAGAATCTGGTAACCAGATCAGGCTAGACCCGCAATGCTGTACTGAGCTGCTCAGACTGTCTGGGAGCGGGGCAGTGAGGTTTGCATCCCAGGAAGCCCCCTGGCCTCTGGAACAAGGGGAGGCTGAGAGATAGAGCCTCAGAAAGTGTGCTGTTATCTTCTTATTGCTATGACTATCACTGTAACAAAGTACTTGACGAGAAACAGATTAAGGAAGAGTTTGTTCTGGCTCACAGTTTGAGGGTTCAGTCCATCATGGGAGAGGGGCCATGGCAGCAAGCACCTTGTGGTAGCTGGTGACATCACATCTGCAGTCTGGAACAGAGAGATTCATGCTGGTGCTCAGCTCACTTTCTCCTTTCTATTCAGTTTTGGACCACAGTCCATGGAGTGGTACTGCCCACATTTTAGGGTAGGTCTTCCCCCCAGTTAACCTCACCTAGACAGTCCCTCACAGACATGCCCAGAGGTGTGTCTCCAGTGATTCTAGATGCTGTCAGGTTGAAAATCAGGATCAGCCATCACAGGGAAGAAAGGCAGGGAGCTGGGAGGTAGGAGAAGGGTTCCGCAGCAGGACAAAAGAGCCTGGAGGGTGAGGTACAGGAACTATAGTAGGAATGGGGGTTCTTTCTCAGCCTCCATGCCACAGGATATTACATGCCATCCCAACTCAGTAGAGTGGAGACTGGGTTTTGATGGTCCTAGGGAAGCAGAAGTCTTGGTACCCTTAGGACAAGCTAGCAACAGAAGTGCAGAGTGAGTCCCCCAGGAGCCCTAGGTTAACAGAGGTGGAAAGAACACAGCTGCCAGGAGACTGGGGAGCTGGGGCATGGGGAGCCCATCCGGTGACAGGTCCTAGGTCTGGGACCTCAGGAAGGCAACATGCAAAACCAGAGGAAAAATGGGGTCATAAGTTAAGGAGGGATGAAGCTGGATGGGGTCTGGATCTGCCCCTTGAACCCTTCAACTTTGTGGGGCATCTGTCAGGTGCCTCTCCCTTAAGCCCCTCCCACCAAGCTTCTTCCGTCCTTTGAGGATTTCACTCTCTAGTCCCTCACCCCTGAACTAAGGAAGGCCACCTACCACGACCCAACCTCTTTCCTATCCCCACACCCCCAGTGGCGAGCTTTCCTGCCTGGTCTGAAGTTCGAGATCATTGGCTCGGCTCACATTTCCCTGTACACAGGTGCGGGCTGGGTCCTTCCTCAGGGGAATGGCTGGGTTCTGCTGGGCTCAGCATGGGGATGGTGAAGGGTAGGCTGAAGCTCCAGACGTCCTTCTGCTCTCAGATGAGTCATCGCTGAAGATGGACCACGTGACCCATGTGCCTCAGTCTCCAGCCAGCCATGTAGGGGGATACCCACCAAACAAGGAACCCAGCGCCGACATGCTGCAGCCAGACCCCCGGGACACCTTCTTCCTCAGTAAGAGGAGGCTCCAGGAGAGGGTGAGGATGGAGTGAGGTGAGGCCAGGCCACCAAGTGATGTCCCCCCCCCTTTTTTTAAATAGCTCCTCGGATGGAACCTCTGAGCCTAGAGAATGTACTGGAGCCTTGTGCCTATGCGCCTACCTACGTCCTCAAGGATTTTCCCATAGCCCGATATCAAGGACTACAGTTTGTAAGTACCCAGTGAGAGAGGCTTCCTAAAGCGACAGTTTCCCCAAGCCCTACCCCTAAGCTCTTGGTTCTGCTCGTAGGTGTACCTGTCCTTCATCTATCCCAACGACCACACCCGTCTCACTCACATGGAGACAGACAACAAGTGTTTCTACCGCGAGTCCCCGCTCTACCTGGAAAGGTAGGTTGGGGGTGGGGTATTGTCCTATCAGAAGTGAGGAGAAGGAGCCTCCATGAAGAAGGTCTTTGATGCCCTTTCTCCCTCAGGTTTGGGTTCTATAAATACATGAAGATGGACAAGGAGGAAGGAGAGGAAGATGAGGAAGAAGAAGTTCAGCGTAGAGCCTTCCTCTTCCTCAACCCCGATGGTGAGTGCCCCATTCCTGCTGCCCTCCCAGCCCTTCTGCCAGATTCTCCACTTACCAGACACTCTCTGCAGACTTCCTGGATGATGAGGACGAGCAGGGACTGCTAGACAGTCTAGAGCCCACTGATGCATCCCCACGACAGAGCCACAAGACACCCACCCCGACGACCTCCGCTGGGACTACAGCCACCCCTACCCCACCTACGACCAGTCCGCTGGATGAGCAGACCCCCAGACACTCCCGGGCACTGAATTGGGCCCCACGCCCCCTGCCCCTCTTCTTAGGGAGAGCTCCACCTCCCCGAACTGTGGAGAAGTCTCCCTCAAAGGTGTACGTGACCAGAGTGCGGCCTGGACAGCGGTCTTCCCCGAAGGCACTGAAAGACTCACCTTGGCCACCCTTCCCTGGCGTCTTCCTGCGCCCCAAGCCTCTGCCCCGAGTGCAGCTGCGGGTGCCCCCACACCCACCTCGGACCCAGGGCTATAGGACCAGTGGCTCCAAGGTCACAGAAGTAAAGCCCCCAGTCAGGGCACAGACCACCCAGAGAGGCCAGGAGGGTCAAGTGCATGGACAGGGACTCACGGTGCCCACAGTGGACTTGAACTCCTCCGTGGAAACACAGCCTGTGACCTCGTTCATGAGTTTGTCTCAGGTGTCTAGGCCACAGCTGCCTGGAGAGGGTGAAGAAGGGGAGGATGATGGGGCCCCTGGTGATGAGGCCACATCAGAAGACAGTGAGGAAGAGGAGGAGCAGGCCGCTGGGCGGCCGCTGGGTCGCTGGCGCGAGGATGCCATTGACTGGCAGCGCACATTCAGTGTGGGCGCCATGGACTTCGAGCTGCTGCGCTCTGACTGGAACGACCTGCGCTGCAACGTGTCAGGGAACCTGCAGCTTCCCGAGGCTGAGGCAGTGGATGTGGTGGCTCAGTACATGGAGCGACTCAATGCGCGCCATGGCGGGTACGGGGCAGGTTGCGAGAGGGCGTGGTGTTCCCTGCGGGAATCCCAGACCTTTCTTGGCTCTCTGCGGCTCTCTGATCCCCGTTTCCCTCTCCAGTGATGAGTGTCTTACCCAGGCTGAAGGGCTCTCTGGAGCCCCACTCCAGACTGGCTTCATATCCCTTTACTGCCAAGCACCAAGTCCGTCGTCTTGGACCGAAACTCTAAGATGAACTGCCAGGGTTAGCCAGGCCGTGAGAGAGCCTTTTCAGGGACAAGAGACACTGAAGGGCCAAGCTCAGGACCGCCAAACCTCTCCTTGTAGAGTTTTGAAGGGTCTAGGGGACTATGTCTAACTCAAGGGGGAGAGCCCAGGACCCCTGTTACTGATCCCCCTTGGCCTGATAGGTCTTAGGATTCCAAGTTGTTTCTACCCCGTTTTGAGGGAGCTTAAGGCCATAATTTTTCTTTGAGGGAGTTCTCATGAGAGTCTGTTCTGTACAGTGTCAGCCTAGAAGAAAGGTAGAACCTTCTGTGGACCTCGATGAATACAGGGTCATCAAGACAAGGTGTCCAGCCGATGGTTAGAAAGAGCCAGGCTCACCAGGAAGTTTTGAACAGGGCAGGGGTTGTCCTGCTGTTCCAGAGGACAAGAGCGTGACAGTCCTAAAGTAGGGCGGTGAGGAGGTGGCCTAAGACCCTCTCACCATTGGTGGTTCAAAGGGCAGATTTCCCGAAAGTAGCCTGTGGGGACAGACTGTCCACCCTGAGTGGTCAAGGCATGACCTCACTTTTGCACATCTGGGTCCTAGGGTGTGGTAGCCCCAAGGAATAACCTAGCGTGTTTGGTTGTGGGGGCAGAGGTTCCTGTTTTGGGTGCGGTTGAGTCACACGCAGTCTGGGCCCATCTGAAGTCACGCTGGCTGATGGGTTCCTGTAGAAGCACTGGCTGTCGCCAGAAGATAGGAAGCAGAATGAATGAATAGCCTGAGGCCTGAGAATAATTGCCTGAGACAAAATGGAGGGGCCTGCTGGAGGTGGGGCCTGGCCAGGGAGGACCGACATCCTCCTCCTGGGGGCTCTGTAGAAGGCTACCTACAGCAGAAGAGGATTGAAACAGCAAAGAATTTAGGCATAGTAAATCATCTGGGAGAACCTGACAATCCTGGGCTCACAGCACGGTCCTAGTGTACCCTTCCCTACTCCTTCCTGCTGCTGGGGACTGGGGCGGGGGCGGGGTGTCGGTGAGGTGTGGGAAGGTTAACCTGTGTCTGGGAACTACCTAGTGGGTTACAAGTGCTATTTAGTCCGAGGAGCGTGGTTGCGTGGTTCTTGGGGGTGAAGTGGGGGCGTGGGACGTGGGGGGATTTAAGTGGAATTACGGTCTTTGGCTAATCAGCCCTGCTCCGCAGGCGCTTCTCGCTTCTGCGCATCGTGAACGTGGAGAAGCGCCGTGACTCCGCACGAGGAAGCCGCTTCCTCCTGGAATTGGAATTGCAAGAGCGCGGAGGTGGCCGCCAGCGCCTATCAGAATATGTCTTCCTGCGATTGCCTGGAGCACGCATTGGGGACGAGGATGGAGAAAGTCCTGAGCCCCCTCCTGCAGCCTCGATCCCACCAGACAGTCGCCCAGAGCTCTGCCGGCCATTGCATCTGGCTTGGCGACAGGATGTCATGGTTCACTTCATTGTGCCAGGTATGTGCGCTTCAAGCGGGGAGGGGGAGGCTAACGCCATGGGCATGGGTGACTGAAGGGGATCTTCCAAATGGGAAACCATGCTGTCCAGTCATGCTAGCTCAGTGGCACCCCCCTCTTTCAGTAAAGAATCAGGCTCGCTGGGTAGTGCAGTTCCTGTCAGATATGACCGCGCTGCATGTGCATACGGGGGACTCGCACTTCAATATCATCTTAGTGGACTTTGAGAGCGAAGACATGGATGTGGAGCAGGCCTTGCGTGCAGCTAAGCTACCTCGGTAATGACGGTTACCACCAGCACCTAGTGAGGTCAAATCTTTCCTCTTGTGGGAGGTGGGTTGTCCTGATACCATCTACCCTTGGTTCCTGTGATTCCTTCATTTCCCCAGGTACCAGTACCTGAGACGAACTGGAAACTTTGAACGCTCTGCAGGCTTGCAAACTGGAGTGGATGCAGTGGAGGTCTGTGGGCCAGTCAAGGGCTTAGGGGAGAGGAATGAGGGTGCTGAGCACACCTTGGGGAGGTGGGCAGGGCTCAGACCTCCCAACCTACAGGACCCCAGCAGCATCGTTTTCCTCTGTGACCTGCACATCCACTTCCCACCTAACATCCTGGACAGCATCCGCAAGCACTGTGTGGAGGGCAAGCTGGCCTTCGCCCCTGTGGTCATGCGTCTGGGCTGTGGGAGTTCACCGTGGGACCCACACGGTAAGGACCTTCGTGTTGCCCAGGAACTCCAGATTCTCAAAACCACCAGGGCAAAAATCCAAGCATAACCTCCCGGGTAAGCCTAGGACCCTAGCAATACCTCATAGGACCCAGAAGTGCAGGGTCATAAGACCCTTTCCTCTGTGGACTTAGGAGTTTGTGGGTTATGATCAAATACCAACCCCTCTAAGAGTCTCCAAAATGAGGAGGCTTCTTGGAATTCCTCCCGAGGTCCTCAGTCCTCCTCGGGAGAAAATGTTAAGGACCACTGCCTGATGATCACCCTCCCCACCTCAAGGTTACTGGGAAGTGAACGGATTCGGCCTTTTCGGGATCTTTAAGTCGGACTTTGACCGGGTAGGAGGCATGAACACTGAGGAGTTCCGTGACCAATGGGGAGGCGAGGACTGGGAACTTCTGGACAGGTGACTGCCCTCCCCTACCTCACACTGAGACCTCTCCTCTTCCTCCAATGCTAAACTGACCCTGACAGGATCACAAAACCCTTCCACCTGCCCCACTCCCAAGAACCCTTCCCACCTCCGGGCTTCTCCAGTCTCAGGGCAGCCCTGAGCCCCAGCAGAGAACCAGGGCTCTGACTTTGCCACCCACCCATCCCAGGGTCCTGCAGGCAGGGCTGGAGGTGGAGAGGCTTCGACTACGGCACTTCTACCACCACTACCATTCAAAGCGGGGCATGTGGGCCACACGCAGCCGCAAAGGGGCCCGCACGCAGCGATCCTGAAGACCCGGCAGCCCTCGCGTCACTGGGCTCTGAGGCAGCAGCTAGACTCTGCACCCTGTGCCTGATTCAGGCTCTGCCACCACCTGTGCTGGCCCCTCAACGCCTCCTCTGTGACTCTGGATAGGCAGCCTTCATGGCAGGGCTGGTACCTTGGTCCCCATACTCCCTGATGATTTCTGTGAAATTTTCCGTAGCAATGACATTGTTTTCAGAATTTACAAGAGTTCTGTCTGTTCTGTTTTTTATTCAGAATGAAATGAAATATTTTTTTTAGTTCTGACTTGTTCTCTGTGACTCTTCTCTTGTGAGGCAGAGCCCTGGTAACCGGAGCTGCTGTGGGCAATGCATCCTCCCCTCCCACACCCACTTCCTGCCTTTAGCTTTTGTGTTTCCACCTGGTTTCTGTGGAGTCTGGCTGCTCAGAGCAGACATTGCATGAGACCTTCCCACACAGGAACTGTCGCTGAGCCAGCATATGCGGAGACACCAAGTCTCTAGCATGACCTTTATCTGTCACTCCACAGGAGAGGACCCACACAACCAGAGCAGACACGCCAAAGCCCCCAGTTACCCACGTGGCCTTCTCTATGTCTAGTTCAAATGAAGTGCCCCTTCTTACAGATGTTTTACAAGAAAAGCATTGGATTTAAGAATACGTGTCCTGGGGCCTGAAGAGATGGCTCAGTGGCTAAGAGCACTCGCTGCTCTTGCAAAGGACTTGGGGTTAGTTTCCAGCACCCACATGGTGTCTCACAATTAAACTTAACCCTGGTCCCAAAGATCCAACACCCTATTGATAGGTCACCTGGGACACACACATATGTGTAGGCAAAACACTCATCATATATGTGTGTGTACATGTGTGTGTGTGTGTATTAAACCTTAAAAAAAATTAAAAGAAAATGTGCTACAGCCAGACATGGTGGCATACACCTTTAATCCCAGCATTTGGGAGAAAGACTGTAACATCTCTGTGGCCCAAATACATAATGAGACCCTATCTCAGAAAATAAAGAAGAAGGCGGCATGCTACCAGGGCTGGCAGGATGAATCAGCAGCTGAATCTGATGACCCAAGGAACCACATAATAGAACTAGCCTCCTACAAGTTGTCCTCTGGGCTCCATAGCATGCCATCGCACACAAATACATTAAAAAAATACCGCAAGTTAAAGAAAAGAACCTCCTCTTTTGGAAAAGTATGACGTGGGCTCTGCTGGAGAGCTGGCTCGGCAAATCTGCTCTTGCAGAAGCTAGAATTCAGTTCCCAGCTTGCATGGTGCCTCCCAACCGTCCAGGACTTCAGTTCCAAGGGATCCAACACCCTCTTCTGATCTCCACACACACCAGACCTGCACACACGTGGTACAATACATGCACACTCATGAGCACATGCACACAAAATGTGAGCTGGAAAGCACTTAGGCACCGCTGCTCTTCCAGAGAACCTGAGTTAGAACCTGGCGTTCATATCAGGCAGTTCACAATTGCCTGTAACTTTCAGATTCAGGGGACCCAATGTTCTCCTCTGGTCTCTGTGAACACCGGCACACAGATGGCATACACACATTCGCATAAATAAAAATAAAAACCTTTAAAATTAACACAACAAAAACCAAACCCGGTGTGATGATGCATGCAGGCAAGCCCCATCACTCAGGAGGCTAAGCAGGAAGGTTTCAAGTTTGAGGCCAACATTGACTATTTAGCAAGACTGTGTCAAAGTGGGGTGGAGAATACCAAAAAAGAAACATTGTTGGCCCTGTGGCAGGGTCGCACACACCTTTAATCCCAGCACTCAGGAGGCAGAGGCAGGTAGATCTCTGAGTTCAAGGCCAGCCTGGTCTACACAGCAAGTTCCTGGACAGCCAAGGCTACACTGAGAAAACACCATCTCAAGAAAAAGAAAGAAAGAAAGAAAGAAAGAAAGAAAGAAAGAAAGAAAGAAAGAAAGAAAGAAAGAGAAGAAAAGAAAGAAAGAGAAGAAAAGAAAGAAAGAGAAGAAAAGAAAGAAAGAAAATTAAAAGATAAGGAAAGGGGAAAAGCCATAAGTAAAAGGGAAGTGAAGCAGATTAATCTATTAATTTTAGAAGTCTGTGCCAGCAGGCAGTTCTCTCTCTCTCTCTCTCTCTCTCTCTCTCTCTCTCTGTCTCTCTCTCTCTCTGTCTGTCTCTCTCTCTGTCTCTCTGTCTCTCTCTGTCTCTCTCTGTCTCTCTCTCTCTCTCTCTCTCTCTCTCTCTCTCTCTCTCTCTCTCCCTACCGCCCAACCAGGGTCTCTCTACATAGCCCTGACTGACTGTCCTGATTCTTACAATGTAGGCCAGGCTGACCTCTAACTCAGGAAGAGCTACCTGCCTCTGCCTCCCAGTGCTGGGACCAAAGAGGTGTGAGCCACCTTGCCCTGATATGTTAAGGTGTTTTCAATGAGCACCAGCCAGAGGGCAGGACTCCTCCTTGGAGGACTTACATCCTAGCACAGTAGTGGGTGGGGCTGTTGGGTGCTGCACCAAACAGACATGCTAGTACACAATGTCTGACATCATCGTGTCGGTTAAAGGCAAGTGTTGTAAGGAATACGGCCAGAAAAGAAAGTAGCACATCTGAGTGGTACTGCATTTGTGGTAGGCAGGACAAGCAATCCTGCAAAGGCCTTCCTGGCCCTCTGGGCGGGAGAACAAGCAAATATTTGAGGAAAGTTTAGAAAATTGATGATGAAAACAATGGAAATAGAAATTATGGCTGGCACTTAGGTAGAAAAATGTAAAAAGTTAAATAAGATCTTTGCAGAAATAAAAGCCACTTTAGTATTTGGGATCTGAATGCTAGAATGTTTCACTGGCATACAAAAATCCCTGAAATTTATCCCCAGAACCCCCAAAAAACTATCAATTAAAAAAGAAAGGAAGAGGGCTGGAGAGATGACTCAGAGGTGAAGAGCACTGGCTGCTCTTCCAGAGGTCCTGAGTTCAATTCCCAGCAACCATGTGGTGGCTCACAACCATCTGTAATGAGATCTGGCGCCCTCTTTTGGTGTGTGGGCATACATGGAGGCAGACTGTTGTATACATAATAAATAAATAAATAAAATCTTTAAAAAAAAAAAAAAAGGAAGAACAGCTGGGCAGTGATGGCACACGTCTTTGATCCCAGCACTCGGGAGGTAGAGACAGGCAGATCTCTGTGAGTTCGAGACCAGCCTGGTCTACAAGAGCTAGTTCCAGGACAAGCTTCAAAAACTTCAGCGAAACCCTGTCTCATAAAACCAAAAGAAGGAGAAGGAGAAGAAGAAAGAAGAAGAAGAAGAAGAAGAAGAAGAAGAAGAAGAAGAAGAAGAAGAAGAAGAAGAAGAAGAAGAAGAAGAAGAGAAGAGAAAAGAAAAGAAGAAAGAAGAAAGAAAACGACAAAAGTGTCCCAGGAAAAGACAGTAGTTGACAAAGCACAAATAGGGAAACCACAACCACGCAAGGTGACAGAGATAAAACAAATGAAAACTTCCCCAAAGTAAATAAAGACCAGAGTCAAAGGAACCCTGAGTGATGAGTACATATGCAAATGAAGCGGCTGGATTTCCAGGGAGACCTCCACAGCAAAAGGCAGGGTGGTGGAAGGCTCTGCTAACCTGGGAGGTAGCCACTGTGGAACTCAGCAAGATCTCTGATAAATCCTATCTAGAAGAGAGGGCCTCAAGTGGTTGGGCAAGGTACTGCATGCCTTTAGTCCCAGCACCCTGGAGACAGGCAGGTGGATCTCGCTTGGTCTACAAAGTAAGACCAGGACAGCCAGGGTATGTAAAGAGACCCTGTCTCAAAGTGAGTCACAGGTGAGCACTAGGGCT
Organism: Microtus pennsylvanicus; assembly: GCF_037038515.1. Lineage (NCBI taxonomy): Eukaryota > Metazoa > Chordata > Mammalia > Rodentia > Cricetidae > Microtus > Microtus pennsylvanicus. The sequence continues at coordinate 82,217,839 of NC_134583.1, forward strand.
AGCCAAGAGCTCCATAGAAGCAGTAGCCTCAGGAGGGGACTCACAGAACCAGAGAAGCAGTCTTCAAGACAGGCTAAAACCCCACCACTAAGAGAAACAGACTGTCCCCTTGGAGGAAGTGTCCAGGAAGTGGCCCAGACAGAGATGACTATCAACAAATCTAACAAGACCCCATTTTGTCAGTAAGCCACACCCCGATCGCCCCCGTTCTGCTGCTACTCAAAGTTGGAAATGTCTCTGGATGCTGCATGTGATGGGACATGTCTTTATTCCCATCTTTAAAGAAGCAGAGGCAGGAAAATTTCTGTGAGTCCAAAGCCAGCCTGGTCTACATAGAGAGTTCTAGGCCAGCCAGAGCTACACAGAGAAACCCTGAAACAGATTCTGAGTTGCTGTACCATTTATGCACTTTATGGAAACTCATTTAATCTTATGGAGCCTCGGTTTCACCATCTATAAGTGGAGGTAGTCATAGCTCCACTCTCCTGGAGTTTTTGTGAGATTAGGGGCAGAGTATGAACAAAGAATTCATCACCCTGCCTGGTGCATCATCATTCAGGGGCCAGCATTAGCCACACTCTAGGGACAACTCACTGCCATGCGGCAGTATTCCCACCACACCTTCTGCAGGATGCCACCCGCATCTTTTCTCTCCGAATTCCTTCCCTGCAAAGGCTAACTGCACACACACACACATACACACACTCATGCACACACTCGCACATGCATGCACACATATGTGCACAAGCACAGGACCTCCCATTTTTTACCTTATTACCGTACTGATGTCTTTGGTACTTTGCTCTGCCACAGACTGCACTGCTGTCATCGCTGCAAGGCCAGGAGTCCTGGGTGTCACACGAGCCTCTCCCAGAAGTGCCTGGTGCACAGGCTAAGGTGAACTTGAACAATGAATGGATTCATGTGGATGGACTGACAGGCAGGTGGACATGTTCCCACACGTGTTGGTGACCTGGACTGGAACTCCTCAGCTAACTTCCACCCTCGGGGTGTAAGTCTGAGATTGGAGCATGGGCAGTGATGATGAAACCAGCATGGCCATGGGCCCAGGATGGGATAGGGGAGCATAATGTCTGGGAAGGCATAGAGTGCCATCCATGAGGCAAGTCTGGGTAGGCTTTGTGAAAGAGGCAGTCTTTGGGCAGGCATGATGACCTCAGACTCCTGGACACCACCAGCACAAGGATATGCACCACTGGTCTCAGCTCAGGTTCCTGCACCCAGCTAGTTCATCAACTCATACCAAAGCAGTGCTGGCAAGGCCTCATCCTGCCCCTCGGGCTTCATGAGCACCTGGAACCTCCTTAACCTGTCTGTGCCCCAGCATACTCATGACATTTGCGTCTGGAAGATCCTGCTGTTATTATCCCAACACTCTTCTTAGTAAGCCAATCCCTCGCCCTTGTACTATCCACAGTCTCCCAGCCCATACGCTCACCCGCTCACCCAGTGTCCCTCCCCCAGCTCTTTCCTCAAGTGCAAAATTCTCCCACTCCTCCTCCATTTAGGAACTTCCCCCGCCCCACCCACGATTTTCACTCTTCTCTGGGAGGTAACAGCCACTGGAAGAGTGGCAGAAAGGTGACAGCCCATCCTCTGTCTTCATAATCACTCTTCATGATCCTGAGTTCGAGGTTCTAGGCCTGATTATAGCAGAACCGCAACCATCCATCTCTACGCGCCCCGAGTAAACTTCCTTTCTGTATCAGTCCACCTCCTCCTGGAAGCCCCGCTGCATCCTCCCCAGCCTCTCTCCAGGAGAAGGAAGAGGGACACTCACAGCTGAGGGGACACTGGACACAGGGGTCAAATACAGATCTAAACATGGGGCTGAGAGAGGAACAGTCTCCCTGAACATTACTGATTCCCGAAGCCAGATAGCCATTAAAGGAAGTACCCAGATTCCAAGCTTTTTAGGGACCCTGAGCCCTAAAAAGGTGGATACAGCTCTCAGTCCCCACATCATAACTGGGGTACCTACAGCACTCCGCCAAGTGGACCCCCAAAGCCGACTCTGGCCTTCCATTCAGTTGCCATTCAAGCTCACCTTCTTATCTGGCTACAGCCACACCTAAGCCCCCTGCAGCCGTGTGTAATTATGGCCCTCCGCTTAGCACTCTCCTGGAACCCTCTGTCCCCTCTGCCCCCCAGCCTGGCTGCTGTAGGGCTCTGGGTGGACCTAGCACATACAGGGCGGGCCTCTTCAGATCAGGCGTGTGCCTCCAGGCCTCAAGGCGCCGCACAAACTTGTCTCCCAGGATTTTTCCACACGAAACACGTCTCCCAGGGAAGCAACCGGTCTGATGAGATGGGCGTGCAACGTTCCCACCCCACCCTCGTGTGCCCCCACGGTACCATCTCCAAACAGAAGCTGTTGCCCACAGGATCTGGGCCCTGATGGAGCCCACCACAGAATCTCGGACCCGGATGGAGCCCAGGAGGAGTTGTCCTACATCGGTGGCCTCCAGAATGAGCCAAGGGGCCAGTGGGATCCAGACCAGAAGCAAGGTAGGTTGCCCAGCCCTGACCTCCACCCATGACCGGTAGACCCAAACCAGACTCTATCCTGGAGGGGCTTAAGCCTCCACGCTATCTCCCCAGCAACCTCTGGCATCTGACTCCCACCCTCCATCCCTTCCTACTCACCCTGGCTTTGCCCTGATGCTATTTTCTCTGAACACTTCCCACTTCCAGGCTTCTGCTCCTAGTCACCCTGTGAAAGCAAATGTCTTTAAGGGGCCAGGACTCAAGGCTGAGTGCCTGGTGTGGGGAAGAGAGCTCAGACTGAGCCCAGGGACTAGGTTCTAGAAAAGACAGAGCCTTAGGAAATAGTCGCAGGAATGCTTTCGGGAAGCACACGGGGCATGCAGAGGCAGCTTGTCCCTCTACTCCAGCTCCTAGCTTTTTCCTTTAACCCCCCAATCTGCCTGGATGCCAAGCCTAACTCACAAGCTGGTCTACCTGGCAGGGGTGCTTGGGAGACCTTCTAGGGACAAGCGCTGATGCCCCTCATTTCCAGCCCTCCCATTTTCTCTAGTCCAGCCCTCCCCCCAGCCTCCTGGCCCCCCAGCCTGGCAGGTGCTGACATGAGCCTAGGCCCCTCTGAGTCAACCCCTTAGGGCGGCTCCGCCTGCCTGCCCTGACTCATTTGTTGGGAACGGGCCTCCCACCCCAGGCCTGGGGGGCAGAAGCTGGGGAGAGGTGCCAGAGAGGGCCAGGCAGCCCTTCTGAAGACTCTGTAGAGGTGGAGTCTAAGTGCGTTTCTAGGTTTGCAGGTCACGAGGTGGACATTTGTCTACCTCACTGGTCAGTCTTACTGAGTTGTCAGGGTCATCATGGGGCTGCTTTTGCCCTTAAAACCCCAGCACTCAAGTTCTTTATCCTTACCAGGACTCTATAAACATGAAACTCTCTCTGGAAGCCAACCCTGCCTGGACCTCACCAAGCCCAGTCCCAGATGTCTTGGAGGCTGCCTGGTCTTTGATGCTACAGAGCTCCCAACCCCCAGGCTGGGACACCCCTTCTCATATGGCTTGGAGTGACAGGCCCCTACAGGCTCCGTGTCCTATTCTCGTACTTAGAGCGCTGGCACCCACGGGGCTTGGTCTGGGCTTGGAAGGCTGAGAGCAAGTAGAACCCAAGTCACTGTGGCCCCGTTCTGGGATAGGACAAGAGAGAAGGCCGGGCCGTGACTCGAGGACGCGCTGGGCCTGTTCTTCCGCCCAAATTCCACCTTAAGCAGGCAGAGGCCCCTCCCTCCCACCTGGCCCAGGTGTCCCCGCCCCCAGCCAAGCTCTGGGCTGGGCGGGCGTCTGTCTAAGAGAGCCAGCCAGGAAGAGACTTCTGGAACCGGGCCTTGAGGGACAAGACCGGGAAGAGGCCCAGGACAGGTGGGGTGGCTAGTCGCCCCTGTCACTATGCAGGAGGGTAACTTCCTGCTGTCTGCTCTGCAGCCTGAGGCTGGTGTTTGCTCCCTGGCGCTGCCCTCGGACCTGCAGCTGGATCGCCGGGGTGCTGAGGGGCCGGAGGCTGATAGGCTTCGAGCCGCCCGAGTCCAGGAGCAAGTCCGAGCCCGCCTCCTGCAGTTGGGCCAGCAGTCGCGGCACAATGGGTCTACTGAGCTTGATGGCGCCGTCGAGACCGCCAGAGGTAGGCCAACTGGGGCATGGGAGGCAACAGAGGGGTGATAAAGGGGGTAGTGGTGACAGTGGCAGGTACAGGTGGCTAGGGCAGCGGTGGCGGTGCCAGGGGCAGAGGCCATACAAGCTCGGGGTTCAGGCCTTGACTCACCTCACTGAGGCCTGCTCTGAGTCACTGCCCCGCCCCAGCAGGCATGGGGAGCAGCCTGGGTGGGGCATCCCTCCTCCCCAGCCAGGACAGGGGTCCCATGGCTGGGCCCACCCACTCCCCTAAGTTGGGAAGACAACAAGGAGGACAACAACACCTGTTGGCAACCCCTCCCATCACCACAGAACACGGGCTCTCTTGAGGTCTCAGATAGAGGGGCCAAGGTGCTAACTAGGCGGGATTGAGAAGAACAGTAGTATGAGAGACCGATAATCCTGGATAGAGCCCTGGATAGAGCCCAGGTCTGTCTGGAGCAGGGGCTCCCTGAGGAATTACAGAACTGGGCCTACCAGGAGTGACCCAGATACTCTTTGTGAGAATAGCCTGTAGGGTTCTCTTCAGGGGCTTGCGTTCTCTCTCTCTCTCTCTCTCTCTCTCTCTCTCTCTCTCTCTCTCTCTCTCTCTCTCTCTGTGTGTGTGTGTGTGTGTGTGTGTGTGTGTGTGTGTGTGTGTGTTAGAAGGTCACTCAGACATGCTGGACTCAAGGCAGTCAGTCATTTCAAAACTCATTCATTTCCCTACCTGCCAGGCTACAACAGCAGGAATTAAATTTAGACATTACAATGAACCTCTGTTCAGAGGTCCAGACCTCAGTTCACAGTGGTCCACATGATGTATGGCCTCTAGCTACTAGCCAGAGGGAGAGGGCTGTCTGGCAGAAGGACTGGTCAGAAATTGGGGTGCTGCCCGAAATCTTTCTGAGTAGAAGCCTTACTGGGAGCCAAGTCGATGCCCAGGGGTCATGGGGTGGGGGAGGACACAGGGAGGGGTTAATTATCACCTGGCTACCCCGCCAATTAGGGGGAGGAGGATAGTAATTTGGGGGTGGGCGTAAGGTCCCCAGGCTGGGGTGTGCCCCCTAGGCTGGCCCTCACTAGCGTCAAAGGGTTAACAGCCCCTGCCTAGAAGCCTCATTAACCTGGGTGGGTCTGGGGAACACCAGACTGTCCACCCGCTGGGTAGGGTTGGGAGGAGTGAAGGCCCCTTCCCCATACCCGTACTATAGTAGTGGCTCTGCTCAGGGAGCCCTTCCCCAAAGCAGAAGACCCAGGCAGAGGCTGATCCACCTGAGGCCTGCCTACTGTCACCAGCAGCTCTCGGGATGGTTTCCTGGATGGTCTCGTGTCTGCCTCTTGCCTCTGCACGCACTCTCTCTCTTCAGCCAGTTACCCATTTCTGTCCACCTATGTAATCCTCTTTCACTGCCCTCTCTCCCTCCAAACCGATTCGTTCACCTACATATCATGCCAAGCTTCTGACCGGCTTCCCCACCCACTCATCACCTTCCTGTCCACTGACCGTGGAGCTGGGCTGCCGCCCGGCCCTCAACTAATATACAGCCGGATAGGGTGGGTGTGGTCCCTGCCTCAGGCTCTACCAGGTGGCTTTCCCACTGTCCGTCAGAGCAGATGGACCCAGAGAGACTGCATCCTTGGCCTGTACAGTGTCACTACCCTGTGACTGTCGTACAGATGAAGTCTGGACACAGGAGGAGCTCAACGGAGGTCACTGTGGGTTGGGACAGGCTGGGCCGGCTTCCTGGAGGGGGCCAGATGCTGTGCTCTGGCAGGAACTGGACAGCTGACGGAGACCCTGGTGCATTCTCCAGGCAGGCCAGAGGTCAGCAGGATGAATTGTCTGACCTCCTTTGAGAGAAGGAACTTTGGAGTTCTAGGGAAAGGGGGCCTACCAGGACAGATTAGGTGAAACCAAACTGCAGCCATGGCAGAGCCATGGGCAAAGCATTAGCCCCAAAGCCCACCTGGCCTCCCTGCTCTGGGCCTGATGTCAGTCTCAGGGTTGTGGTCAGAGACCCCTGGCAGAAGGCAGAAGAAAAGCCAACACTTTACTCTCTGTCATAGTCAAGCTGTCACTGTCCCTGTCCACAGGCATGCCCAGGGGCCAATACCACACTATGCAGGCTGGCTTCAGCTCCCGATCCCAGGGCCTGAGCGGGGACAAGACCTCGGTGAGTCAGGGAGTCAACTCTGAGTTCACACTGAGGGGGAGGCTCCACAGGGGAGGCTGGGAGCTCTGGATCAGAAGGGGGGCACCAGGTATACCCCAGATATGCCTTCACTGTGCCCTCCCCTCCTGTAGACCTTCCGGCCCATCGCCAAGCCGGCCTACAGCCCAGCCTCCTGGTCCTCCCGCTCAGCCGTGGACCTGAGCTGCAGTCGGAGGCTGAGCTCTGCTCACAATGGGGGCAGTGCCTTTGGGGCTGTGGGATATGGGGGTGCCCATCCCACTCCACCTATGCCCACCCGGCCAGTGTCCTTCCATGAACGAGGTGGGGCAGCCAGCAGAGCCGACTATGACACGTTATCCCTGCGTTCACTGAGGCTGGGGCCTGGGGGCCTGGACGACCGTTACAGCGTGGTATCTGAGCAACTGGAACCTGCAGCCGCCTCCACCTACAGGGCCTATGCTTATGAGCGCCAGGCCAGCTCTGGCTCTAGCCGGGCAGGAGGCCTGGACTGGTCAGAGGCCACTGAGGGTCCACCCAGCCGGACCATCCGTGCCCCCGCCATGCGAACTCTGCAGAGATTTCAGAGCAGCCACCGAAGCCGTGGGGGTACCGGGTCAGTGTCAGGTACTGGCCTGGAACCCGTGGCCCGAGCCCCATCTGTGCGCAGTCTCAGTCTTAGCCTGGCTGACTCAGGCCACCTGCCAGATGTACGTGGACTGGACAGCTACACAGGCCATCGCACGCTACAGAGGCTCAGCAGTGGGTGAGGAGCTGGGCTTGAAGTAGGGAAGGGATCGTACCACACAGTCCTAAGGTCTGCCTGACCACTGACTAACTCCTGGTTCTACAGCTTTGACGACATTGACCTGCCCTCAGCAGTCAAGTACCTCATGGCCTCAGACCCCAACCTGCAGGTGCTGGGAGCAGCTTACATCCAGCACAGGTGCTACAGTGATGCAGCGGCCAAGAAGCAGGTGACATATCCCACTGACTGTCCCCTATTATCTCTTGATGAATGCCCCACTGGCCCTGGATGCCCTCAATGACTGTTCTTACCAGCCCCCAACCCTCCCTGACCTCTGGTCCTTGGCTGTCCTTGCTGATCACTGGACTGTCTGGACAAACCTCCTCTCCATATCCTCAGCAGAGAATGGGCAGTCACGTCCTGTTTGTGTATACCTGCATCATCTATATACACCTACATACATATACCTGTGGCACATATACATCATCGCCGTATATTTAAGATTACCTCCATATATGCACAGCCCTGCACACGCCTGTAGCATATATAGACACCATTTCCATCACGTGCACCCCAAAATACATTTTCACATGTTATGTACAAACTTGCATATATATCACCTATACCATCTGGATGACTTACACACATACGCACTTATTTCCATGCATGTGGACATGTCTGCACGCATTTCCAGTCTGCATATGCCCACATACATCTGTATATATATGCCACAGGCTCGCAGCCTTCAGGCGGTGCCTAGACTGGTGAAGCTCTTTAACCACGCCAACCAAGAGGTGCAACGCCACGCCACGGGTGCCATGCGCAACCTCATTTATGACAATGCAGACAACAAGCTGGCGCTGGTAGAAGAGAACGGCATTTTTGAGCTGCTGCGGACACTTCGAGAGCAGGATGATGAGCTACGCAAGAATGTGACAGGTACCCTGGTCCCTCCAGCCTCTTCATTCTGTCCCATCGTCTGCCCTCTCTCCTGTCCTGTCCCTGCTGCTCCTCCCTCCCTTCCTTATTCTCAACAGTCTGTCTTTATCTTATGCCTTCCCATACTGAATTTGGGGAAGAGCTGTTGTTTCTCTTATTTATTAGTACTGTGTGTATCTGCATGCATGCCACAAGCATATATGTAGAGGTCAGAGGTCACAACTTTGGCAGTCAGTTCTCTCCTTCAACCGTGGCTTCTGGGAAATCAAGTCAAGTAACTGGGCTTGATCAGAAAGCTCCTCTACCTCCTGAGCCACTCTGCCAACCCATTTACTTATTTATTGAGACAGGAACTCACTATGTAGCCCACTACATGGTAGGTATGATGTAGACTAGTCTCAAGTTCATAGAACTATGCCTGCCCCTGCCTCCTGAGTGCTGAGGTATGTGCCATTATGCCTGGCTTATTTTACTATTTTTTAAAAGATTCGTTTATTTTTAATGTATATGAAGTTCTTGCCTGCATGTATGTATGTTCATTTACCATATGCACCATTTACCTGTAGCTTTAAAGGTATGTGCCATTATGCCTGGCTTATTTTACTATGTTTTTAGAGATTCGTTTATTTTTAATGTATATGAAGTTCTTGCCTGCATGTATGTATGTTCATTTACCATATGCACCATTTAGCGGGTGTCAGAAGAGGGCAGTGGATTCCCTGAAACTAGAGTCACAGTTATTAAAAGCCATGTGGGTAGTGAGAAACAAATCTGTGTCTGCTACAAGAGCAGCAAATATTCTTATCCACTAAGCCATTTCTCCGTCCCCTGATATATATATATATATATATATATATATATATATATATATTCAATTTATTTACTTATTTTATTTTCCGTGTATGAATGTTTTGCTTGCATGAATGTCTGTATGCCGCGTGTATGCCCCATGCCCATGGAGATCAGAAGAGAGCATCAGATCACCTGGAACTAGAGCTACAGATGATTGTGAGCCACCATGTAGGTTCTGGCAGACAAACACAGGCACTCTGGAAGAGCAGCCTGTGCTCATAACCACTGAGCCAAGTCTCCAGCCCACCCCACCCCATTTGTATTGTCCCCCTCTGCACACCAAACTGGCTTCCATCTGACTATGTATAGACGCTAGCCATAAGCTCATGGCAATCCTTCTACCTAGACCTTGTTGTTGGTGGTGTTTGTTATTGTTGTGTGTGTTGTCTGTTGTCAAGACAGGGTCTCACTATGTAGTTCTGACTGACCTCGAACTCATTACATGGACTAGGTTGCCCTGTGTTTCCCAAGTACTGGGATTAAAGGCATGTACCACTATCCCTGGCTATTGTTTCTATGTAGCCCCAGGATAGCCTCAACTCATGGCAATTTTTCTATTTTAGCTTCCTAAATTCTGGGGTTACAAGTGCCATACCTATAGTGTCAAACTCTATTTTTGTCCTTATTTTCTGTGGTGCTAGGTATGCTATGCAGGCTTCATGCATACAAGCAGGGCATTCAAGGGCTCTAGCACCAAACAACACCTTCTAGCCCAGGCTCTCTTCAGTCACTTCCACTCCCAGGCCTTCAAATGCCCACACCTTGTTTGTCTCTCTTGCTCTGCTCCTGCTCCATGCTTCCAAGGGTCACCCTGACGACCTCTCCAGTGGATTTCTAGAGTAAGGCCAAGAAAGTGTGGGGCCAAGAGCTGAAATGATGGCTCACTGAATAAGTGTTTGCTGCTCTTCCAAGGGACCCATGTTCTGTTCCCAGCACCTACATCAAGCAGCTCATTACTGCATGTATCTCCAGCTCCAGGAGATCTGCCGCCCACATCTGTATTCCACGGGTACCTGTACTCATGTGCTTGTGATATACCCATGCATGGGCACACACGGAATTTAAAAAATAAATGAATATTTTTTAAAAAGAAGCAGATGTGGACAGCCTCCTCTGCGCCATCCCCAGTCCTAACCACAGCCTTGGCCTCCTCTGTGCAGGGATCCTGTGGAATCTGTCCTCCAGTGACCACCTGAAGGATCGTCTAGCCCGAGATACACTGGAGCAGCTCACAGACCTGGTGCTAAGCCCCCTGTCAGGGGCAGGTGGGCCCCCCCTCATCCAGCAGAATGCCTCTGAGGCAGAAATCTTCTACAATGCTACTGGCTTCCTCAGGTGTGCTAAGTGGAGGCACTGGGCCAGGAGATGCTGAGGGGAAAGAGCCAGGTGCCAGAGAAGCATCAGGGAAGCTTCTAGAAGAAGTATGTTCTTTTGACACCTAAATGACAAGGACAGTTAGACAAGCCTGCAGGGAGAAGTAAACAGCAGGGAAAAGATTAGGGGCTGAGGGAAGAGTGGGCTAGACCAGGTGTAGCTACCAGGTATAGATGTCAGGACATCCTGGAGCTTTATGATTCATTAAATCAAGTCCCTTGTCCTGATATCCATCATCCATCTTCCTAAACTTTGCGGAGTTGACTGGGGGATGGGTAATGAGAAGGCAGGGCCAGAAGTATCTGGTAGGGTCTAGGAACAGGAGGTCACAAGGGCCAGTCCCAACTCGGTATACAATGATCAGTGCCTGATAGTTCATCTCCAGGACAGGGGCTTCAAGTTAAGGGTCTCTGAGGTGCCACTTCTAGGGTCCCTGGGGGGACTGTGTGGGTATCTCTGGGGGAGCTCTGATCTGCCTCCATCCCCAGGAACCTCAGCTCAGCCTCCCAGGCCACTCGCCAGAAGATGCGTGAGTGCCATGGGCTAGTGGATGCTCTGGTCACCTACATCAACCATGCCCTGGACGTGGGCAAGTGTGAGGACAAGGTGAGGGGCAGCTGGTAAGCCAAGGGGGTCCAGGGGCTTCGGCCCACTCTGACCACCCTCTGTTCCCTGCAGAGTGTGGAGAATGCGGTATGTGTGCTGAGGAACTTGTCCTACCGCCTCTATGATGAGATGCCGCCCTCAGCACTGCAGCGGCTTGAAGGCCGGGGCCGCAGAGACATGACCGGGGCACCATCTGGTGAAGTGGTGGGCTGCTTTACACCACAGAGTAGGAGGCTGCGTGAGGTGAGCACAGACCTGGGAGACCAGGAACAGGAGGTGCCGGTCTGATACCCTGACCTCAGTTGCACCCTTGGCCCAGGTTGACCCCTGTATCCTCCCACTCAGCTTCCTCTTACAGCTGATGCACTCACCTTTGCGGAAGTATCTAAGGATCCCAAGGGCCTGGAGTGGCTGTGGAGTCCCCAGATCGTGGGGCTGTACAACCGACTGCTGCAGCGCTGTGAACTAAACCGGCACACAACAGAGGCGGCTGCAGGGGCGCTGCAGAATATTACCGCGGGTGACCGCAGGGTCAGTGAGCTGAGAAGCCCCCCCTCCTGGTCTTGTGCTGGGCACTAGGGCACATGGATGGGAACCACGCCCTAGCAGTTCATGGTCTGTTAGGGGGAAGATCCCTAAGAGTAAGACATGAGACCCATGCTCAGCCTGAGGAATGGGGCCCTGGATCTGAGCAGAAGGGTTACCTGGTCATGTCCTGAGTTGGCAGAGTAAGCAGGGGTAGCAGACAAGAAGTGAAGACGTGGTACTGCCTCAGTCCTTAACAAAGCTGGTTAGGGCTGGCTGAGGTGCTGCTGGGCTTCACCACACTCCCCGCCTTTCCCTGCAGTGGGCAGGTGTGCTGAGCCGCCTGGCCCTGGAACAGGAGCGCATCCTGAACCCCTTGCTGGACCGAGTTCGCACCGCTGACCACAACCAACTGCGCTCATTGACTGGCCTCATCAGGAACCTGTCTCGGAACGCCAGGAACAAGGACGAGATGTGTGAGTTGTTCTGTCCCTGGTCCGGCACACAGCCCGTGTCTCCCAAGGAGCTGGCTTCTGGCTAGCAAGTCAGATAGAGTGGGAGGTGTGTGTGTGTCAGCCCCCTGGGTAGGCAGGTGTTCTGGGTGTCACGGCGGCAGGGAATATGTCAGACTGACCCTAACCTCTTTCATCAGCCACAAAGGTAGTGAGCCACCTGATAGAAAAGCTCCCAGGCAGTGTGGGTGAGAAGTGTCCCCCAGCGGAGGTGCTGGTCAACATCATAGCTGTGCTCAACAACCTTGTGGTAGCCAGTCCCATTGCTGCCCGGGACCTGCTCTACTTTGATGGGCTTCGGAAGCTGGTCTTCATCAAAAAAAAGAGGGATAGGTGAGGAACAACCCAACCCACGGCAACGTGGCCAAGGTACACCCTACCACCCGACCTCCTAGCCTTGACCCTAACCCTCTTGAATGCCCCCAGCCCTGACAGTGAGAAGTCCTCCCGGGCAGCCTCCAGTCTCTTGGCCAACCTCTGGCAGTACAGCAAGCTCCACCGTGACTTCAGGGCGGTACGTTTTACAGAGCCTGGGAACAGGGTCTCGGGGCATGGAGTCCAGTGCAAGATGCAGGTCACCAAGGGAGGGACACAAGCCTGGAACACAGAGACAAGGGGCCCAGGCTCTGCCTTGAATGTTATGGGGAAGGCAGGATTTCAGGGAGAGCAAAGGCAGTCCTGATCTTCCTGTGCCTTCTCCCCTGCAGAAAGGCTATCGGAAGGAGGACTTTCTGGGACCATAAGTGAAGCCTCCTGGAGGTGAAGTGATTCAGCTTCCAAGAGATAGGCTCAGTTCCTGCTGTTCCACAGCCTATGGAAGAGAAGCTGATGGCCACAGGACCACTCTATCTCTGGAGTCCTGTGTGTGCCCTTGAGGGGCCAGGGCCACCAGGAAAGGATGGGGGCTTGCAACTGGGGATTGATTGGCTTCTGCAGGGCAGGGGAAGGGGGGCAGGGCTTGAGCTGGTCTGGTGCTCGGGTAGTGATTTAGTCACAATGGCAGGGGTGAGGCTGCCTGTGGCCTGACAGCCTTGTGACAGTAACACTGGGAATAAAGTGGTTTTGAACATAGCCCCGGCTCCACGTGTTTCCATGACTGGCCACAGATTCTCAGGTTTGCATTGTCCCCAAACATGCCTACCTGTTCCAGAAGACACCACTCCAGCATCACACACAGGCCTCCCAAGGCAGAAGACACAGGATAGGGAAGGAGCAGACAGTAGGGACAGCCAGCCTTACTGCTATCCAAAGCATAGACACAGCAGTATCCATACTTCACGAGCAGTAGCCATACCATAAACACATCCAACAGCCCGTCTACCCTGCGCTGGCGCTAGGAGGTACCAGGATAGAGGATCGGACTGGCTGCCCAAGGCTTGTAGTCTGGTAATAACAGAAACAGGGCTATCCATTTTTCCGTGTAAAATTATCAACGGTAACTTCCTACTGAAAGACCTGTCTGGATGAGAAGGGGCTAGGGACAGACACACTCCCAACCAAGAAGGGATACCAGGGGCTATGAGAGCAAGGGATACGCTGGGGTGGCTGAGGATGGAGGGCAGATTTGAGTGGACAGCAGCTTGGGAAACCTGGTGCAGGAGACAACAAAATGAATGAAAGGCCAGGGCCTCGCCATGGAAGCCACAGGATTCCTAGCAGTTACCACCCGGATGAGAAACAGGCCCAGGCGGGAGCAAAGAGGATTTTATTTTGTGAGACCTTGGAGCCACACTCCTTCCCTGAGGGGTCCAGGGCTACAGGCAAGGGTTACGGTCCTAGGGAGAAGGGGTGCCTGCCTCTACCCTGGAAATTGCTGCCGTGGCCCCACGATCTGGGCTGCTAGGGTAAGGGCTACACATCATCCTCAGACACAAGGCAGTAGAAGTCTGTGCGCGCACTGTAGTTTCGAGAGCCAAGGTCGGAGATGTCCATTTCACTGCCGGGGCCTTCTCCGGAGATCTTGCTTGCATGCAGTGAGGTTGGTGGCTCCCCAAAGACAGGTCCACGGACACCTGCAGGACACAAGGCCTGAAGCTGCATGTCTACAGCCGTGTCTACATCGCTCTTCTAGAATCTGTGATCAGAAGGGTTACTCCTTGCTCACCCAGCAGGCACAGTGACATTAGAAACCCTGGAAGTTCCCCCACAGAGGCTTAGGGACAAAACATCTCCCCAGTAAGAGGCAATTAGGAGCGCTGCCAGTGGAGGTCAAATCCCTACAGGAGGCAGGCTCTCTCCATGCCTGACTAAGACCTGGAGCTGTATCTGACCCCTCGATCTGCACTGAGGCCAGATGAGCATACCCAGATCTCCCTCAGGGTCTGGATCCAGTTCTGACTCCATGGCGCGGCCCTGGGCAGCTCTTCCTCTCACGATTAGCATAGGATCTTTGTCATCTTGTAGTCGCGTTTGGGGGTCTCCCTCCACAGGTCTATATTGCACCTTCCGTGGCAGTGCCAGCTGTAGCTCTTTCCAAAAATCGGAGGAAGGCGTCTGGGGGCCAGGTTTGGAACGTCAGTATAAACACATCGCGATCTACGAACTGGAAACTTGTAGCCACCCAGACCCAAAGAGCACTGCTGGTTGCAAGTGCCCTGGCCCTCCAGCACCTCAGGCACCCTCTCCCAAACCCTCAGCCCTCGCACCACGGAGCCAGGCTTCCAAAGCAACAGAGTCACAAGGTGGCGGTGCTGGCGCAGGAGACGGAGAGCGGGGTGCATGGGCTCACGCCTCTGGCCCTCGAAGGTGATGAAGATAGGTCTGCGCGTGAGCTCCAGCAGGCGGCATAGTCCCTCCCTGCGAGAACGGGACCGTCAGGCCGGGCAGGACCAGGTCTCCCGGTCCCCCACCCCAAGCCAAGCGCCCGACGCACCGGAAGCTCTGGCTACACCAAGCCCGGCCCAGGAAGGCGTCTGAAAGAACCACGATGAGGCGCCGACAGCGGCTCAGGTTCACCAGAAGGTCGGCAGAGGGCTCTGTGGGCAAGGGTGTGGGCCCGCGGATGAGAGGCGGGGCCAGTGACAAGGGTGAGACTCAGGGAACAGGGTGGGGACCAGGAGGCTGGGCAAGGGCGGTACCCGCGCGCGGCAAGAGATCGCGGTCCTCCAGGAAGAGCTTGTATCCCCGACGCCGCTCCAGCTGAGGCTTCAGAATAAAATTCACAAATTTGCGGTCCTCCGGGCAGTCGCTATAGGACACGTAGGCATCGTATAACTTTCCATCTGCAGAGAAGGTCATTCAGTGTGGCCAGTTATAGAGATACCCCTACCCCATGCCCAGCACGCCTTTGAACAAGTGAGCCAGACCCCAGGACTCTTCCTTCTGTTGACCCATCTGTGTCCTTTTGAGACATTGCCTTTCCAGGTTGTACACCTAAAGCCCCCTAGAGCTCCCTCCTCCCAGGGCTGAACCCAGCATGCTTCTGGTACCTCAGTAAGGCCCTTGGCCAAATTCTGTGCCCTAATCCATGCGGGACCCCACGTACCATTCATCTCCACCTCCCCATAGTTGTCTTGGTACCAAAGCAGCACATTCAGGCGACACTTAACATAGAGCAGGGCCACCAGCAGCAGCACCAGCAGGACCAGGAGGGAGGCCAGCACAGCAACCACATGGCCAGCAGGGCCTGCAGACAGGGAGAATTACTATTCCCTTAACCTTGGGACTTCAGGAAACCCTTGCTCTCCACCACCTTGAACTTCCTCACCAGCTTTCCAAAGAGTGAAGGAGTGGGAGGTGACATTCCAGACAGAGCAGGTGAAACTTCCATAGTCCTCAGTATTGGTCAAGTTGAGCACCAGAACACTGGACACAACCTCTGAGAAGTTGGCACTGTCCCTGGGAAAACCAGGCCATACCCTCACCTGGGGACCAAGAACATCAGTGGACCCCCGAGTCCCACCTGTCTGGGATTCACCCAGGGAGATTGCAGATTTGGGCTCAGTGGTCAGAATTTGGGCCTGGCTCCCGTGGATTCTCTGGTTACAGGCTTAGCTAGTAAACAACCCATTCAGGACTTAGGAGTCTATGCCCAGTCTACAAAATATATACAGGGGTCATGAAGAAATTCTGGACCTGTCCCCAAAGTCAAGCCTCTATCTGTGTCCATGGGAACCCTTTGCCATGTCAGGTTTGCACAGGTACTACCCAGCCCTTGTCCAGGTTGTTATGGCTTAGGGTGTAGGTCAGAAGACTGTTGGCTGTGGAGTATTCTGGTGGTTACTCCAATCCTGGACACCTCAGACTCTTACCAAAAGTCCTGATGGAGGCTGAAGTGGCTTTCATTGCCCAGTGGAAGACCATCTTTTAGCCACTGTACTGAGGGCTGGGGACACTGGGGCCTAGAGACCACCCACGCTGTGCAATTCAAAGCAACTGCACTGCCAAGGGCAGGCCCCAAGTCCTGGTCTTCAGATGGGGAGAGGAAATTGGGGGTCCTGTCACAGACACCTGCAGAAAGAGAACCACAGGTCAGCCATGCTTGGATGCAGTCTCTCATCCTGTTCATAGATGCTCTGTGATCAAGGCAACAGGGGAGTGGTGTTAGTGATCACAATGCACCATCCACAGGTCCTGTAGCCAGAGCCCAGGCTTGCATTCCTCTCTCAGTAGTGACCAATTGTGTTCTTCTGGCTCTCATGTGACGGCCTTGTGTTCCAGGGGAACATTAACAGGGAGAGGAGTGGCCAGAGCCATATTTGAGCTGAGCCAGCCCAGCCACAGGGGCCTATCTGTTGGCTTAACCCTAAGGGACACTAGTTCAGCCTTCACACTACCCCTCAGAGCAGGGCCAGCTCCCGCCTCTCTCACCCTGGCTGGCTTCTATGGAAGAGTTGCAGGGACTATGGGCACCAAAAGTTGAAAGAATCCATATACTAGCATCTTTCACAGGGACAGGGCAAGCTGGGGCCTGGGCTTCGAGAATCCCCCTCCACTAACCACAGACCTGCCCTTCTACTTCTGAGGCCTAAACTTTTCGTCTTTGAGGATGATGACCCTCGCAGGAGGCTGGAGAGGTACACACTGCATCATCTCATTTAACACCCACACCCAAGACCCCCCTCCCCCCAAACTGAGACTCCTAGGCTTACTGATTTCTTTTTTTGTTTGTTTTTTGGTGTTTTTCTTTCTCAAGACAGTGTTTCGCTGTGTAACAACCCGGGCTATCCTGTAACAACCCTAGCTATCCTGGAACTCGCTTTGTCTCTGCCTCCCCAAGTGCTGGCTGGGATTAAAGGCATGCGCCACCATGCCCAGCAGGCTTACTGATTCCTGTCTGCCTCTTCTGTAGGCCTTGAACAGGAAAAGTAGAGGCTCTCATCATCCCTGCCCACCCTGAGTTCAAAACCAACTGCCAGAGAGAAGGGATGAGCATAGGCTTTGAACTCTGGCATGTGTCCAAGCGCACAGCTCAGGGGAGGGTGTGAGGTGGAGCCAGCCACATTTCCACAGACAGAAACTGGGGTGGAGACTTGGTTGTGGCCTCCTCTGACCTGCCTACCTGCCATGGCTCTTCCAGGGCCTCTTCGGGCCGAACACTGGTTCCACCCCTGGCTCCACGGGGGCTCCTTAACCGAGCAGATGGGTCCACTGAAGGCGGAGAAGGACTCCTTTCTGTCTATTCAGCCAGCTGGACAAGGTACCTGGAGGTCAGAGGTTGTCACCCATACCCAGGGGACAAGTTAAACAGGAACAGGATGAGTTAACCAGTAACCGTCAGCCACCAGGAGTGCTGGCTGCACACCAGACAGCTTCCTCGCAACTTCGGCCAGTCTCAGAGTACTGTGTGAACTCCTAGATATCACAAGGCTGGAGCAGGCTCTGCTTCACACAGCTTGGAAGAGGCAGTCCCATGGACCACCTTCACTTGTCCTGGAGCCACTGTGGTGACCCAGGGATACAGCAGACATGCTCCAAAAAGGATCTAACCTCAGGAGATAGCAGTTAGCCTCATTCTTGGCTGTCCCCTGTATGGACTGCTGCTGAATGCAGGTGGGTGCATGGGTGCTCGTCACCTGGCCAGGACCCAGGGACTAAGGGGATATGAGCCATAAGTGAAATCCAACTGCGAGATTTTGTTCTGGATACAGTCATGCATCAGAATGTTAATGGACACGCCACACCTGGCGACACCTTGAGGCTCATCTGGGCCAGAAGAGGTAAATGGGGACCAAGCTAGTATAGAGGCCACTCTGAAGGGCCTTGGGAACCCCTTCCGGGTACCCCAAACACAGATGACTCCTATCTGGGGTCCTGGACCATTCTCAGCTCACAGCAAGTACACACACTTGGCGCTCAGTAAGCCCTGTAATGGCACGACTGCAGGGAACATTCAAGATGGTCTTCGTTAGCTGCCCAGGACCCTAGGTGACCCCTATTTCCTTGGCACCCTGAGTTCACTCTCTACACATTTCAGTGAGTGCCTGGTCCCCTCCATGCTACCCAGACACATGGGCAGCAGGAGCATGGGGTCAAGCCCCAACACCGTGGGCCTGGCTTGCCTCAGATGCCCCTCCTATACCCAAGGCCCCAGAGGCTTTTTTTAAATACTGTCTCCCTTTGTTCTGCACTGGGTACTGCTCAGCCAGAAATCTCCAGCTTGGCTAAACATCAATCTCCTTGGGAGCTAGTTCAGGAAGAGGCACATCACTGTCAGAGGTGGCAAGGTGATCCTTCCAGAAACCCTTTAGGATAAAGGGCTGTCCTACTACAATCCTGGAAGCTAAACTACTTACCAAGGGTCTGTAGAAGATAGGTTTCTCAGTTGGCTTCTCAGAGTGACCAGAAATACATACCCCAGCCCAGCAGGTCCCAGAACGTGTCCTGCCATAGCCCTCAATCTCCTCAAGCTCAGAAGACAGGCCTTGACCCCTGCAAAGGCAGTTGCAGACACTGCCAGAAATCAAGACCAACCCGCCAGGATGTGACTCACTGAGGCAGCAGTGCCCTCTCCTGTGCCCTCTTCTCTTTCACATTCTATGCATGTGCAGCCTCTCTGGCCCCTACACAGCCACACTGAGTTCACCCTAGCCAGTGCGCACACATGTGTCTTCCATAAAACACTGCTCTTCACACAGGCTTTGGGCCGCACACACCTCACCTCACAGACTCACTCCCAAATATCTCAGGGGCCACAAGCACGCGCATGTGCGTGCACACACACACACACACACATTGTGTCTTCATGCACCTCGGCACCATGGGCCTCTCCTCAGTCGAGCCTACCTCCAAGAACAGACCATAAGGCCACAGGATCACTCAGAGCAACAGGGAGGGCACAGTCACCTGGTTTCCGGATCTTTCCTCCAGAGGGGAGATAGATGGTCATTGAGGTCAGTAACATGAACTTGTGAGCAAATTGTCCCCTCTGCTGGGCCCCAGAGAGGAGCCACAGTATTGTGGCTACCCACGATGCATCACCAAGCTTGGGCGAGGACCTGGCTTTTGTTGATATATATTTTAGTCAGAACTTTCCCCCTTAGTTTCCTGGCCTTACAGTCACATCCTCTCCTAAGCCTAAACCCCACCCAGGTACCCACCCCTTCCCCTGGTGGGGCGGGCTGTTGGCGGTCCTTGCCCCGCCTGGCCTGGCTCTTCCTGTAACTCTGAGAGGCCCCTTCCTCCCAGGACTGCCCCAGCCCCTAAGCACTCCATTTGTTCCTGTGCTAGAGCGTAGGTGTTTACCTCAAGTGGCAGAGGTTACGGCGATGTGAAGACATCCTGGCGAGGAGACCCCCAGCCAGAATCATCCTAAATATACACTGGATAGGAGGCGTGCCTCCTAGACTCCATCCCCCCCACCCCGGCCTTTTGGACATAGGTCTTGCTGTGTAGCTCTGATCAACCAGGAACAGTCTATGTAGACTGGGCTGGCCTAGAACAAACGGAGTTCCATCTGTCTTTCTCTTCAGTGCTAAGATTAAAGGTGTGCTCCAAATCTGGCAACACTCTCATTTTTTTATACCATACTCAGGAGTGGAGAGGAAGAATTATATTATCTGCACACACACACACACACAAGCCCCAGGCATGACTCACCTCTGACCTACTGCAGCAAAGGGGATCTCTCAGAAACTGGTGACCAATAATGAAACCTAGAGCATCTCTCTGGTCCTTACCCTGTCCACCTCCCAAGCAACAGACTCCAGTGGACGGATAGTCGTGACATTAGTTTAGGGCTGGGTGAGAGAGCAGAGCCCCTTTCCAAGGTAAAGTGCCAAACACAGGAGCCACAAGCCTCTGGCTCTGAGGTGGGACAGGCACACACACACACACACACACACACAGAAAGAGAGCTCATTTCTCCTATTGCCAAGGACTCTTGACTTGGAGTCTTGGGGCCCAGTGGCATTATTTACAGACTTGGCCAAGGAGTCTTCTCCAGTTCCTCTCCCCTCCCTCCACCCTCACAGTTGTAGGAGTAGGTCCAGGCCACCCAGGAGCATCCTCAATGCAGGAGCAGGCTTTCCTACCGCCTTACCTGATGACGACCCAGCCTTGTTCAAACCCCTGTGGCCTGGTATTCATGCCCTCTGGGTGATGGTGCCCCTTAGGCTTGGGGCTGGAAAGGCTGACGGGAACAGATCCCCGTCCTTTTTACTTGTGGAGTTGCTGGCTACCTGAAGCCTCCTCATAGGCACAGTAACTAGATGACCTCGCCAGAGACAGTTCTGTGCTTCCCATATTGTGAGTAAAGAAACTGAAATGCAGGGCTGGAGAGATGGCTCAGTGGGTAAGAGAACGGGTTGCTCTTCCGGAGGACCTGGGTTCAATTCCCAGCACCCACATGGCAACTCACAGCTGTCTGTGACTCCAGTTCCAGGGGACCCAGCATCCTCGCACAGACACACATGCAAGCAAACACCAATGCATGTGAAATAAAAATAAAGAAATTAAAAAAGGAAGAAGGTGGAATGCAGCAACGCTCAGGAGCACCCAGGTCAGAAGTGAAGAGTAAGTGTCCCAGTACTGAGGTCAGTGCCTTCAAGCACTTTTGCCCCCTAATAAGCCTGGCATATGTTTGAGCCTCCCCCCTTACCCCCCACCACCTAGTCTCTGTCACCCTCTCCGGATCTTAAGTCAGTACCATTCTCCTTTCCTCTGTCTGCTAACATCTACCACCCTCTAACCTGCCCTCAACCCAAAGGGTTGGGATGCCTTTTGGGGTCAAACGACCCTTTCACAAGGGGTCACCTAGAACCATCGGAAAAGCCAGATGTTTGCAGTTCATAACAGTAGCAAGATTACAGTTATAAAGTAGTAATGAAAATAATTTTATGGTTGGGGGTCACCACAACATGAGGAATTGTATTAACTGAGCGCAGCGTTAGGAAGGTTGAGAACCACTGCTCTATGCAGTACCCCAGCCTCAGGCCAACCTTGCATTAAAGCCCAGAGAGCCTCAAACACTTGTCCCTGCAGTCCTTTGGAGGCCCTCCAGGGTCTGGGAATTTATACGCCAGCCTGGACCCTCGCAGCACTCCGCATTGCCTCCACATTATGAGATTCCTGGAAAGCTCAGGTCCTTCTCCCGCCAGGCCCAGTCCTTGAGCTCTACCGGTTGCCTGTGCTATTGGAAAAGTTAATACCCTGGGGCTGAGAACCCCAAAGTCAGAGCCCGCTTCCCTCTTTCAGGTCTGTTTTGCTGCTCAGCGTCCCCGCGGCCTGGTTTTTACTTCTACTCAATCAACTCTTGACCAGTGCTGCTCCAGGTCCTGGCGCATGCTGGGTCCCCAGATATTTTTTTAAAGGAAGGAGTGTGCATAAAAGACCTCAACGAGACCGATTCCCCGAATTCATCTTGCTCCTGCAACTTGCCCTTGGTCTTCTGTGGGTGGCAAAAGACCTGATTCCCCGGCCCCAACAGGTGCTGCAAAAAGGTCTATTAGGCACGCATGCAGAAGACGGGAACGCGCACGGAGAGCGGAAGCGCGCCGACCGCTAATCTGGACGCGCACCGAGTGGGGAGCTCGCAGAAGGCGGAAGCTTTGCTGGGGTCTCGTGAGCCAGGGCCTCAGTCAGCCCCTCAATCTGCCCGAGGTGTCCTAGATTGCTCGGGGTTGAGATACGCTCGTGGGAGTGAAGATGGGGTTTTGTGCCCCTGGCCCGCCTCTGCAAGGCTTGCTTGCATTGAAGTCAAGAGGAAAGCTATTTGATCACGTCGGGCAGAGTGAAGAGAGCGAAACCGGGGAAGGGAACTGGGCGCAGCGCTCTCAAGCTTCCGGGCTGCTGGGGAAACCCGCCTGGTTCAGAGCTACTTCCTGCGGGACCATGGCCCCGAGGCTCCTCGGAGCAAAGTGCGCCCAGGTCCCCAACCCTAGAACTAGAGCGACTCCAGGAACCACGACCTCTACTCACCTCCTCACCTCCACGCGTCTGAGTCACCACTGTCACCCACCTACTCTCAGACCTGGGATTCGAGCGGAAACTGGTCGTTTACCTGGCCTAGGTGCGCAGCAGCGACAGACCCAGCGGCAGGTGCAGCCCCGCCCCGCAGGCAGGGCGAGGGCGGACCCTAGTGTCCCGCTTTATGCCTGAAGCTAGTACTGAAGACTGTTGGGAGTTTAGTCTTCAACCTTCCCGGCTTTGGGGCAGTGACCAAACCAGCTCAGCCAGCCCAGCCAGCAATGGGTCACCCCGCCGACCATCATGGTGTTCTGCTTTTCTAGCCTGAGTTCTTCAATTTTGTCCAGGAAGTAAGTCTGTCTCGATCCACACCCCACCCATAACTGATCCTGTGTCTTCTCTTGCCATGCTAAAATCCAGATATTTTGAAAGGAGAACCTTCTTCAATAAGTTGTGCCTAAGAGATGAGGCAAACCAGAGAAAAGCCAGATGGCCCGAGGCAACCACACTTCAGACTTGCCAGCACTGAGCACCCCTCCTCTGTCTAGCCCAGGGCAGAAATAATACCTAGAAACTGGATCTACATCGTGAGGCTCAGAGATCAATACACACAGGTTTATTTTGTTTGTAAAAAGTTTTATCGGTGGTGGGGATCCAGCTAATGGGGGACGGGGGGCAGAAGTTAGTCTCTGGGCTTCCCACCAAGTAGGAGACCACAGAGCAGGATCTGGGGCCCAGAAGCCAGGAGGTCCGTGGAACTCGGGCTAATTTTACTACAGTGGGATCTTATGAGCAGCCTAAAGTTCTATGGGTACTAGGGTCACTGAAGAGTTTCAAGTCAGGTCTGTGACACATTCAAACCCTAGGAAAGTTAGAACAAACTCCACAGGCACATCTGTGCCGATCATAAATACCCTCAAATATACATGGAATTCCAGTGACCCCCTACATATCCAAGAGTCTCCCTTGGTTAACATATATAACATATAACGTATGTTTCTAGGGAGCCCAAATATGCCTACACATATTCAAGGGCCTCCTATGATCGTCTTTCACTGACATATATGTAGACCGCCGAGGACCCTTTCACAACCTCCCTCAACATACAGATACACACTGTCATGGACAGAAGCAAGCTGCAGAGATGGGGACTCCTTCCTAGTCCAGGCTCCTGGAAATCAGAATTTCTCCACTGCCTCAGGTTGTCTACACGTCTGTGCTCCTAGAATTGAAGCTACAGAAAGGATGACGTTGGTACGGGTCAGGGGCCACGCCTGTCCCCAGACACAGACCTGCCCCCAGCCAAATGGGCCACTGCATCCGTACCACATTTTCTCCCGAAGTATCTGGTACTTTTCCTCCAGAACCTTATTCTTCACTGATTGGGGCACATCAGGCACAAACCATGCAGCAATGAGCTTGATACATAAGGCGACATGCTGCGGGGAGGAGGGAGGAGAGAGACCCAGCCAGGTTAGGATTTGGGGGCTGGGAAAGAAAAGGGAGACCTGCCTTTACTTGGGCTCCCTCACAATTCTGCCCACCTCAAAGAGGATGACGAAGGCCAGCCGGATGGCCAGAATGAACCAGAACTGCTCAGACAAATTGTAGTCACGGTCGTTTCGGTAGTCCCGGTACCTGAAGTAGGGAAGTCCCTAAAGTCAGGAATCGGGAGTTTGGAGGGCATTTTATGGGAGATAAGAGGCTCCAAACCTGCACACAGTCACATTTGCTTGGCTTCCCGTCTTGCCATGGTCCTGGAAGTGCTTGGTGTAGAAGACAGACAAGCTATGGTTGACATAGCCCTCGAGGCAGCTGGAGAGAGAGAAGTGTGGGACTCTGGTGGCCTGAGGCCTCTCCAGAGAACTCACCTGCATCGTGGGGGCACTAGCGGGGAGGGCATACCATGGAAGGCCTCCTCCATTTCCCACATAGGAAAAGTACAAGGCCACACTGGGGAGGGGTGAAAGAGGCTGAGGGGCCACCAACCGTCTTCCCTGCCAGGCTGGAAGAAAGCTAGGATTGACGCAAAGGGCCCCAGTCTGCAAGGAGCGAGACATATTTGTGCTCTGCCTTCCTGTGCCAGAAGCAAGGCAGAGGTGTATCACTTCGCAGGCAAGCCATTTAGGTACTGGCTGCTCATTACCAAATGGGCCTGGTACTTCTCCCCCTACCAAGGCTCCGTCAGTTATTCCTGGGATCCAGCCAAGGTATGTAAGTCATGTAGACAGTTCAAGGAGTAGCCAAGTCCCAGCCTCACTGCAGCCCCAGATAGCCCTGGCAGCACCCAGATATACCCAGAGGAGCCCCAGGTCTGGGCTCCAAGGGCTTAACCGGAAGGAAGGGCCAGTGTCTCGGGGGGCTTGACAATTTAACACCTTACTCAGCTGTGAAGTTCCTGTTCTGTGCGCATGGGCCATAGTGGTACTTGTAGACTATTCTGGGGATGAACTCGGAGGTGAAGGCTATGACCATCCCATTCGCAATGACTGCCAGCACTCCAATGGTCTCCAGTACCTGCAGCCAGGTCCCTGAACCACAGCAGGGAAGTGAAACAGCCCATCCTGGTCATTGGTAGGCTCCCACCCTAAAAACTTAGAAGCTGATTGGTTAAGGAACCTTGTGAGCTCTCCATTTACGGTCCTATTGTAGCCATGTGGGCCAGATTACCTACAAGGAAATCCCCAGCTAAGACAGACGTGGTATGGCTGTATGCTCTTCTCCTTGACATAAGCAGTGAAGGACTCAGCTTTCCCTATCCCATCCTTCCTGGAACTCTTCAACAGGTTGTTTATTTCCTGGACCCCACCCGAGTGAGGATTCGTAACCTGGGCCCTAGCCTGGGGTTCTTCCTAATGCTTCTCCCCACATCTAGCAGCTAAACCCTGCTTCCCGGACACCTGTCATTCCCACTATGGTAAGTCCAGTGACTGAGGCCTTGGACTCTCTGTTCCCTCTTGTGTGATCAGATTCCAGCTCTTCCTCATGGTCCCCTTAGAGGTCACAAGACCTTCAGCCAGATACTGGAGGCTCAGGGGAGGGCCTTGGTGGGTGTACTCTAGTCTGCCTTTTCCTAGGGATTGGGCTCATGAGGTTTAGTCTCCGTAGCTGGAAAATCTAGGATCTGTCTCTGGAGTAAGGGGAAGGGCCCCAGCGATTACAAGTTGCCTCAGGGTGGCCCGGCGTTGACTGGTGAAAAACCCAGGGTTGGAAGTTGCTTTTCCCGGCGCCCTGACAGTTCTCCACTGTACAATTTGTGTGCTCTCTGACCTATGTCGTTAGCCTTGCGAGGAATCAGGCGCCGCTGTAGTCTGACCATCTTGATGGCGTCCAGGCGGATCTCCACAAGGTTGCTGAAGAGTGCCAGTAGCGGTGCCAGTGGGAAGGCAGCCACAAAGATGGTGGTGAAGCCGTACTGGATCACTGCAGGGCGGAAATGTCACCCTGGGTCCAGGACAGCCCCCCACTTCTCACCCTGCATACCCACCCCATCTGTTCAGCCCGCTGGAGCTTTACGTACTCATCTCCATGAATTCATCAAACAGGCTGAAGGTGTTGACTGGATTCATGCGGTAGTTACGCTGCCACTCCTCCAGGTCTGGGTCTTTGGACTTAATGCCGCGTTTATAAGCCCGCATTAAGCGGTATTTATGGGCAAACCACCTGCGGGCACCAAGAGTGTGTGGGACATACAGAAAGATGGCAGGGCACAGGGACAGGCACTATAGGAGGCTGGGGTGGGGTAGAAAGAGGTGCTCACGGGCGCAGGTACTCAATACAGTTGCTCAGGGTTTGCTTCAGCCCCATGATGATGGCCATCTGGATGAACAGGTCCGTCATGCAGCCACTGAGATGGCACTATGGGGCCATTGTGAAGGTCAGGGATGGCGCTCAAGGGAGGAGAGGGACTCAAGAACTAGGCAGTGGGGTCTGAGGACAGACTGACCTCCTCTAGCTTCCACAGGCCGGCCAGGCGCGTGGACTTCCCAGGGTGACCATTGATCCTAGGGAGAAAAACAAGGCCTATGAAGAAGCTGACTACAGAGCAAGTTCCAGGATAGCCAGGACTATAACAAAGAAACCCTATCTTGAAAACAGGGCTGGAGAGATGGCTCACAGCTTAAGAGCTCTTCCAGAGGTCCTGAGTTCAATTCCCAGCAACCACATGGTGGCTCACAACCATCTGTAATGAGATCTGGTGCCTTCTTTTGGCCTGGAGGCATACATACGGACGGAACACTGCATACATAATAAATTAAAAAATCTTTAAGAAAAAAAAAACTAAAGAAACAAAGATAATAAATACCAACAATAAAGCTGCCATGAATGTGATTTATGGGTTCTAGGGTTCACCCCAAGTCTGACATCAGATCTGACAGTGTCATCCACATTATTTTGTCTTTAAAGTCCTAAAAGATACACAAGCAAGGGGTCCTGTAATCTACAATTAAGGAGAGTCCCTGTGGCCAGGCATGTGGCAGAGGAGTCCCTTCCTGACGTCCCTGAGAGGCCATTGTGGGAAGCTCTGAAAATGAAGCCTAGATCGTATTGGAGATGTTAGAGGTGCCAGAGCCATGGGATATCTGCTAAGGAGAGCTCCATGCAGGGAGTGGACCCAGCTCAAGGGAGAGAGTGTGTTGCAGGCAGCAAAGCCGGGAGGCCGGAGCCATCTAAACACTTTGACAAAGGACATGAGCTACAAGATTTGGAGTTTGTCCTGCTGGGTTTTTCAGTCTTACTTTTGTCCAATATTTCTGTTTTTGTTTTGTTTTTCAAGACAGGGTTTCTTTTGTGTAGCCCTAACTGTCCTGGAACTAGCTTCCATAGGCCAGCTGGCCTTGAACTCAAAGAGATTGATTGGCCTGCCTCTGCCTCTGCCTGTTGGGATTCAAGGTGTGCACCACCACCATGCGGCTCAGTATTTCTTCTGCATATCCCTACTTCTCCTTTTCATAACAGTAATGTTTATTCTGTGTCACTGTGTGTTGGAAGTATGTAATTTGCTTTTTTGTTTTACAGGGCACTAAGATTACCTGAGTCTCAGAAGACTTTGATCTTTGAACCTTTAAATAGCATTGAGACTGAAGGACTATAGAGACTTTTGAAACTGAACTGAACACACTTGGCGTTGTGATAGGGTCCTGTGCCTACAGGAGGCCAGGGTGTGGAATGTGCTGGTTTGAATGAGAATGCCCCTCATAGACTCCTAGGCTTGAATATTTGGTCCCCAGTTGGTAACATTGTGAAGGATTAGGAGGTGTGGCCTTGTTGGAGATAATGTCACACTGGAGCAGGCTTTGAGGTTTCAAATCTCTCTCTCTCTCTCTCTCTCTCTCTCTCTCTCTCTCTCTCTCTCTCTCTGTCTGTCTGTCTTGTGGTTGTCGATTACGATGTGAACTCTAAGGTTTCCTTTGCTCTGCCATCATGAACTCTAACTTCTGAAACCTTAAGCCAAATTAAATGCTTTTATTTGTAAGTTGCCTTGGTTCTGGTGTTTTATCAAAGCCATAGAAAAGTACCTGAGAAAAATAGGAATAAAATGGCAGGAGGGGACGGTACCCTGAGGCACCTTACTCTAGGTGTGCACGGGCTCAGATGCATCCAGACAAGGTCTGTTGAACATGACCTCTGTAACTCCCCATGGTAACTGCACATAGTGCCATTTTGTGCTTAAAAGCGTCTACTTTCACGTCCCACCCAGTGGCCACACTTCCAATGCCCGCACTCAAAAGACTGAAGCAAGGAGTACCATGAACGAGAATACGGAATGCGAGCCTATGTCAAACCAGGCCACCTGCCCCCCACTCCGCCCAGAGTGCTGGCATCGAAGGTGTGTAACTAAGATCTGGCCACTTTAAAAAGCGAGAAACAAGCCAGGCAAGCTGAGGCCGAGGGAGCTGGGGGCCAGGGCGGAGGACGGGCAATTGGGACAGTGGGAACATACCTGCCCAGAATGAAGGCGATGTAGATGAGAGAAGAGAAGTGGGCGAAGAACTGAAGGATGAAAAACTTGACAGTGAACTTGCTCTCTCGCTCTGAAAAGGTCCTGGGATCCTCTGGAATGAGACATGGCCATCCTGTCTTTC
This sequence comes from Microtus pennsylvanicus, assembly GCF_037038515.1. Taxonomy (NCBI): domain Eukaryota; kingdom Metazoa; phylum Chordata; class Mammalia; order Rodentia; family Cricetidae; genus Microtus; species Microtus pennsylvanicus. The sequence goes on from NC_134583.1 coordinate 82,246,159, forward strand.
CCTAGACCGATAGGACATCGTGACCTACACCTCTCAGGTGAGAGGACCCAGAAAAGCAGGAAGTCCCCACCCCACGTCTGATCACAGCTCCATGACTCTCAGCCCCGAGTCCTCCCCAGCTCCCAGAGAGAGGCTGGCCTCTTCTCACCAAAGCTACAAAGCTTCAGGGCTACATATTTGTTGACCTGAGGGAAGAAGGAACCAAGCGGGAGTCACCTGGAACTTCAGCCGAGCCCCCCAGAGCTCCCCCTGCCTGACTTCTACCTTGGTCATGATGACTATGATTACATAGTGCACCACGGCTCCGGTCACCACCACGACAGTCGTCACCTGATGCTCCATGATGCTGCTGAACAGAGCAGCGGCCACCACACGGTAGACAACCAGCACATGGGCCATGCCAATCATGAAACAGATCTGCGAAGGGTGGGGGGCGGCCATGAAGGATGGGGATAGCTGGGTCTCCAGCCCTCAGCACTGTTCCCGGCAGTACCATGAACAGGGACAGGATGAGAATGATGGTGCTGCTCAGGTAGGAGTGGTGATGGGTCTTTAGCTTGTAGTCTGGGCAGTTGATGAGCTGAAGGGCCATCTCTTCCTAGGAAGGTCACCAGACACGCCTCAGATACACGGATACAGGTGTGGGCCACGTGGGACACTGGAAACAGGCAGCCTTGATGCCGATGGCCCCGTCCTACCTCTTCCTTATCCCATCCGTATAAGTCCCAGTGCAAGACCACACGGGCGCGCTGCCGCTTCCAGATCTCCAGAAACACCGTGGCTGTGGTGAGCACAGGGAAATGTCACAGCACACCTGGGGTGAGCTCAGGCTGGCTGGCCCTAGGACCCTGCAGGGATGCCCAGCAGTAACTCACCCCACAGAGCCATGAAGATGGCAAACACCACAGTGCCATCGTTGTCAAAGAGATGAGTGAGCTGAGGAGAGGAGCAGAAAGGCTATGCTGGGCCTCCTACCCATGTCCTCAATGGGGAAGGGAGAGCCTGGCTCTTCAGGGCATCCAGGTGCCTTGTCTTCCCCACTTCTAGAGGGACATACTGTGCCAACCCTTGCATACGCCCTGGAAAGACTCTAGTAACACCAAACCTTCGCAAAAGCGCACATTCCTGAGAGTCGCTGGTAATTGTGACTGTTTTCACCAAGGGGGCACATAAAGATGTCGTCTGCCGCACAGATCTCTTTGCTGGGAGTAAAGAGACCAGTGAGTCTCAGGTGCAGGATCTGCCCAGGCTCCCACAGCCATTGCTAGCCCTCGGTGAGACTGCAGGCCTCAAGCCCCAGCCCACCTACCTGATCTGGCTGGAATTAAACAGGGCGAAGCCACTCAGAAAGATGATGAGGCCCACCACAGCAGCAGGCACCAGCATATAGGTGTACCAGCCAAGCCAGGCGAAATACAGGGCCACCTTCTCGCCGAAGTAGTTCCTGTGGGAAAGCTTCCCCATCAACGCCACCCTCCCCAGTGGCCTCAGGACCTGATAGGGTGAGGGCATATGAAGAGAGGCTGGGGTAGGGGGGGGGCTTCTGGCATCGGTGTAAGTGGGGACTCTTTCTGTCACCTAGGACTGGATTTACTGGGTCACAGGTTATCTGGTTTGAGCACAGATATGGCACACAGGTGAGCGGCTTGGTGTGGTCTTACCTAATGTCATCAATTGGCTGTTTCCGGAACATGTTTCTCCATCGGGCCCATTTTCTCTTCAGTTCTTTTTCCCCCTGCGTCACGGAAGACAGGCCATGAGAACTTGGCTTCCTACCTCGGGTTCCCACCCTCAGGCCCATTTTGAACTTGTCACCCCCTCACCTCGTGCAGAGGAAACATGGTCTCAAACACCCCATCTTTCACTAGATCCTCAAAGGTATCTAGGGGTTCCAGAGAACCTCAGTCAGAGAAGAGCGGAGGGTAGGAGAATCCAGCCCACAGCAGCATTCTCCTAGGCCACCTGTTCATCTGTGCTTACCACCGGGTTTTGCCTTGTTGTTGACGATGAAGCTCACAATTCGGATCCTGAAACCCAAGAATCTAAAGATCAGAACAGCCCCATGATAGCCTAGTGGACCCTGACCCTTAAGCCCTGTTCTCTACCCTCTCTGTTCTGGAAGAGGCACTCCAGCAATACTGACCAGAACCCAGAGGCCATAAATCGCCCTGAAACCCTGCTCGGGTCAGGTTTGCCTGGCTTCCAGGACAGGGTCCTGCCCCTACTCTTGGGGTTCCACATCGAGCCCCCACCTCTGACCACACTCGCTTGTACATGCTGAGTGTTAACGTGCACAAGCCCTCTTACGTGGTTATGAAGCCTTCGGCTTACGTGAAAACTGGTGTTCAGAGGTTAGGGTAGCTTGCCCAAGGCCACACAGGCACTTGGAGAGCCATACTCAGACACAAGTTAAGTGTCTGAGATTCAGTCACCTTGTGAACACATGGAAAGCCCCTCTGCGGGTCTGTCTTTCTCGTGCCCTAAATCAAGGTGCCTTTACGCTCCTGATTTCCTCGCAAGCCTCCCCAGTACCAAAAAAACTCTGTGTTCACAGGACTCTGTTACCTGGTGCCTAATTCCCTGACTGTCCTTTGCCAAAGTCAACTAGATAAGCCCCCAGATAGCGCTGCCTGGGGTGGGTAGGAGACACAGAAGGACCAGAAAGGGGTGCATGAATGTTCATGGAGGAGCAGGTATCTGGGGACACAGGATGCTGTCCCTGTCAGATAGCCAGGAGCCAGATGCCCAGAGAGGGGATTCTGGGCTGATGAGGAAGGGATCTATAGGAGATAAAGACCTCAGAGACTAGAAGGGGTGTCTGTTCACTTCAGGGCTGACTTTGATTCAAGGAAAACCATGACTAGGAGTTCTCACAGGATGTCAAGAAGTGAGCTGTTGCCGGGCGGTGGTGGCGAATGCCTTTAATCCCAGCACTTGGGAAGCAGAGGCAGGCGGATCTCTGTGAGTTCGAGACCAGCCTGGTCTACAAGAGCTAGTTCCAGGACAGGCTCCAAAACCACAGAGAAACCCTGTCTCGAAAAACCAAAAAAAAAAAAGAAGAAGAAGAAGAAGAAGAAGTGAACTGTTGTTGTGGAATATTATTTGAACTGTACAAAGGTGTGTTATATTTGTTTATGCTTTGGAATATTATCTGAACTGTGTAAAGGTGTGTTACATTTGTTTATGCTTTGGAATATTATCTGAACTGTGTAAAGGTGTGTTACATTTGTTTAGGCTGCATTTTTTACAAATGTTGTTGCATTTGTTCCATTGCCCACCTAAGGCACCTGATTGATCTAATAAAGAACCAAATGGTCAACAGCTAGACAGAGAAAGGATAGGTGGGGCTGGCAGGCAGAGAGAATAAGTAGGAGGAGAAATCTAGGTGTGTGTGTCAGGGAGAACAAGAGGAAGAAGAAAGAAGCGAACAAGGGAGATGCTCGGCGCCAGAAGCCAGGCAGCCACCAGCCAGACATGCGAAACCGAATATAAGATATAAAGAAGGGATGAAAGATAAAAAGCCACGAGGCAAAGGATAGAAGAAGAGAAACAGGTTAATTCAAGTTAAAAGAACTAGCCAGAGACGAGCCTAAGCTAGGCCGAGAATTCAAAACTAAGAATAAGTCTCCATGTCAGGATTTGGGAGCTGGTTGGTGGCCAAAAAGAGAAGCCCGGTACAAGCTGTCATTATTACTATTACAAAATGAATCCTGGGGCACAGAGCCTTGCTCAAAAAGTGGGGCCTGGTCCTCTGTGACATCCACGCTAAGACTCTATGGAACTGTATTGTCCTTCCTCAGGTGGGATGTGGCCCTTGTTCTGCCTGGACACAAGGCAGCGGTTCTCCTGGCTGGGCTCTGGATACATCCTCACCTTGTGGTAACTGGGATGGAGTTAATATTGCTCATTTTGGCTCTGGGACCAGGATCTTCGGGCTTCATGAGAAGAGTCCGGTACAGGTCAAAGATCCTACTGTCAGCACGAATTCCAAAGAACACCTTCTTCTGGTCCTTTATTATCTTGGGAGCCACAGGGGAACCAACTCATCCACAGCCACTATCCTGTCCCCTGTTCCTGGGACATATGATGTGGCATTCCCCATGACTCGGCCCCTGATGCAAACTAACCCACCTTGTAGTGGAAGCCCTTGCTTTCGAGTTTCTCCAGGAACTGTCGTTGCCTCTGCACCTGCTTCTCAAATTTCTGGGTCTGGAGATCAGCCACCAGGACACAGTCCCATTGATGAGAGTCCTCAAGCTGGAGGAAGAAGGCATGGGATAGAAACAGAACACTGGACAGTGACAGGAAGAAATGTAGATGTGGGACCTAGTGCAAGACACAGGATGGGAAAGGGTGTGGGACAGGAAGGCAGCATAGGATATGGATATGGGAAGAGGTGTAGGACCATAACCAAGCACAGAATACACAGAGTAGGTGACGGGTCGATGGAACCAATCCTGGGAGGTCTGATCAGCCTCACCTTACAAGTTCCCCTTTCCATCAGTGGCAAGCAGTCCCCTTCTGGCCCCACAAAGATCTGAAGGCTCTCATCACCCTGGAGAACAGAGAGGAATGGGGAGATGAGCATGCAGTTCTTCTCCTATATTCTCTGAGTTGGTAAACAAAGCAGCAAGATTCCCTACTCTGCACCAAGCTGGGGGCTGGTCTGCCAGAAACTAGTTGGCAAATAGGTCTTTCCTGGTGGAGGTGAGGCTGAGGATGTCACAAGGGAGCAGAGGGTGACAAGAGAACCAGCAGAGTCTGTGTGGTAACACCAAGGAGTTCCTTCAGGGCTTCCAGGAAGGTCAGACAGCCCCGTTCCTCCACAGCAGACAGTGGTACACAGGGATGTCACTGAAAGAAGGCCTAGTGAGCTCTTGATGGGTGAAGAAATGGCAACCTCAGAGAATCAGGGAGGGGCAGGTCGGAGTCTGAGGATGCCAAAGTCAGGGGACATCAGGGATGCACTGTGTACTGCTAGGAGTTCACACAAACTTGGGGAACATTTTACACTGGAATTTTAATTGGCAGTAGTGGACCCTGTGACCAGGCCATCCTTGAGAACACAGATCCCCCAAGACAGGCCTATTCCCCAGTGCTGAGAGCCATGAGTGGAATCTGGAGGACTTGAAGCTTGTGACTGGTTCACTACTGGACCACAGTGGGGACCCCAGATCTTCTGGGAGATGGGCTTGCATCTCTCCCCACTCTGGGCTAGGTTCAGTGCCTAGAGAAAGCTGTGAGCATGGGAAACATAGTGGGCACCAGTATCGCCTCAATCCATATGAGGAAGGTTGTGGTTGCCCCTTAAATCCATGGCAGTCAGGGACGCATGACTGGTTGTGGAAGTGAGCGATGGTCCTGCTGCCGGATGCCTATAATCCGTCTCACCTAAGTCCTCAGAGAAGTTCAGAGGGTCACGTGGAGAGTGTCCAGGAAGTCACGTCACCAAGATAAGGGGAAGAAGTATCTTAAGGGGAAGCTAAGAAAATGGTGACTTGGGTCTGGAGAGATGGCTCAGTGGTTAAGAGTACTGACTGCTCTTCTAGAGGACTGGGGTTCAATTCCCAGCACCCACATGGCAGCTCACAGCTGCCTGTCTGTAACTCAAATTCCAGAGAACCCAACACCCTCACACAGACGTGCACACAGCCAAAACACCAAGGCTAGTAAAAATGAAAATAAAAATAAAAATAAAGAAGATGGTAACTAAAAGCCACGCAGAATCCTGAGTGACAAGACAAGGGTGTGTGGCTGAGAGTGCTGGGCAGCACAGGTGTGTTCTGAGACTGTCATGGGAAGCTGGTGGAGGGCTGAGGGACACCAGAATGACCTTGTAGCTCTATTACTAACCTAAAATCTCAAATAAGCTTGTTTTTAAGAAAACGAACCTTGGGAATCTACATCTAGCATAATGCCTTTTTTAAAAGACGTGCGTAGAATAGGTATTTTGCCTGCATTTTTGCCAGCTGAGCCTGTGTACAGTGGAAAGCAAAAGAGGACATCAGATCTGCAGCTGGGTAGGTAATACAGAAGGACCAGAGAAGTTACAGATTTTTATGAGCCACCATGTGGGGGCCTGAAATCGAGCCAGGGTCCTCCGGAAGAGCAGCCAGTGCTCTTAACCACTGAGCCGTCTCTCAAGTCCCTAGCAAGATACACTTCTTTATAAAATGAAAAGCAAGTAACAATTAAAGCTCTGCTTTTTAATTTTTTTTTTTTTTTTTTTTTTTTTTTTTTTTGGTTTTTCGAGACAGGGTTTCTCTGTGGCTTTGGAGCCTGTACTGGAACTAGCTCTTGTAGACCAGGCTGGTCTCGAACTCACAGAGATCCGCCTGCCTCTGCCTCCCAAGTGCTGGGATTAAAGGCATGCGCCACCACTGCCCAGCTGCTTTTTAACTTTTTAATTTATTTTGTGTGTATGGGTGTTTGGTCCGCATGTATGCCTGCACACTGTGTTTGACCCTGGTGCCCATAGAAGCAAGAAGAGGTTGTCAGGTCCCCTGGAACTGGAGTTACAGAAGTTTGTGAGCCACTGTGTGGGTGCTGGGAATCAAACCTAGATCTTCTGAAAGAGCAGTGCTTTTAATCACTGAGCCATCTCTCCAACCTACCAACCTGCTTTTTTTTTCCTTTGTAGCCCTGGCTAGTCTGGAACTCACTCTGCAGACCAGGCTGTCCTCAAACACATAGATCCATCTGCTTCTGCCTACACAGTTCTGGTATTAAAAATGCATACCACTAAATCTGGTCTATTTTGTTTTGTTTAAATTTTTTATATCTTTATTTGTCTTTATTGTACACAGTTTTGACTTCATGTATATCTGTTTTCCATGTGTGTACGTGGTCCCAGCAGAGGTAATAAGAAGGCATCAGATTCCAGAACAAGAGTTACAGATGGTTGTAAGCCACTCTGTGCACGCTGAGGATTGAACCCACGACCTCTGTAATGTTGCTTTATTTTTTGAAATAGAGTTTCATATAGCCCAGACTGATTTAACTTCACTATGTAGTCCAGAAAGCCCTTGAACTGCTCATCCTCCTGCCTCTATGTCCCCAGCCCTGGAATTACTGACAGACACAGCCAAGCCTATGTACTAGGGCTTGAAGCCAGGGTTTCATGTGTGGTAAGCAGGCTTTCTACTAATTGAGCTACATACCCAATCCAGCTTGTTTGTTTCTGAGTTTTTGACCCAGGCCATGTAACCCAGGCCTCAAATTGGCTAGGAGGGGAGATGAACTTGAAATAGGGTCATCCCACCTCCATTCTGAGTGCTGGGATTACAGGCATAAGACATTAATGCCTGGGTTTTTGCTTGTTTGTTTTTCTTACATAGGGTTTTAATATGAATCCCAGGCTGGTCTCAAGTTTTTTGTCTTCCTGCCTCAGTAGCACAAGTAATGTGGTGCATCTTTAGGAACACCCACAGATGGAATAAAACCACACTACCAGCTGGGGGCTGGTGGCAGCAATGGTGCCACACACCTTTAATCCCAGCACTCAGCATGCAGAAGCAGGCGGATCTCCATGAGTTTGAGGCCAGCCTGGTCTATAGAGTGGAGTTCCAGGACAGCCAAGGCTACACAGAGAAACCCTGTCTCAAAAAAACAAAACCAAAACGACACTACTAATGGAGGGGGCAATGGGTGCCTCTGTCTCGGTGCAGGGTTTTGGGTTCTGGGGACTTCATTTACTCTCAACAAACAAGGTGCCTACGGACTAAAGTTAAGTGGCAATTGGGGCTTCTGCCCTGAGGGTGTGGTCTGCAGGAAGCAGGGAGGGAGAATTGGGGATGTGGGGGCTGCCAGGCAGGTTGGAGTAGGTTGAGCTTTCCCAAACCTGATGGAGTAAGGGCCGAGGGAGGGGTTGAATGGGCAGACACGTTGGTTAAGAAGACAGCATTTCGCAGATGCTGAGGATGCCAGTTTTGTAGTGCATGATGTGTCCCTTGGCTCTGTGCACATGGTGACACAGTTCTGTCCATGCTCCTAAAAGCAACACACAGGGGTCGGTGGAAGGTCTCCAGAGGGATTCCAGAATGACAAGGACCTTGTGGCTCCAGTGTCCCAGAAATAGGTACACTCAGGTACCTTCTAGGCACCTGAGCCAAACGAAGCTGTTTCTCTGGCTGTTCAGCAGGCTGGGATGCTCTTCTCATAGACACTGAGTCTTGTTACCAATTCCCAGTGCCCATCTTCAGTAACCCCTGCCTCTATCCCCACACTGCATCTTACCATCCCTGAAGTCACCCCAATGCCAGGTCTGGCTCTTGCTTCTCCTACCCAAGCACATTCCTTCTACCTCCTCCAGAGAGTCTCACCATACTGCTCCAACAGGCCAGTTCGAGAGCTGCCAGGTAAAATACAGGCCACCCAGTCGTGTAGGAATTCCAGATAGACAAACAGGCTTTGGGATGGGCATGGTGGCACACGCCAGAAATTCAGAGGGTGGTGGTGAGTTTGGGGCCAGCCTAATCTACATAGCAAGACCTTGTCTCAAAGCAAAACAAAATGAAGGAGTTTTGTTTGTTTGTTTTTTTTTGTTTTTTTTTTAAATTTATTTATTTATTAAAGATTTCTGTCTCTTCCTCGCCACCGCCTCCCATTTCCCTCCCCCTCCCCCAATTAAGTCTCCCCCCAGCCCGAAAAGCAATCAGGGTTCCCTGTCCTGTGGGAAGTCCAAGGAACCCCCACCTCCATCCAGGTCTAGTAAGTTGAGCATCCAAACTGCCTAGGCTCCCACAAAGCCAGTGCGTGCAGTAGGATCAGAAACCCATTGCCATTGTTCTTGAGTTCTCAGTAGTCCTCATTGTCCGCTATGTTCAGAGAGTCCAGTTTTATCCCAGGCTTTTCCAGACTGAGGACCAGCTGGATATGTTTGTTTGTTTTTAACATAAGTATACTTATACTGGGAGGGAGAGTTATTTATCTGAAATCCATTTTAACCTAAGGTGCTTTGTTTTATTTGCTTGTTCATTTGTCTTGTTGCTGAATCTACACCCTATTGTACCCCCGTGAGAACACAGACATACACTCATATATACCCAAGGAGCTTCTGGTTCGAGGATGGGCTGGTGCTGCCTCTGCCTGTATCTCCATCTAGCTGCCGGAGGAAGCACAGGCCTCAGAACTTCATCTTGTGTGCATACAGAATCGTGTGCTATACTTCGCGGTTCACCAGGGATCCCAAGGGGGCATGTCTGACTGCTCCCACCCTCTCCCCCTCTGACAAAATTCCCCAGACTTCTGGGCTCTCTTGGCTTCCCATCCACTTCCCACAAATACCTGTATTCAGGTATTGTGGGCAGTCATGGAAACTTCTCCAGGAGAGAAACCTACACGTAGAGCTGCAAGACAGGGTGAACACCCATGTCTCCACTTGGGACATCTCAACCAACAGGACAGGTAGCCAGGGGACCCTTATGTCCCTGGCACCCAGCCTAGTAATCCACCCACCACAAGGGCTCAGCAAGTGTCCTATGGGATGTCTTTGACTTTGAACCTGGACAGGTATCCTCTCATGCTTTCCTTTCCATATGCCAGAATTATCAGTGTGGGACCAAAGTGTTAAAACGTCTGGAACAAGCTGGCGGTGGTGGCACACTCCTTTAATCCTAGCACTCAGGAGGCAGAGGAAGGCGGATCTCTGTGATTTCGAGGCCAGCCTGCTTTACAAGAGCTAGTTCCAGGACAGGCTCCAAAGCTACAGAGAAACCCTGTCCCGAAAAACCAAAAAACAAACAAACAAACAAAACCCCCCAATTTAAAATATACGTGTTTTTAAAAAATGTCTTCCCACACCCAAAAACATCTGGAACAAACTAGAGTGGAGATGAGACCTAGGACAGAACTAGGAACCTATAGAACTTGGGAATCTAAACTGAGACGGATCCTAGGGAAAAGGAGATTGTCTACAAAGCATACCTCTGAAGGCTGGACTCAGAGGCTGTCTCTAGTCAACCCAAAAATTTAGACTAGAAAGCCCCTTCCCACTAGAGATGTGTGCATCTTTGGAACAATTACTTGGAGCCTCATGGGGCTGGGGATATCACCTCAGTCAGGGTAGGCTGAGGTCACTCTGGGCAGGACCACTATTTATATATACATGGCAAAGCAATATATACATAGCTGGGGGCTGCACCAGCTTTTAACTGCCACCACAACACAGGGACAGTGGCCAACCTATCGGTTAGGCCAGAGATCCCTTAGCCCTGGTTCATCCATTTCCAGCCCACAGCAAGACAGGCCCAGCCACCAAATTCTGCATCCATGCATTCTGGGCTTACCAACCCATCCACGGCCACAGCACGCAGACAGGTCAGGCAGTCCAGGGCCAGTGTGTACAGGACCACAGGGCCACATCTTGCTGGTCCCCAGTGGATGATGATACTCATGAGCATCTCGGGACGACCTTGGATTGTTAGTGTTGGACTAGCTGGTGAAGGTACCTTTACCTCCAGCCTAGCAGCTTGCTCAGTGTTCCTGAAATACTCAAAACCTCTGGCTGTTAATCCATTGAGTTTCACCTCCAAGAAGCTGTGTGGCCTCCTGAAACTCTGGGATACCCAAGGCAGGAGCAGGGATGAACCAAAATACTCAGCAGGAGCCATCAACCTTCAGTGCCAACTTTGCCATATACAGCCAGACTAGGATTCAAGCTCAGGAAGACAGATACCCTGGCTCTGGTGTGATCAGCCCTCTCAGAGACTCGGTTTCCTCGCCTATAGAATCTAAGGATATCACCTCTTCCCTGACAGTATACGTGGACAGGAAAAGAATGAAGAAAGTCACATGCCCAGGCACTAAGGTTTCTGCCATTTTACCCTGTCCCTCCCACCCCCAGTCTTGCAGGCCATATACAGTGGACTGGGGCTCAGGGTTCAGGGCTCATCTAGGACCCCAGCTCCTTGTTATGGGCACAGGCCACTCCTCCAGGGAGTGGGACACCATAGCACCTAAAGAACCTCCCTTTGGAGGATCAGCAGTACAGAGAGCCAGAGCTGGGCAGTCCTGTTCCCTACTGTCCATCTCCTCTCCACCTCCTGGTCACTACAGACAGAAGAGACAGTTGTGCAAACAAACACCCTCCATTCGTCTCCAAAGCAAGCCTGACCTGTGGGTACATGCTACACATACAGGACAGCATCCCAGCCACACGCAAAGGACATATGAACCTCACTTCCCACCCCATTTGTGGCCCACCTGGCCCTAAGGTCATGTTTACCTCCCTTGCTAGGGCTCTGAGGCCTACATTACTCTTCAGTTTCATTATACACAGGGAGACCCACCAGCTCCACCACCGTGTGCAACATAGAGGCCACCTCTACTGCCCAGGGGTCTGCTTTCCCAAACCCACTGCCTTCCGGGCACCATCTCTGCTTCCTCTGCCTCCTAGGAACTCCCGAAGCCTCTGTCTCTCTCTACATCTCTCCTTGCAGCTGACTGTAACCACCTGTCTTCCATCAGTCCATCCCTTTGTGTGCCTGCCATCTGCTCATCCCTAGACACTAAACAGGCGATTCATTCCGTGTTCTCAGTGCTGAACCCTGGAGGGTGGCGCCTGGCGTGGGTGCACATAGGGACTGGAGTCACGTCTACCTGGTGGGAGTGATGGTCCCAGTCTTTACCTCGTAAGGCAAGAGATTAGCAAGAGGGGAAAGGGTTGGAGCGGCATTTCTGGGAGAGGGGAATGTGCGTGGGTCAGTCCTGAGAGGCAGGTTGCACCTGGAAGTTATACTCAGTTCTCAACCCTTCAGAGACTCAGTAGCTAATGCTCTCAAGAGCTCAGTACAGTGAGATCACTCAGCAGATAGAGGCACCTGCCAACAAACCTCATTTTGATCCCTAGGACCACACGGTCAAAGGAGAGAACTAACTCCAAAGAGCTGTCCTCTGACCCTCCACATGCATGTCCTGACAGGACTCAGACCTCAACATGCCTGGGAACTTGGTAGTCACTCTTCCCGGTGACTAAGTCCTCAGCGCTTCCATTCTGTAGGAGTATAAAGGGCAAGGGCAGAGCTTACAGAAACCAGAGCATGGAAGCTTTCATGGACTTCAACAAAAACAATGTAGAACCATGGAAGAAATTTACACAGTGGAGAGCAGGCTCAGCTCCAAGCAGGAGCTGGAACCACCAAGTCCCCTGAGGACCAACCAGGAGCTGGGACCACCAAGTCCCCTGAGCACCAACCAGGAGCTGGGACCACTAGGTCCCCTGAGGACCAACAGGAGCTGGGACCACCAGGTCCCCTGAGGACCAAGCAGGAGCTGGGACCACTAGGTCCCCTGAGGACCAACAGGAGCTGGGACCACCAAGTCCCCTGAGGACCAACAGGAGCTGGGACCACCAGGTCCCCAGAGGACCAACAGGAGCTGGGACCACCAGGTCCCCTGAGGACGGAAGGGCTCATACTCTCCCTTTGCATCACCAAACAGCTTGGAAAAGAGGCTGGCAGGGGGCACTGGGGCCAGGCTAAGGGGTGTCTGTGCTGCTGGCTTGAGAAGGCAGTTCCCAGAGCTGGGTTCTTGGAGGCCCAGTGAGAGGACTGAGTAAAAGCAGAGGGAGCAGCCACCCACACAGCCCGCTCTGGTAGGCCTGGTGCCTGAGTGGGAAACTGGTTTCACTCTCTACCTCGCCCTTCCCTCCTCCCTGGGGAGACCAGTGCTGGTCTCTGCCAAGGGTGGCCTTTCGGTTGACAAGGGGAGAAGTGATGCTTTCCAAAAAGCACCCCCCAAAACACACACACACACACACACACGCATGCACGCGCACATACATGCACGCATACACACACACACACATGCATGCACGCACATACACACACAAATCTCACCTTCTGCTCTATACCTAGGCTTCTAGTTCGGCATTAGAGCTGGCCCCTGCTTGGAGCAGGACCCAGAGAGCGTGGCACACAGCTGCCTAGGCCAGTCTATCATAGTGCTCATAGTCCCTCCCTCTCGGTGCAAGTCCTAGGTCCGGGGGTTCCACCACAGCATCTCGGTCCTCACCTTGCACAGACAACGCTGGCAGAAAAACCCTAAGTCACACACTCACAAAAACCTTAAGCCCAGCCCTGGAGTCTCCAGAATTCCAAGATAGGGCTACAAAGCTACTTCATTCCCCATAGGTCTGGATCCAACTCTAGCCACATTCCCCCTGGATGGCAGGTTGTTGGGAACTGCCTGCCACCTTCCAAGGAAGGGTGGCACCTGTAGGGGGCTGAAGGCATGTCCCTTTAGAACCCAGGCTCACCTGCATGTTGGTGGCTGGTCGCTGAATCAACGTGGGGCTCTGGATGCTGGTGCTGGCAGGTATGAGAGCGGCTGCCAGGCTGCCTGCTGTTACCTGACTTCCGTGTGTGATCTGCCCCGCCCTCTCCTCCGATAGCTCGCCCTAGTGTGCGGAGGAGGAGCCAGCCGCAGACCCGCCAAGAAAATCCAGCAACCCCAATATCTTCCTTGCAGGGGTGAGGTAGGGCAAGAGGGCAGAAAAGCACTGAACTACATCTCGATCCCTATCATCCTCCCTGCAGGCATGCAATGACTGTAAGGTGGGGTCCGTGACACCTGCCCCCTTCCAGAGGGGTAAGGGGTCTGACTTAACAGACAGGTACTCAGTAGCACCTGTCCTCAAGACATCTGCAGAGTTCGTTTCTGACTCCCGAGGGAGAAAAGCGGGGAGGGGACGGCAAGATTGATCCCAAAAGGAACTCTCTTCTCACACCTGGGCTCCTGAAACCTTGAAGTCTTGGGGTGGCCCTGAGATCATGAGCCCTGCTGTGAAGCCTGCAAGGAGGCAGCTGCAGGAGAAAGCTATGGGCAGCCTAGGAGTAACCAACAAGCGCGAGCAGCCTGAGGACGCTGAAGCTGGCAGGGGGTGAATGGCCTCTACCAGGGAGGGGACAGAGAACACTGAGCTGTAAATGCCATTACAGACATGACACCTGCCAGGTCTGAAAACCAATAAGAAGCTGAGGAAACAGGAAGGAGGCTGATAGTCAGGCCAGGATCTCTGAAGGTCTCACAGGGTGGCTGGCAGCCAGAAGGCACCCAATGTCATCTGCTCAACACCGTGTCACCAAGTTTTAGTATCCCGCAGTTCAAACATTGAGCGGATGGATACTTGCTCAGGGTTCTCAGAAGAGTGACATGCTCCTACTTCTGCATAGTGGCAGCCACAGGCTCCAGGATCGAATTGTAAGTGGTCAAAGAGGGGGAAAAAAAAACCGAAACCAGGGAAGGAGAAAGGAGAGGGAGAGAGAGCAAACTGTGACACACTCTTTGTCACGGTCCTATTGCTTTGAAGAGACACCATGACCAAGGCAATCCTTACAAAAGAAGACTGGAAGCCGGGCGGTGGTGGCGCACTCCTATAATTCCAGCACTTGGAAAGCAGAGGCAGCCGGATCGAGGCCAGCCTGGTCTATAAGAGCTAGTTCCAAGACAGCCAGGGCTACACAGAGAAACCTTGTCTCAAACAAACAAACAAACAAACAAACAAAAGAAAAGCAAGCTGGGGGTTTGCTCACACTTTCAGAGGTTTAGTTCATTATCATCATGGCAGGGAGCACTACCACGATGTACTATTGGTACAGTAGCTGAGAACTACATCTTGATCCCAAAGCAGAAAGAGAGAGAGGGAACCCCAGAGACACACTTCCTTCCCCAAGGCCACACCTAATCCTGCTAATCCTATCAAAGAGCTCCAATCCCTGGTGGCTAAGCACTCAAATATATAATAAGCCTTTTCTATTTAAACACCACACTGTGTAAGGAATGAAGCCAATCCAGAAGGATATACTAGTATATGGGTAACGAATGGAAATGGTAGTGACTTACACACATTCCTGTATTTTCTTTCCTAAGAAGGAAGTCCAGAGTTGGATAATGAGGACTAATACGTTCACTCCATAATTTTCAAGGGCCCAGGTTTTCTTTACTAGGCTTTGCCACCTTAAACACTTGGTCTTTATTCCATTTGTTAGATAGTTTTAAAGGGCAGCTGTTGAGAGACAGAAGGCAGAAAGAGAGGTTTTATTCATAGCAAGGGGACATCATATCACCCACATGTGTGGATGGCCAAAATGCCTACCGAGGGAAATGGGAGGTGGCTCCTTACTGGGGTGGAAATTACTTCTGTAGTCTGCAAGGGATGCTGGGATGTGTAGTCCTTCAGCAGGGAACTGTCATTTCTCCCTAAGAAGGCCGCTCAATTGTCTAGTATTGCATCCACACTCAACCAGAAGAAAAAGAGAAGAACGGAGGGTACCCCATCCCTCACATGTCTGGTCACATAACTATACAAAGGCAAAGAAGCCTGGAGAATGTGTTCTGTTTTCCTAAGGAAGAAAGTAGGACCCTTCAGTACCTAGCAGCCTCAGCCTACAGACAGTCTCAAACAACCAGTAAGAGAATCTGCAAAGATTGAATCCAAACTAAGACCCATACATACTACAGCTGTTTGTCTTTCTGCCAGGTCCCACTTGTACCTGCCCAGGACACAGGCTCCCCACCCCATCCTCTCTATTTCTTTCTTCTTTCATTGTCTGAGATGAAGTTTCACTAAAATTTACTATAGAGCCCATACTGGCCTGGAACTTGTAGTGTTCCTCCTGCATTAGCTTCCCGAACTCTGGGATTTCCAATATGTACCACCAACCAGGCAGGAGCCTAAGATTTAGTGGGTGAAACTATGTTTACTCAGATTTTTCCTGTTATTGAACATCTAGATGGTTTACAATCTTGGATACAAAAGACATCTCTCTCTCTCTCTCTCTCTCTCTCTCTCTATATATATATATATATATATATATATATATATATATATATTCCCTCTCAGAACAGTTATAGGAAGCAAGGCTAACATGCATCACCAGAAACAGTTCTGAGGCTGTTGATCAGTCTTGGGGACTGATGTCTAAAAAAGATTGGCTCAACTTCTCTCCAGATCGGAGTGCTAAGAACGGCTCTGGCTGTATTCACTTCCCTGAATGTGGGCACTTGCACGAGATAGGTAAGGCTAGAGTAAGATCCTGTCTCTAAAAAATAAAATAAACAAAATTATGCTTTAGGACTGGCATTTAAGTCAACAGCAGAGTGTGTGCATAACAAACTGGAGGTCAGGGCTCCATCCCACCCACTACAAAAAGAAAAAAAGAATACAGTCCAGAATATAGAAAAATGCTTTTAATGAGAAGCATGAAATTTCAACTAAGTTGAGAAATATGAAAATGCTGGAAAAGCAGGTTCACAAGTTGATATTTGTCTGTATAAGCTTAATTCATTGATTCTTCCCCATGTTTGTTTCTTTTACATTTTCTACCATACACACACACACACACACACACACACACACACACACACACACACATTTGATGCTTACTATTAAATTGCTTTATTAGCATATCATGATCTAGTATTACAAATCTTCTTTTCCCAGACTTGATGCATTCTTTGGTCTCTGTTCGGGGTGCAGCTGAGGTGGAAGGGGGCCGGTCATGGATGAGGCCCTGCTGTGGTGTGGCCCAGCTTCCTTGGCTGTTGGTTGTACTGCCCTGCCTTTTCAGGTAGAGAACTTTGGCCCAGGCCACATGAGGCTCCGGCTCTTCCCTTTCTACTCCTTCCTCATTTCTCCAGCTACAAATCTTGATGCCTTCCAAGGGCCAAAGTACAAGAGGCACCTGCTGCTAACCAGGATCCAGCGGCCTCTCTGTGGATCAGGAGGACAAGGCCAGCAGAGCTCCAGAGGGCAGTGAAACTCCAGACAGGAGTAAGCACTGTCTGCTTTCCCCCTTGACCTCGGGACCTCCAGCCCTTCTGGTATGTGCTTCTCAATCCTGATGACTTGGATGTAAATATATTCTGATTTTCTGACCAAGCCTCTAAGTGGAACTGGGTGTGTCCAAGACCCTGCTTCCCATTCTCTCTCTGGGCTGCTTCCCAACCTTGTTCCTAACCATCTCTCAGGTCGCTTGCGTATCAGGTCTATTTTTCTGAAGCAGGCCTTGTGTTTTTACAGATAGGGTGAGGCCTTCCTACAGGGACTCCTTGGTTTCTCTGCTTTGCTCCTTAAAAAAACAAAAACAAAAGACTCTCAGGTGGCAGGTGTGCTGGGAATGAGTTTTCAGCTTTATAGATTTACCACACCAATAGAAACCAGCCATTGTTCCCCTACACTACACAGGCTTTCTCTTTTTTCCTTGTAAGGGTATTTTTAGAGAACATTTCCGCCAGTGTTGTACTATTTCCCACCATCAATGTGACTCCCTGGGCCTAAGGAAACCTTGCCCTCTGATGGCAGGCCAGACCACGCCCATGTGAGCTTTGGCGCCCTCCTTCCCAGGGTAAGGCCGGAACTGGCCATTTCCTTTAAGCCCTGCCTGGCTCCAGAGTCTTGGGTCTCTGACATGAGGCTTCAAAGCTGAGAAAAGGCCACTCCATGTCCCACTCCCTAGGGACTGCAGGTATTCGCAGCCTGCAGACAAGATGGAGGTGAGACGCCGGTGCGAACCTACAAGCAGAAGGAGCGCCAGCAGAATCCTGGAGTTCAGGTAGAAGCTTCGTGATCCTGTAAAGTGTTGGGAGAGGAGGTCGCTAAAATTCCCGCGGTTCAGCATCTCTGTTTCTAAACAAGATGCAAAGATAAAACTCAAGAGTTGTTTAGACCTGTAAAGCGTTGGAAACTTGAGAGAATTTTTCCATAACAGGTCGCCAAACAGGCGCAGTAATTCCTAACATTTGCACGTGGTCCGACTAAAAGTGGACGCGCCCTCCAGACCACGCCCTTTCCGGTACTTGCACTACCCAACGCCGACGAGCTGCGGGGCCCGGCCCCTAAGCAGTTCGGCTCCGCCCTCGAACCGCTCGCCCAGCAGCCTCTCAGAGCCTGGCCACGCCCTTCGTCCCGCCCCTTGATCCCCAACCCCGCCTACAGGCCTTCATCTCAGCCCACCCGAAACCCCTCCTCTTGTCCCTGGGCCGGCCCCAGACGACGCCCCCGAGCCGCCCAGCCCTTGGCTCAGTCCCTTGCCGAACAGACTGGTTGATTCTGTCTTTCCTCTCTGAAAAGGTTGCAGCACTCCAGCAATGTCTCGGAAGAAGGATTGCCGTCTCTGCGCAGGAGAAACACCCACACTAGGAAAGCTATCTCCCTGCAAGGGAACTCGGAAGGGAGTTACAAGAAGTGGGCGCTGGAGGATGGCTCGGAAGGAGCTGTCTTTGGGCAGGGTAAGCCTGCCGACCAGTGCTGGACTCTTACCTCGTGTGGCCTGACATCACCTCCTCGCCAGATTGTTACAGGCCATTGTCTCAGTCCCAGACAATGCAGTCTTGGCGCCGCCTACCCCATCACGCTCTCCGCTGCTTCAAGGCCCATGTACAGGATGCAAACTGAGGCACAGCCCTACCCTCTTTTGTAGCCCCGTATTGTCCAGTCGCACACCCAACGATGTGTGCACCCAATACAGGGCCGACATACTGCGTGGGGCCATACCGGATCAGAGCAGTGGGCTGCAGGGGGCCCAGAGGCAAGCACTCAGCGGAAGACTCACAGATCTGTGTGTCGAGCAAGGTTCAGTATTAAGGTGTTGAGTATTTTAACAAACTGTTAAAAGTTGTAAACATTGAAGCAGGCTAGAAAGACAGGGAAAAAAGTAAGGAGACATGGGAAGGGAAAGGAGCCCCTCCCTAGCTGAAAGTCAAGAATTCCGGCACAACTGACTTTTGTTGTGAAGACTGGCTGCATAGAAGCAATGTGCTTCTTTTATACAGAAGTAATTTCAAATAACAATGTTAAAATAACAATGACCCATGCTTAAGCCCTGAGTGTATATGACCTTAGAATATGGGCTTACTTCTTTCCCACATTGGAACCTGAAAATTTCTGAGTTTCAAAGACAAAAGTTTACAGTAAAAGCTCCATGCAGCTGGGCATGAGGTTGCATGCCTTTAATCCCAGCACTCAGGAGGCAGAGGCAGATGGATCTCTGTGAGTTCAAGGCCAGCCTGGTCTACAAAGACAGTTCCAGGACAACCAGAGCTGTTACACAGAGAAACCCTGTCTTCAAAACCAAAACAAACAAAAAAACCTCCACGCAACCCTTGAACCCTAGTGTTTTACCTTATCAGCTGCAATACTGTCCAGTAAACATCAGGAGCGCTTTATGGCCACATTTAAATCCTTTAGCAACCCTTTGATATGGAACTTCAGATGACACCAGCGTCTTGCATGGCCACTGTAAAGATATTTAAGGGGGACTGTCTGGAGAGACCCACATTCCCACTTGAGCGGGTACTTTTCTATTCCCTATAAGCCTGTTACCCACCCCCAATCATGTATAAGTCTGTGTTAAATTCTCTTCTTAATTAATTCCAAATTTACTCATACTGACTCATCCTGAAATTTCCTAGGGTGTAGTAAGAAGTCCAGTTTCGAAAACCTTGGCATGGAGCTGTGTCTTCAGCCCATGGGCCAACTACTGCTCAGAGAATCCAAATGGAATCACTGTCAAAACCCTACTCAAAAGAGGCTGAGGGTGATGATACCAGCCTGTAATCTCAACACTTGGAAGCCTGTGGCATTGGGATTGCTAGCCAGTCTGGATTACATGGTGAGTTGCAAGTCAGTTGGGGGTACCTAGGGAGACCCTGCCACAATAGAAACCTACCTAGGGCCGGGGAGATGGCTCAGAAGGTAAAAGTGCTAGCTGCACAAACCCGAGGACCTCAATCTGATACCTGGAACCCATGTAAGAAGCTGTATTCTGGGGCATGCGGCTGCAATCCTAATACTCCTGTGGCTGAGATGGAGAGGCAGACACAGAAGGAGCCAGCTAGCCTATAGTAGACACCACTCTCCTTGAAGTCTCTTGACAAGGGTACCTTAGCGTTGACTGTGCTCTAAGGAGCAAACAGTCGGAGACAGGAAGTGCACTCAATTTTTATTCTATTACAAGTGGTGATGAAGAACCAGCCTGCCTCCATCTTAGACTTAAAAGCCACCTTATTCTTTCTTTCTATTTTTCTTTTTAAGATTTATTTATTTATTATGTATAGTGTTCTGCCTGCGTGTATCCTTGCAAGCCGGGAGGAGGGTACCAGATCCCATTAGAGATGGTTGTGAGCCACCATGTGGTTGCTGGGAATTGAAATCAGGACCTCTAGAAGAGCAGTCAGTGCTCTTAACCTCAGAGCCACCTCTCCAGCCCTAAAAGCCATCCTATAATAAAGACAAACTAGGTTCATTCCTGTTTATGATTAAACCTGTTTCTCCAGGATTGAACTGTGCCCCACTTGTAACCTTGACTACACATGGTTCTGTACTGCCTGTTCCAGGAATGGCAATCATGTCTTTGTTTCAAAAAGTTGTTTATAGCCATCTTGCAACCCTACGGGTTGTTTCAAAAGATTATCTGACCCCCTATGACCACCTTGTTATGACCATCTGCTGTTCTGACTTGTTATGCCCACCTTCTACCACGTCTTTGTTTGAGGAGGTCATTAGGACTAACTGGTCATGCTTATGTTCTGCTCCTGCAACCCCTATTTTGCCTGCCAGATCCCCTATTCGGGAAACCCCCTACCCTTGAGCTATAAAAGCCTTGTCTTCCTCACATCCAGCGGTGACCTCTCGAATCTCCCCTTAGGGGTTGACAGCCCGTATTCAGAAATAAAAAGTTTGCTTTAACTTATTGCTTGGTTTTAATCAATTTGGCCACGATGATTTGAGTCAGTGGTCTTTTTCCTCCTATCGTTGGGCTTAACATTGTCTGGGGTCTGACCTCTGTCTTTCAAGACTGGCTGATTTTAAAGGCATCTGCTGCAAAAGAAATGAAGGAAAGGAGAAAGGAGTCACTGCTCCAGACATCAGTTTCTGAAGGCAAGGAAAGGAAGGCTTTACAGGGGTGGGAGGGTGGGTGGAGGTGTGGGGGGGTTAAGATAACTGCATAAATGTTTTATAAGGTGGGGATGAAATAACTTGGATTTCTTGTTTTGAACACAGATTTATAGTAGCTGATAGAAAAAAAACTCATCTTTAATATTTTGTACAGATGGAAGGCAAGAACCGGCTCCCAAATCTTAACCCTCTGGCTTCCACATGCACAACCATACTCTTGCACAAACATACACACATACAATGTTTTTTTAAAAACAGTTTCAGTTGTGTTTTTATTTGCTCACTTAACATCATAAATAAATGACTTCAAATTTCACAGTTGCTTTTCCTTCAAATTCAAATGCTTTATGCTTTTTTTGAAGTTGCCATTTGGCACTTTCCCCCCAGGGATTGCTACTGCATTTTCTAAGTACACTGGTGGGGACCACAGTTAAACAGGCTACTACAAAGGAGGGCAATCTCTGGTACCCCCTTAAGATGCTGATAGTATTCTTAGTTGTGGGTTTGTTATAGGATAGTGGTCGACAAAGAATACATCCCTCAGGTTTTACCCAATGGTCCAAAAGAGGTGTTAGGTTAAATACAGAGGTGGGGAATGAATGGTTTAAGGATACTAAAGACAGCCCAAGATAATTTGGATCAGGATCTGAAACATTGTAACGCTACTCCATCACAGAGTTCTACAAGTGTAGCCTTTTTTTTTGTTTTGTTTTGTTTTTGTTTTCAAATGCAGAGTTTTACAGAAGCATGTGCTGGGTCTTCTTGTTTTCTCAAGAAAATATTTCATCCTAGAAACTTGCCTTTGAGTTTCTTTTTCCACATGTAACTTTCCTCCTTTCTTTTGAGACAGAGTCTCACTTTGTAGCCTGGCCTCTGGCTGTCCTGCCTCTGCCTCTTGAGTGCTGAGACTAAAGGTGTATGCCACCATGCCTAGCTATAACTTTATTTTCTTGAAACCTAGACATTGCCAGTTTGAGAAGAAATTCACTGTGTCCACAGTGCTCTTGCCTTTAAATTATGAAGAAAGTAGTACATTGACGAGATTGCTTAAATTTCTTTTCCCAATTTACAATCCTAATTCTCCCTAACCAAGTGTAATTTTTTGTCATTGTAAAAAAAAGATTATATGCTGGTTTTTGAGTTTTGTTTTAATTCTTAGTTAAAATAATTTTTAAAATTCTGGGAGAAACATGAACTGAGAATGACATCAAATGCCTACAGTTGAGGTGGCCCTTGCTTTTCAGCTCCAAGAAAAGAAAGAGAGAAAGAAAAGGACTAGTAGAATAAAGGGACTATGGTGCTGCCTTCCTTTGAGATAACCGGTGATTTTGTTTGTTTGCTTGCTTATATTTGTTCTTGTTTTTAAAGACAGGGTCTCCTGTAGCTCAGTCTGGCATCAATCTGGTGATGTAGCCAAGAGGTACCTTCTGTGTTCTGTTCTCTGCCAATTAGAAAATGAAAAGACACAGCAGCTGAAGAGGAAATCTGGGATCCAGTACACAAAATCAGCTGGTAAAGAAAGGCTTTCCTTAGGGCCAGGAAGCACACAGGGCACCTAGAGAAAGGCCCTCTGCAGACTCGGGGCACTCAAGAGCCCCAAATCCGGTCTTTCTTTGAAGGCTGGATGGTTCTTTGTTTGAGACAGGATCTCACTATATAGCCCAGGCTGGCCTGGAACTCACTATATAAATCATGCTGGCCTCCAAACTCATAGAGACCTACCTGTCTCTGGATTCTGGAATTAAAGGTTTGGACCACTGTGGCCATATCAGCAATTTAGGCATAAGACTTTAAGGATCTTTAAGAGGGTCTCCCTCCCTCCAGGCCTTTAATCCCAGCACTCAGGAGGCAGAGGCCGGTGGAGCTCTGTGAGTTCAAGGTCAGCCTGATCTAAAAGAGCTAGTTTCAGGACAGGCTCTAAAACTACAGTGAAACCCTGTCTCGAAAAACCACAAAGAGAGAAGGAGAGAGAGAGAGAGCGTGGGACGTCGGTCTTTGGGTCACAGCGTTTGTGGTGTTGATTACCTGGGAGCGAATTAAAAATGGGTGATGCTGAGAAAGGCAAGAAGAGTTTTGTTCAGAAGTGTGCCCAGTGCCACACTGTGGAAAAGGGAGGCAAGCATAAGACTGGACCAAACCTCCACGGTCTGTTTGGGAGGAAGATGGGTCAGGCGGTTGGATTCTCATACACAGATGCCAACAAGAACAAAGGCATCACCTGGGGAGAGGATGCCCTGATGGAGTGTTTGGAGAATCCCAAAAAGTACATCCCTAGAAGAAAAATGATCTTCGCTGGAATTAAGAAGGGAGAAAGGGCGGACCTAATAGCTTATCTTAAAAAGGCTGCTAAGGAGAAACTCCGCTGCCTTATTTATTACAAAACACATGTCTCATGACTTTTAATGTGTACCGTAATTTACTTCCTACCCCCAAATTCAGATCATGAACGGCTAACAGTGTTTTGTTGGACGGTCTTGATTAAGGATAAACTGACTTGTAGAAAAGTGGATGTGATCTTTATAAAAGTAACGATTCCAGTTGCATGAACACCGTCATTGCTCTCCCTTTCTCAAGATAAGATTGGACTTGATTATTAAAGTTCTACTTTCCACAAAGATGGGGTGTCACCTCAAACCTATTGAATGGTCTTATAATTGGACACATGAATATGTTTAAACACTGGGGAAATTCTGTCACCATCTCAGAAATGAGAAGACTCATTTGTGGTAAAGTTTGTACTCCCTGCTGTTACAGGCAATGGCTAAAGGTCAGGGGGCAACTGTCTATTCTTGACTCGATGGTGTTATTTTATTAGAATTCCCTAAGTCAAAGGATGCTGCCTTTTACCATTGAAAGGCACTTACTGTGGTCTATGTAGAATATATCAAATAAAGAGTATTTAGCAATGCTATAGTTGATCTATTAAGTTTTAAAAATGCTTTTAGAAACCAGCAACTTAGACCTTACTTTTAGTTCTTTATTATCTAAGATTAAATTGTAATTCAGAATTGTCCTTAAACATCCTTTCAGAAGCAAAACAAAACTGGAACTTCTATACATGTGTGATTGCTGGTGGCATTCTTTGCCAGCTTTTTATGGAAGGATTAAAATAAAGGAGATGTTTGCAGCAGTAAAAAGGTAATTTAAAAAAAGAGGTGTCCCTCCCCTAGTTTATGCTTTGTCAGTTTGAATAATAACAGGGAGTCTGACAGGCCCACAATAAGACTACAACTTTTGGGCAAACAAGTCCTTATCTGGCTTTGAATTTGTGATGAGGCCGCTCTACAGACCGGGACTCCTACTATCAGAGAAAAAGCTTCCACAGCCTGTATTTTAAACTGCTAGAGTTTTCTTTTAGTTGAGGAGGGTGAAGAAGAAACCAGAAGTTTGCCATCTTTTTTGTTTGTCTTTGAGACAGTGTTTCTCTGTGTAGTTTTGACTGTCTGAAACTCACAGAGATCTACCTGCCTCTGGATTATTGGGATTAAGGGCGTGAGCCATCACTGCCCCGCTGAAATTTGCAACCTTTAATATTTATTCGTAGGTTCTCTTCCTACCTGTCAGAGGCTTCTAGTCCCATGGAAGGATGACCATGAACTTCCTGATCTACTCACCTCCACCTCAAAGTGCTAGGATTTCAGGTCCACGGCATCACAACTCATAAAACTGAAAAAGAACCCACACCCTCACACAAGTTTAGGTAAGCCATTCTCTACCCTATTTTCAGCAACTCTCTGTACTCTTTCAACTATCCAGTTTACCTCATCCAGTTAATTTAAAGCAATAGTAAATTAATTAATTAATTTTAAAAATGGAGAGAGTCTCGCTGTGTAGCTGTGACTGATCTGGGTTTCACTATGTAGACCAGATTGTCTTCAAACACATGCAGATCTTCCTGTCTTTGCCTCCTGAGCTGCTGGTATTAAAGGCGTTTGCCACCGCACCTGGTTAAAATTTTATTTTTTATTTTTAAAATCTTATGTTTTGTTGCATGTATATGCACCACCTGTATGCAGTGCCTGGGGGAGCCGAAAAGGGCATTGGGCTTACTGGAACGGAGGTTACAATAGATTGTGAACTGCCATGGGAGTGTGAGAACTGAACTAGGTCCTTTAGAAGAGCAGCCAGTGTACTTAACTGCTGAGCCATCTCTCCAGCACACCCACCCCCCTTTTTTAAAACAAGGTTTGTCTATGTAACCCAGGGTGGCTTTGAATTGATGCAATCCTCCTGCCTCAGCCTCCCGAGTGCTTATTTCGCATGCTAGGGCCACCCCAACAGCTTAAGCTGATTCTTTCTTTGCGTCCCCAGACACCTGTCTTCGGAACTCTATCAACACCAGCCAGCCACTGCCACCTGCTAGAACAGTCTCCCTGCGGGTGGAGCACGCGGCCGGTCTCCTAGCAACCGGACCGCGTCCCTCCCAGCTCTCAGCTCAAGACCTAGGCTGCCAGCGCCCAGCATGCCCTGCGGCTCGGCGCGCACTACGCGTCCCACAATGCCTTACGGCCCCGCCCCACTCCCGCGGAGACCCCGCTGGGCGGCAGCGCGACCCCTGCCCGCTGCCTGCAGCCTGGCGGGCTGCGCAGGCCGGGCGCCATGCGGAGGGGCGAGCGCAGAGTCGCCAGAGGCTCGGGGTCTGGGTCTCCGCTGTTTGAGGGTCGCCGCAGCACCGAGTCCGAGGTCTACGACGATGGCACCAACACCTTCTTTTGGTGAGGGACTCCCCGCGTCGTGTCCGGGCTTGGGACTGGCGGTTTGGGTTGGAGTCGGGGACCGACAAGGCCGGGATTAGTTGGAGGAGCTGCGCACCGGGGCTCACCGGCCGGCAAACGGGTGGAACCCTCCTTCCCCGCGTGGTCATCTGCGTGTGAGATGGCGAGTGCTTTTCGGGTCGGGGGAACCCCGGGATGAGCTCTGGAAGGCCTCGCCACCACACATAAGTAACGTTCCCTCTCTTTTCTTCCCCGGCTTCTCCCCGGTGGTATTGCCTTGAACTGGCCTGATGGGTCTGGCATGTCTGTGTGCTAGGTTTTGCTCATCGCTACCCTTTTCGATGATTCTGGCCTGCACAGTTCAGCCCCTAACAAGTTTTGGGATCGGGCCTCCTCCTCTGCTTTTAGTGGAGTGAGTGCCGAAGAATTGCAGGTGCTTTGGCTCCTTTGAAGAGCCATGCCACCGCCCTGGCTGACCAGTCGAACGTGTGATCCCTTGACCTTGGGCTAACCCTTTACCTTTCCTTATTTGTGAGAAATGACAAAACTTAAAACTCACGTACCAGCCGGGCGGTGGTGGTGCACACCTTTAATCCCAGCACTCGGGAGGCAAAGGCAGGTGGATCTCTGTGAGTTCGAGACCAGCCTACAAGAGCTAGTTCCAGGACAGGCTCCAAAACTACAGAGAAACCCTCTCTCGAAAAACAAAACAAAACAAAAATAATAAAAATAAAAACTCATGCACCAGAGCCCACTTCATGAGAGAAATGGTTTTGCCCTCTGTGTGTGTGTGTGTGTGTGTGTGTGTGTGTGTGTGTGTGTGTGTGTGTTCGGGACAGGTTTTCTTTGTATAACAGTTCTGGCTGTTCAGGAACTTACTCTGTAGACCAGGCTGGCCTGGACCTCACAGAAATCCACCTGCCTCTGCTTTCCGAGTGCTGTGATTAAAGGCCTGCGCCATGGCCACCGGGAAGCTTTACCCTTCCTTCCTTAGAATGACTGAGTTTCCACCCTCGAATGCAATACTGGAGTCCCTGGGTGGCTCCTGTAGATGAGTGAGAGCCGAGTGCACAGACAGATGCATACCTACTGGTGATGCTAAGTGCAAGTAGCTTTGAGAGCACATTTAATCAGCGCGAGAGAAGCATGATCTGAAAGTGATTGGCTCATTCTGGAGAAGGTGCCATCACACAGATAGGGTTCTCTGAGGGATGCTGTCCTATGCCGGCTTGTATCTCTGGCTCGCAGTGGGAGTGGTACCTGAGGCTCTGGTGAGATACAGCTGAAGTGGCAGGGAAGTGGGTGGCTGTAGGAGATAGTTTTGCATCTGGACCTGATATGATTAGCACCTTCCCCGGTTTGTGGACAGCTTCTGCAAGGGGGTCCCACCAAGGCTTCTCTTCAGTATGATGCCCTCTGGTGACTGTGGAAGCATTAGAAGGGAGAGAAGCGATTCCAGCACTCAGGAGGCAGAGGCAGGTGAATCTCTGTGAGTTTGAGGCCAGAGCTAGTGCCAAATGGATTTCTCTGACCTTTGAGGTCCTTTGAACATTGAAATGACCTAGAAGAAGTCAGGCTGTCTTGACCCCATACCTCCTCCTGCTCGACAGGACACATGGTCTTTAACCCCATAACTGACCCCACACCATCTTCATATCCTGCCTGATAGGACATTGGGTTCCTTTTTCCTTGCAGGGAAACGATGCTTGTAAAAATCCCTGGTTTTTGTTTTTATAAACTCTGTCTTGTCTTCAGGGCCAAGAATTCTTTGTGGCAGGAGTTTACTTTTGGTCCCCTGCTTAAATAAAGAACTCTAATTGGCCTTATATTCATGATGGACTATAAATTACTCAAGTGGATATTTCAACATCATTCTCTATCAGGTAGCTCCCACCATGACTGTTGGGCAGGAGGGAGGCACCACCCTTCCCCAGTGCAGTCGATGGTCACTAATAGAAAATCCTGGAGCGGGTAGCTGGCTTGCCTTTCTTGCTTTATATTCATTTATTCATTCAGTCATTCTTCAGTGTGTATTTTGGAGATTTCCACTGAGTGCCATTGCTATCTTAGGGGATTTATCTGGAAATTAAACAAGAGCTCAGACTATAGCACAGTCCTAGGACTTTGTTTATTTAAAATTTTATTTTATTTTCTGTGTGTTGATGTTCTGCCTGCATGTGTGTATGTGTACCATATATGTGCAGTGCCCTTGGAAGCCAGAGAGGGTATTGGATCCCTTGAGACTAATACTTCCAGACTGGTGGATGCTGTAT
Source organism: Microtus pennsylvanicus (assembly GCF_037038515.1). NCBI lineage: Eukaryota > Metazoa > Chordata > Mammalia > Rodentia > Cricetidae > Microtus > Microtus pennsylvanicus. The sequence continues at coordinate 82,274,043 of NC_134583.1, forward strand.
GGGTGTTAGGGATCCAGTATGGGTCCTCTGGAAGAGCGGCTTGTATGTTTTATTTTGTTTGGTTTGTTTAGTTTTTTTTTAAATAAATCTTTATTTATTTTATGTGCATTGGTGATTTGCCATGGGTGTTTAGTCCCCTGGAACTGGAATTACAGACAATTGTGAGCTGCCATGTGGTTGCTGAGAATTGAACTCAGGACCTCTGGAAGAGCAGTTAGTGCTCTTAACTGCTGAGCCATCTCTCCAGCCCCCTTGGTTTGGCTCTTTTGAGACAGGGTTTCTCTTGTGTTGCCTGGCTGTCCTGGAACTCGCTCTGTAGCTCTGTAGACCAGGCTGGCCTTGAACTCAGAGATCCACCTGCCTCTGCCTCCCAGGTACTGGAATTAAAGGTGTGAGTCACCACCTCACAGCAAAGTCGGTGTTCTTAACCTCAGAGCCATCTTTTCAGCCTCCCAGTGACACTTTCTAACCTATTCCCACCAGCCTGGAATCCATAACAATTTGAGCGTTGGTGGTCTATGTTTGAATCCTAGAGCCGGGAGCCTCTAGTGAGCCTTCTAGGTGAGGGAGGCGGACCTCACCAGTGCATCCACAGTAGTTCTTATTCCTGCAGCTGCAGGCGTGTGTATGCTGTCACTCACTGTGCCTAGAGCTTGCCTAGGTTTGCCCACATCTAGCAAACATGATTTGGCAATTCTTACCTTTTAACTATCAGATCAATAGGCCAGGAAGGCCAGTGTAACAAGCTAGGAGCCTCTTGCAGACCTGGGGCAGGCTCTGTCCCTTTCCTGGCAACACCTTCATATTTCCCTGGTTGGTTCTGGCAGGGCTGCCTCTCTACCCACTCAGCACGAGGAACATGGTCATCTCTTGGGAGGAACAACAACTGGGTATTTTCCACTCATAGCAAGGAACCAGTTTGTCCTCATGCTTGCCCCATGCAGTGACTGAAGTCCCAAGATTACATAGGTCAGCTCTCATCCTGGGCCTGGTCATGGGACCCGGACTATCCCAGCGTCTGCCCACACTAGGGAGGAGTAGGAGGCACAAAGCTGACATTCTGGAAGGGGAAGGATAACTGCCTCTGGAATCGTGTGTGTGTTTATGTGCGTGCGTGCGTGTGTGCTGGTAGATAGACAGGGTGCATACAGCAAGGTAGAGTTGCTCTTCTGCGGCCATTGATTGGGACATTCCTGAAGTCTGCCTGCTGTGAGTTTATCTGGTGATACCCTGCCTCTGGGTCCCCCTTTCTGCTTCACTTTTCCCAGGTTAGGGAGGCGAGGTACTTCGTAACTATGTAAATGAAAGGGTGAAATTTTACCTCAGGGGAAAGGTGTTATTTATTTTTCATATTCTTGGTATATTAAGAGAAATAAAAGATAGTACTCCCAGTCAGGGGATAGTAGCGCGCACTTTCATTCCTGGCACTTGGCGGGCAGAGGCAGGAGTATCTCTGTGAATTTGAGGCCAGCCTGGTCTATGAATAGGGTTCCAGGACTACACAGAGAAATCCTGTCTTGAAAAACAAAAAACAAAACAAAACAAAAGGTCAGGGACGCCCTCAGCTTATTGGCTACTTCAAAACCTATTAGAAGATCAGTGTACTAGTAAAGTAACCGAGGAGCTGTTGTCATTTTTTAAGGTCTATGCAAAGAGCTGGATAGAGTCTGTCATATGTCAGGCCATAGGCTCAGTCCTCAGTCCTGGAGGGAAAATGGGGGAAAGCCTTCCATGTTTAACTTGTGTTAGTAATGTGACCATATCTACCTGTGCTATAGGCTGTACACTTCAATCCCTCTGGTACCCATAGGAATGGTCAGTCAGCTCGGGAGTGCAGGTCAGGCCCTCTCCTATGCTGGGTGAGTACTTGGTGACCCTGTCTCTGCTCTGACACTACCTGTGTGTTTTGAATTCAGGCGTGCCCACACCTTAACCGTGCTGTTCATCCTCACCTGTGCACTGGGTTATGTGACTCTCCTGGAAGAAACCCCTCAGGATACAGCCTACAACACCAAGAGGTAACTGCTGACATGCAGAGGGTGTGTGTGCTGTGGTGCCCTGGCCAGCCCAGGCTCTAAATTCCCTTGTATGTCAGTGACTAGCTTTCACACTTTTCCTTGGAGCTGCGGAGAGTTTCTCGCCCAGCACCCTGGGTACACGTCACCTTTTAAGAGATTTTGCAGTGGCCTTCAGGGTGATCCCCCTAGCTGGTGTGAGTCTATGGTGGTATTGGTGCCAGTACTTTCTAAATATTTAAACGAACTATGTAAGAGGCCTGGTGGACATCCGATGACCACCTGTGACCTTGCTTCTCAAGATTCTCCAGAGCAGGCAGGCCACAAGCACTCTCTGTCCTTGCTGTATTGCCAGGTCTGAGGCCAGTCCCTAGCATGCAGGGACGGTTGCTCCAGAGTACTGACAGCCTTTTATACTGCCCCTCTAATCCTCTAGCCTGGGTATCTGCCCTGGAATGCTGCCTGGCAAGGAAGGTCAGGTACTGTTACTGAGCGGGTCCTGCTTGCTCTGGGAGGGCTGGAGGAGACCAGAGAGGATTTGGTAGGGGCAGAGGCACAGGGGGATGTGAGAGATCTATTGAGATTTCAGTGCCACCTTGGTTGCTTGTGGAACCTCCATGGTCCTAACATTTCCAGGCCAAAATTTTGTTTTTTAAGAGGTGACTCAGAGTTGGGAGGCAGAGGCAGGCGGATCTCTGTGAGTTTGAGACCAGCCTGGTCTACAGAGCTAGTTCCAGGACAGGCTCCAAAACCACAGAGAAACCCTGTCTCGAAAAACCAAAAAAAAAAAAAAAAAAAAAAGAGATGGCTCAGAGGTTAAGGTTAAGAGCAGTGACTGCTCTTCCAGAGGTCCTGAGTTCAATTCCCAGCAGCCACATGGTGGCTCACAACCATCTGTAATGAAATCTGGTGCCCTCTTCTGGCCTGCAGGTATGGAGGCTGAACACTGTGTACATAATAAATAAATAAAAAATCTTTAAAAAAAAAAAAATGGAAGTCTTAAGAGGCTATAGAGATGGCTCAGTGGTTAAAAACATTGGCTATTTTTCCAGAGGACCCAGGTTCTATTCCCAGCATCCACGTGGCAGCTCACAACTGTCTCTAACTCCAATTTCGGAGGATCTGACAGCCTCTCACAGACATACATGCAGTCTAAACAACAATCAAGGCTCATAAAATAAATAAATCTTTTTTTTTTTTTTTTTGATTTTTCGAGACAGGGTTTCTCTGTAGCTTTTGGTTCCTGTCCTGGAACTAGCTCTTGTAGACCAGGCTGGCCTCGAACTCACAGAGATCCGCCTGCCTCTGCCTCCCGAGTGCTGGGATTAAAGGCGTGCGCCACCACCGCCCGGCAATAAATCGTTTTTTAAAAAAAAGAAAAGAAAAGAAAAATGGAAGTCTTAGTGCTTTGCGATAAGAATTGAATAGGGTCACAGTGAGTATGGTGTGACCATGTGGATGTACTCCTCCCCAGTATCTGCGGGCCTTGTGAGAGTGTCATCACACCAAACAGCTCACCCTCAATGTGGTAGACTCTAGGACATAAGGATACCCAGCCTGTCTGGGATGTAGAGCCACCAACAGTGAACCTTGTAATGGAGTGTATGCCCTTGGGTTCTTGTGGTGAAACATTACCTTCAGACTGCTGGACTCACAGGCTCCCGTCTACCTTTCTTGGGCAATACAGGCACCTCTTTCTAGCTGGTGGCCCAGCCGTTCTTGGACCATTTTCTGTGAGTTGCTTTACTGTTCAGTAACTTCTACTAAGAGTCAGCCTCTTAGGAGTTTCCTCATTTTTTCCCCTGAGCTTGGGATGACTTGATTCCAGGCCCACCAGCCCTTCTCTTGTCCATCGTGTCTGGCTGGGTCTATACTGGCACTTCCTGCTCACTGTCATCTACAGGCTTGCCTGTTTCTCCCTCCTTTCTTAGAAGGCTTCCACTATACTCTTAAGTCCCAAGCTAAGCCTGTAAGCTCAGCATGCTCTTAAGATAGGGTCCTGGCAGAGGGGCCATCTGCAGATATTGGACCCGGGGTATAGAGGCAGTGGACTCTTGGTTGTGCCTACATCTGCTCAGAGGGAATTTTCAAATAGAACTGGTCTTAGCTAGGTATGATTGCTCATACATGTAAACCTAGCACTTGGGAAACAGAGGCAGGAAGATCAGGAGTTGAAGGCCAGTCTTGGATACATGGTGAGTTTAAGACCAGCCTGGGCTACATGAGACCTTGTCTCAAAAAACAACCAAAAAGGGCATGATGGTACACACCTTTCTGCACTGGGAAACAGAGCAGACAGGTCTCTATGAGTTTTAAGCTAGATTAGTGTCCATAGAGAGTTCCAGGACAGCTGTTGCTACATAGTGAGATCCTATCTCAAAGGAAAAAAAAGAAGAAAAGAAAAGAACTGGGTCTGCTGAGTTTCTCTGAATTCACCTCTATTGCCTGGGCATGGAGGCTAGTAAGAAGTCCAAAGAGACGGGACATGGCTACACCTCAGAAGGTGCTCTCCATGGCTGAATGTATGGCTTAGGGGCCCAGGGTTTAACCCTAAAGGCACAGCCTACTCCCCCAAAAGATTTCTATGTATGAGAAGTAGAATCAGCTAAAGATGCTCAGCTCTGATGTCACTGGAAAAGAATTGCCTCCAAGAAGAGCAAAGCCTTCTCTCCAAAGAGCAGGAACCTGCAAAGGTGTCACCAAGCATCTGCCAGAGCAATTACAGAGCTGTTGGCCACCCAGTGTGTTGGTCTTGTTGTCAATAGTAGGTGACCCAGACCTAGAGAGTCCAAGAGCTCAGACTCCCGTGCTTAAGGAGGGTGGCACTGTGGACCTGTGTGGGTGAGGCTCAGGAGAGCTGCCTCACTACTCCTCAGGGGTCACAGGACACCCACTCCTCATGGTCTTTGTCTCCTCTTTCCTCTTTAAGGGCACGAAGGAACTGACCTTTCTGGTCTGTAATTCTTGTGATAGAACCTAGAACCTGAATATGTGGGAGCTTTCTTATGCCCTTAGGATAGGTTTTGTGTGTCAAAAATATTTTTTCATTATGTGTATTTGTTTGCATGTTTATTTGTGTTCAAGCATGTACAATACACACATGCACGAGTGTCAGAGGACAACCTTTGGGAGTTAATTTTCTCCTTCTACCATGCAGATCCCAGAGATGGAACTCAAATTGTCAGGCTTAGTGGCAAGCATGTTACCTGCTGAGCCATTTCACCAACCTTACAGAAAATATTGTATAATTTTTGTGGTGTTGTGGATGGAACT